>NC_087267.1:41667183-41971699 GCF_015220805.1 Pogoniulus pusillus
TGGGAGGAAGGTGGAAGGGTGATTGAGAGCCCCTCCTGGGGACTCAGGTTTCTGGGAGGGCTGTTGTGGTTCTGTATTACTTTTTAACTGGTACATTTCTGTATATAACTGTATATATTGTAAATATCTGCTTGTATCTTGTGCTAAGCTGTAAATACAAAACTTCATTCAATTTCCAGAGCCACTGAGTCTAGTCTGGGTGATTTCCCAAAGTGTGTGTGGGGGTGAGTAACACCCAAACCATCACAATGGTAAACAGCTTTTACATTTGTGAGATAATAGTTAAGAGTGATGCACAAGTCAGGTGAATAATGAAAGACATTGACAACTGTATTAAAAAAAAAGAGAAAATCATCAAATAAAAATTTCAATCAATGTTACAGTACCTGTCTGTACAGGTATTTCTACCACAAGGGGTATATGTCATCCTCTCAGGTAACCATATTTTTTATTGTTAAAATATTAATGGTGCTTTCTTGCCTGAAGCCTGATGGAATACTGCATAGAATCTTTTATCTAAGGATCTCATCCCAATTCAAAAAGATTAAACATCAAAACAGTCCCATGAAGAAAGTAGGCTCTACTGTATAGTTGTACTGTACTGAATGGTATGTAACTGTAAATAAAACCCCATCACTCTCTAAAATGAACTGGAACTTTTACTCTTTGTGCTTCAGGGGCTTAAATCTCAAACTCACAGTTCTCTGAATTTTTAGAGGAACATCTAGAACAACCACCAACAGAAATACATGAGAGAGAAATGAAGTCTCAAAATCACTAGTCCAAGTAATTTCCAATTGACTATTCCATCATCAGATATCTTTTCTCTGGGAACTGAGACCCTTCTTTTCCAGCAATGTACCAAACTGGAAAATCATTGAATAATTCCTGAAAATAGCTTCAAGGTAGGTATATAAACACACAGACAATGATTTGATCTTAGTTTATAGATAGATGGGAAACCTGTGGCACGTTTAATACACATTGTAGCTTATGAAGACCAGACCACTGGTATTAAAAACTTACAATATACTGCATATCTGTTTCTTAATTAATTAACAGTTAATAAAAGTTAGTATATACAGGAGTGGAGCTGAAAACACACATTTTGAATGCAGTATTGAGCCTGGTCTCCCCATTGTTGAAAGGGGTGAAGCTGTCCATTTTCTCTAGTGCACAGTAAATTTGTGGCAACTTCTAGAAACCACCTACATCACCTGTGTATAGCATCCTTCCTAGTGACTGCAGTGAGACTTGCTGGTTTGAAAATAAGCAGATGCCTGTTTTACTAAAGGCTTAAACTGAGGCTGGATTCTTAAATGACCTCTCTGAGTTAATAGAATTGTCTAGCACAAACATTCCCAATCACATATTTCAACTAGCAGCCTGGTTTTGCTCTTTTCCCTTTTTGGTTGGTGTCACCAGCCTGCCAGCACCATCTGAGCAGACCTAGGGAAGCAGAACATTAGCTTTACACACATGTATTCCAGTCTCACTAGCATCTTGCCCTCAGCTTTTTCTATTGTATGACAAACATGATAAAAAATACAGAATACCAGCTAAACAATACCCAGAAAATCTTGCCACACAGCCTTGTAGTAAGAACTTGTCTGAACACAACAGGAAAGCAGTGAATGCAGCATGCTGCTCTTGAACACAGGTTTCATTCCTGATCTGGACAGCTGAGTTGGGAATTGTATCTGTGATAATAATGGCATCAGGCAGAGTGAAGCTATTTTTGAAAGAACTGCCTGAAGGCCAAAGGGTAGCCCCCAGGGGGAAAAATAATCAGTTCTGCCTTCTTTACATTTAAGTCCACATCACTGTCAGGGCCTGATAGTTACAGCCAGCATTCATTTGACACAAATAGAGAAAAAACAAACCAAACCAACACCCCCCACACCCCACTGAAAGAAGAAAAAAAAGCGAGAGAGAAATAAATATGCATCAGATGGACAAATATCCCTGATTCCAGAGTTAAGCTTTGCATGGTTGAACCAAAGCCCAGCATAAAAGACACGGATAAAAATTCATCTCCTTTACATATGCAAGATTAGAAAACATCAACTGCAATGCTAAACACTTCTATGAAGATTTCAGTTTAAATACTATCAAATGGATGCAGAGAATAATCTACTGTTTGGGTTTTTTTTTAAAATGACAATGCAGTCCCCAGAAATCTTTCACCTAATTTGAAACTCCCTGAAAGAAGTGAAAGGCAGACAAGTGTAGAAGTCATGTCGCATAACTTTTAACTGTCATGTCTAAGCTAAATAGGCAAAAAAGCTTTCATAGGTTCACAGGATTACTCAGGTTGGAAGGTATCTCAGAAAGTCCTCCTCTACAGCTCAGAGCATTCCTAGGGTGCTTGTAATCTTACCCCAAAGTGAGGGTCTATCACATAGCTGCAGTTTCCTGTGAAATTTTATGTGATCACAATTTAACAAGTGCAGAGAAACACAGGGTGCTGCCCAAATTGTGAAATGCAGCAACTTTCTGTGTAAGCAAAGTAGGTCCAACAACTGTTAACATGAGTTCTAGTAAATACTTGCCCTCTGGACTCATTCTTTAAAGGTTGATTTCCAACATTTATAAAGCTCATCTTTGGCTAGCTAAGGCTATGAATTATAGACGCTAGATGGGAGTCCTGAACCTAATCCCAATGGCCATCTAATGTGGCAATAAGGCAATTTCTATTTGTAAGTGGTCCATTAAGATGGCATGCTTAATATAAAACACTAGGTTTTGTAACACTAAGTTTCTTTATTGTCATGTTTGACATTTTGCATTGGCTAACTGCTGCAATGAAAGAACAATGTATTTTCATTAGATTTTCTGAGACATAAAGACCTAAGCTATGTTTGCTTCCAAACTCTTATACACAAGTACGAAATAATATTTACTGCAGGCCTGTAATTTCTTTCCTCTGAACTTCCTAGTTAAACAGTGCTGACTTATGATACTGACAATATTGTACAGGAACACAGCAGACATAGAATCATAGAATCAAGCAGGTTGGAAGAGACCTCCAAGATCATCCACTCCAACCTATCATCCAGTCCAAGCCAACTAACCAGACCATGGCACTAAGTGCCTCATCCAGTCTTTTCTTGAACACCTCATGTCCCAGCTGGCCCAGATATGTTCTTCGGCTATAGAGAGAAGCAGCCAAGGGAAAGAGGACAAAGAAGCTGAAGCCACTGAGTCTAAGGACTCTGGCTTGCCCAGACTTGTTTCGGTCTTGTTTACGTCCTGTGGTAAACAAGGTGCATACACTTGGCTTGTGCCTGCCTCATGCAAGGCCTGTGTCTTTCCCAAATTTGGGTACAGTAAGCCTATGGCTTTGCCTAATATGGTCAAGCTTTGATAATTGCCATTCTGATTGGCTATTCTGTGTCCAAAGGCCCATTAGTCTCAGACTGTATTGATAAAGAGATGAGCAGGTAACACAGTGTAGTCTGCTGTTATATTTGTGCTTGCTGCCTACTGCTGCCTGCTGCCATTGCTCTCTGCTTGTGGCAGTGATTCTGCCATTGCCTTCTGCAGCATTATGCTTTGCTAAGCTATAAGTTAGCTGTGCTGAACAGCCTGGAAACTGCCTGCTTTGAGTTTACCACGAACAGGATCCAAATGCCTCCATGCAATTGGCTTGCATAGCCAGCGTGACATCCCTGCCAAGACTGAACATCGCAAGACATCCTGCCTACACCTGAAAGTCTCCTGCCGATATCAGAAGTCCTGGAGGTATACAGATCATCCACAGGATCCAGAGTAAGGTCAGAGATCATCTGCCTCCTTTCCTCAGCAGCCTGTGAAGCCTGGGAAGAATCAGAAGCCTCAGCAGCTGACAAGACATCAACGGAATTCCCTGAAAGCATTTTGAGTACTATCTGAAACTGTAGCTAGCCCTGTGAGTTGTGAAATAGTATTTTGTGAGTAAATACTTAAAGCTTCTTGTGATTTACCAATTGCCTTCTGCCATAAGCAGAAAGGAGCTTCCTGAGTCCATCTAGTGGACTAGTGGACAAGCGGTATAATTAACAGTAAAAGCCTTAATGTAATATTATTGCTAGCTATTTGTTCTAGAGCCTATGTTATCATCTGTATAATGTTTCCATAACCATGTGAAGAACCAATTATTAAAAAATAGTGGTTGGGGTGGTGAGAGTTCTGGATACCAAAATTAATGAACAATATTAATTTTGAAAAGTTATATCTCACAGCAATTAATTACGCCTCCGTTACAAGGATATGGAAGAAAGTCTTAGGTTGCATGAGGGAAGGTTTATTTTGGGCATTAGAAACAAAAATTCTTCACTGCAAGAGCTGTCAAGCACTGGAACAGGCTGCTCAGGGAAGCCTTGGATTTACCATCTCTAGGAGGATTTAAAAGAAGTATAGATGTGATGCTGAGGGATGTGGTTTAGTGATGATCTGGCAGTTCTAGGTTAGCAGTTGGACTCAATGCTAATGACCTCTTCTGAAGGAAATGATTCTATGAGTCTATGAGAACAGATTCTTAATCATAAATATTTAATCTTAATTCACCTTTTAAATGGCTACATGATCTGACACAAGCCACTGATGAAATTTTGCCATGTAAATAGTTAAATGAAAATGAACAAACACACCCTTAAAGAGTGGTGAAGGCATCAAGCCAAAAGTGAGCTCCCAAACGCTAACTGCAATGAGAAGAAATAGTGGATCATTTCTTAGCCAATTTATATCTACTTAGAAGCTTATGCCCTGGTGTGCACATGTAACTCTGTTTAATGTTAATGAAAGTTATGTGCATGCTTCAGAGAAGGCTAGACTTCTTAAAAGGGGTTGTTCAAATTGCTTCCGACAGATACAGGTCAAAGATTAATCATTCAATTTGGCTTCCTCTGCATTAAAATAAAACAATTAACAACAATACACAGTACTTAACTGTAAAAGCTGAAGCCAGAAGTATTATTGCCACTATATTTTTGTCAAGTTTTCAGGCCACTAACACCATTTCATTTCCCAAGCAGGAAGAAAAACTGGCAGTCTACTGTGATGAAATGTTGAGGGTACTTGCATGAGTGTAAAGAGAATTCAGAATCTGGAGATTAATTTGTCTGTATACATGGTTTTGATTCTTCCACTGGTAACTGAACACAAAAAAATTATGAAACTGGAATAGAGTTTCTAAAGATGTCAGTGATACCTAAGCAATGAGGGTAGTTTTATTTTGCTGCATCTGGGTGGCTCTACTAGGCAGATGCAGAGTCAAACTGATATTGTTCTTATAATTGGTCACCAAGGGTCTACTCAGTTGTAAGACACAGAAAGATAAACCCATCATACCATTCTTCATTAGGTTTTATTTCTGATCACACGCATGAATATTATTTTCCATGCTCAGATGTAACCACAAACTGTACTTGACTAGCACTTGCAATACACTGAACCTGTGCCTCGTTTTTCTGTTGGACTTTGTCTTAAATGGTCATTTACATTTGGGCTTGATGTTTGTTTCAAATGACAATCAAACTAGTAACTAATCAGTGTAATAGACTTGTACTGGGAAAAAACAAACAAGCAACGGAGGAATTATCAGCCCAGTTCTGGGCTCCTCAATTCAAGAGAGATGTTGAGATGCTGGAACACGTCCAGAGAAGGGTGACAAAGCTGATGAGAGACCCGGAACACAAACCCTATGAGGAGAGGCTGAGGGAGCTGGGGTTGTTTCGCCTGGAGAAGAGGAGGCTCAGGGCTGACCTCATTGCTGTCTACAACTACTTGAAGGGAGGTTGTAACCAGGTGGGGATTGATCACTTCTCCCAGGCAACCAGCAAGAGAACAAGAGGACACAGTCTCAAGTTGTGCCAGAGGAGGTCTAGGCTGGATGTTAGGAGGAAGTTCTTCACAGAGAGAGTGATTTGCCATTGGAATGGCCTGCCCAGGGAGGTGGTAGAGTTGCCATCTCTGGAGATGTTCAAGAAAAGACTGGATGAGGCACTTAGTGTTATGGTCTAGTTGATTGGAGAGGACTGGGTGCTAGGTTGGACTATATTCCACCATTCCTTTCCTGGGCACACATGCCATGCCCCTCTAGTGACCCGCCAGAGTTCATTTGCTTCTTATAGATTTTTGAGTTCTATTTTGCCTCTTACCCATCACAAGACCCATTGTGTCAGAATCATGATTACATTGTCTGAGGACCCAGATAACAATCCTGAATCAAAAGTAACACTATCTTGGTAACATTGAGAGTCCCACAGCACTATAGAAATGACTCTTCCTTGCACACTTAACATGGTTAAAAGAACAATGACAGCTTGGCTGGATGAAGCAAGAAAAATAAAAGCATTTCATTTTTCAGTTTTGTTTGTTTGTTGGTTTTTGGTTGGTTGTTTTTTGGGTTGCTGTTTTTTTTCTCCCCTGACAAAAGTAATGATAACATTAACAAATAATTTGGGGGATGGATTTAATAAGGATTTTATGGTAAGGTTTAGGAGGTCTTTAACTTTAGAGTAGGAGTATGGCTACAGAAGACATGTAAAGAGGGCACAGGTATGGGTCTGGTATTATATAAGCGATGACATAGATTTATACAGCAAGAAGGACTACAGTTTGGCATGGCAAGGAGAAGCAAGAAAAGTTGAGGCACACTCATAATACATGAAGCATGCTCTTGTGCTGGTTGCTTCTGATTCTATAAAACATGTAGTTACCTCCTCTCAGGACTTTCAGTCCGTAATTGACTTCTGTGGTCTCACTCTTCCTCCAGCCATGATTTCTGAGAGCTTGTCCCCTACGTTCTCTTTGAATAGTTGTCTTAGAATCATAGAATCATAGAATCAACCAGGTTGGAAGAGACCTCCAACATCATCCAGTCCAACCTATCACCCAGCCCTGGCCAATCAACTAGACCATAGAATCATAGAATCATAGAATCAGCCAGGTTGGAAGAGACCTCCAAGATCATCCAGTCCAACCTATCACCCAGCCCTAACCAATCAACTAGACCATGGCACTAAATGCCTCAGCCAGGCTTTTCTTGAAGACCCCCAGGGACGGTGCCTCCACCACCTCCCTGGGTAGCCCATTCCAATGGGAAATCACTCTCTCTGTGAAGAACTTCTTCCTAATATCCAGCCTATACCTACCCTGGCACAAACTTGAGACTGTGTCCCCTTCTTCTATTGCTGGTTACCTGGGAGAAGAGGCCACCCCCCACCTGGCTACAATGCCCCTTCAGGTAGTTGTAGACAGTAATAAGATCACCCCTGAGCCTCCTCTTCTCCAGGCTAAACAGGCCCAGCTCCCTCAACCTCTCCTCATAGGATTTGTGCTCCAGGTCCTTCACCAGCTTTGTTGTCCTTCTCTGGACATGTTCCAGCACCTCAACATCCTTCTTGAATTGAAGGGCCCAGAACTGGACACAGTACTCAAGGTGTGGCCTGACCAGTGCTGAGTACAGGGGAAGAATAACCTCCCTTGTCCTACTGGCCACACTAAATTACCATCCTGAAGCTAAGACAACACACCAAAAAAATTGAAGTTGATCAGATGAGCTCAGAAATGACTGTTGGAGACAACAGAAAATTTTGACAAATGGGAGATAAATGAAAAAATTCTGCCAAGCATCAAGGTTTGCACTGATAATTCTTCTGTTATTCACAAAAAGGCATGTCTTTGATGGCTAAATATTTAAGGACAAAACTCTTTGCTATTTTGCCTCCATATAAACCTATATTTCCAGTGCTGTGGAGGCAGGAATTAATGTGTGGCCGAGTCAGGAATTTTTATACAAAAATAGAGTTATTTTATTTTCCCAAAAACCCTCCCCCAAAACTATATATACAAAGATTGATTTAGTTTAATTACCAGATTCAGTTGCTTGAGAATATCTACAGGGATGCCATTGATAATCTGAGTATTTTGGAAGTCAGAAGTTGGAAAAGGCTTTAGCTATTAATTAATAGCGGTTTCTTACTAATGAAGTTGAGCCAAAATAACTCATGATCAGACTGACTTCCTCGTGAGGTCTGTCTCTCTCGTTCCCTTTCAGCAGCTGCAGGTGGACCATTAAGGGTCGTTAGGCTTACAAAGGGTGTCAATAGGTGAAGCAGTCTTTGAAGATCTCTCTGTATCCAGGCGAGGCGAGGGATGGGGAACTCAGGCAAGCACGAAGGTTCAGGCAGTAATGAACTCCAAGGGGGGACGAACTCCAAGGTGGGAACCCCCAAAGGTGGGAAGCCCCCAATATTTATACCCTTGCTAGACAAAGAGCAGAATTACCACTTCCTTAGGCGCGAAAAGGCACAGCCAATCCCAGCCCGATTCCAGCGCGGGCACTGCACGGGGCACTCCTCGTGCGGGCAGGACCACTTTGCTCACCCCCTTTACACCTGCAGGGCAGGCAAGGGGGGGGAGGAACCAGGCGGCTTTCCTCCTCCCATTCAAGCCATGAAGAGAGAGGAATTTAGGGGTATACAGAACTCCAGGACATACAGGCTTGTTCTTAAAGAAAGAAAAAAGAAATAAAAAGAAAAGAGAGGGGAAAAGGGGAATATGGGATAAGAGAAGCAGTCCTAAAAACTACCATATCATCTGAATGGTTTGCTTAAAGTAATTTGATATTTAGATGGAAAGTGTTTTTATTCCCATGATCTCATAAAACCTGTATGGTTTTTCTATTTCTTTACTTTGCTCTTCACTCTTAATGTAATATTAACTCCAGCTAGACTGCTGAGTTTCTGGCTAATGCTCTCAAATCAGTCCCAGTTTTGCACTTCAGAATCTCTATCAGCTCCCTGCAAACTATTGTCTCCTGAGGGAAGGCAACAGTTGGCATTTTTAAAACCTAGAAGCAAGTGTTTGAGTTTGATGAGTCTATAAACTCGCTGACTGATGTCTTGTGATCAGCAGGGTACAAGGAACAAAGGAGTCTCAAAGGAAAAGGTCTGCTCAGTGTCCAGACCCAGTAAATCCTTTACTGATTCCTGAGGTTGCAAACAAGGCTGCTGATTAGAGGCAGTTTTATCCCAGGGTCTTTACCACTCTTCCTGACAGGTTGAGATTATTTATCAATAAGTTCTAATACCTTAAATACTTGTGGCAAGTTCTCTTCTTGAAAACAAGACAAGAGTTGAGGCAAACAGACAACTTAGTATTCCAGAAACCATCTTAAAATAAACCTTATATTTCACTATATAATATTCCATCAGTAATATTTCTGTAATGAAGCATTATTAGACACACTCAAGTTACTTCAGGATAACTTAGCATGCCTCTGAAAGCAAGCTTTTAAACCTCAGGAGGTCAGACTGATTACATCTTTTTAATAGGTAGGCATGGAGCAAGGGAAATGACCAAAGGGCTGTGAGAAATAAAGAAACATCCTGTCACTGCTGTCTTTCTGATTAATTCCCTGTCTTTTTTTGTGATTATTGGACATTTTTTGGTCAAGGAACACCTTCTGCCTGACACTGATACATGCTGCTTTTGTGACGAGAAGATGTAGGAAGTTGTCATCTGCTCTCAGAGGGTAATGCTTTTTCTTGAAATCCATAGTACAAGGGTTGCCATATGGAATAGATTTATACTTTTGGCCAAGAGTGAGAAGGAAAAAGAGGAAAAGAAAACTTTACTGTTGATTGCAGTGGTGCAAGAATTTCATGTGAAGAACAGTTTAACTTAAGAGTTTGTATTTTCATACAAGTCTAAAGTTCTTTGTCAGCACTATGGAAAAATGAACTTTCTGTGAGATTCTGGGACTGCACAACTATGTAAAATGCTGGCAATACATCCATAAGTATTCATCCTCAGGAACTGCAGCTCTCCTCACCAAAGCCCAGAGAGGCCGTAGATGCCAAACCTCTAGAAACAGTCAAGGTCAGGTTGGTCGGGGCTCTAAGCATCCTGATCTAGTTAAAGATGTCCCTGCTCACTGCAGAGGAATTGGCCTTTTAAAGGTCACTTCCAACCCAAAGCATTCTATGATTCTAAAGTCAGGTGATGCTTTCTGAGTAAAGCAGTCGACAAGTATAATTCAGCCTATTAAAATGAGTGGGCTACTTCATTTGTCCTGTGTCACATTAGCTTCTCTCAATGCACTCCTTTAAATAAGCCAAGACTTATTGAGACAGTACAAGAGATCACATAAGGGTTGCACCCATGCCACTTGGTGACAGAGTTTGAGAAAGAGGATTTTAATATTCTCTTTCTTTTGAGACATAGCTTGGCATCTTTTTAGCAGAGGTGTCAGACAGATAAGGTCTTCATGTAACCTCTTTGGGACATGAGCAATTGGGGTTTCCTCTGTGCTTGTCTGTAGCAAGCGTGATCTGATAGTGTAGGACACGATTAGACTTTTAGCTCAGAAGGTCTCAGGTCAAACACCAGTGTCAGATATCAAAACTTCTGCTGTCAACCTGGAAATGGTGAAGGCGGCAATCAGTGAAACTGGCAACAATATAGCAGGTCTCATCAGGACAGCCACAGTTACAGTCCTAGATAGTTCTCTAGTTTTGGTTGTATAGCTAGCCCATAAGGTTTCTTGTTTCATGTATGTTGGAAATGGACTAGAAAAATCCTCTAAAAATCTGTTACAGTAAGAGTAACATGAGGGGTAAAGATATTCCCA
The DNA here is from genome assembly GCF_015220805.1 of Pogoniulus pusillus. Classification (NCBI taxonomy): domain Eukaryota; kingdom Metazoa; phylum Chordata; class Aves; order Piciformes; family Lybiidae; genus Pogoniulus; species Pogoniulus pusillus. The sequence goes on from NC_087267.1 coordinate 41,677,802, forward strand.
GCAAAAATCCAGGATGGATGTGGGCTTACTCCTTAGGTTCTCTGAAGCAGAGGACATAGCTATTTCTGTCTAGTGATCACAAGGGAGAAGATAGTAGGCACTGGAATCATCCAATTTAATGCACAACCAAGCACAAATAATCACCCATCTCCTGAAAGATACGAGCCTTGTGGCAGAGGTGATATACAGCATGAAAGGAGATGGACAGGCAGATCAAGATGTTAGTTGTTTTTTTCTTCACAGAAGTAGAACTTTCAAAATCTGACTATGCTGGGGAAACATTATTTTAACCAGGACTAAAACATAATGGTGAGAACAGAAGATCAGCCACACAGAGAGGCAGAAGTGCCATATAACCCTGTGAATCCTGTCTCTGATAACATCCCACGGCAAATGTTTGGGGAAGGATGTAAGCACAAGTCAAGGTGTGGTGATACATCCATGGAAACTGCATATTCTGGACTTCTGGGGAAAATAGAATGGGTTTGTAGTTAACAGATTTTAGAGGATTTTCCTTCTATGGAGCAGTGAGGTTAGTATTTGAACCCATGCATACTCTTAACATCTACAGCATCCAGCAATATGGAGATTGCAGATGTGCTCAGACATGTTAGTCTGCACAAAGAAGGATCTTTTTCTCTTCTGTATCACTGCTTCACAACATCACTGTCTTCTAGTTCTTTTACTGCATGAGACTGCTAACACTCAGTCTCTAGTTACAGGTAACAGTCGATCCCATGATGGTTCAAGGTTATGTAGATTTCTATCACACCACACTCAATTGTCTTTGTTTTCACACTACAGAATTCTACTCTGTCTAGCTGTTCCTCATACAGAAGTCCTACCACATCTTTGATCATTCAGAAACTGTACCACAACTCTGGTCATGCAGAAACCATACCACATCGATGATCACCCTTTGTTGATTTTCTCTGTGTCCTTTTTATTTGTAGTGCAACTTACTGGAAAAGAAGAATTGTACTATTCCAAGTATAGACACATGAGAATTTAATAAAGAATGGCAATTTTCCCTTTATTACCTTCTATACTGTTCCTAATAATTGCCAAAATTACCTTTGTTTTCAAGCCACTTCTAGACACCGATCTGATGTTTTTAAGTAAGCATTGATTACAAGCTCAGGACCTCATTTCTGACAGTGGAAGTCAGTTGATAATTGTATATGGGAGATTGACTGTTTTCTCTCAAGTGCATTTCTTTGCCTTTAGCAACACTGAATTTGTTTCTCATTTGTCATTTAACTCGAGTTATTCTGTTGCTTCTTATTATACTTAATAAGCTGAATGCCTGGAATGACACACTTGCACAACCACCTCCACTGCTATTTGCAATCTTATCCAAAACACATATGTTGAAAAGAGTCAGTCTTGATGCAGCCTAAGATGTTGAGATATGTTGATATACTGGAATGTGTCCAGAGAAGGGTGACAAAGCTGGTGAGAGGCCTGGAATACAGCCCTGTAAGGAGAGGCTGAGGGAGCTGGGGTTGTTTAGTCTGGAGAAGAGGAGGCTTAGGGGGGACCTGAAGGGAGGCTGTAGCCAGATGGGGGGTTGATCTCTTCTGCCAGGAAACCAGCAACAGTCTCAATTTGTGCCAGGGGAGGTCTAGGCTGCATGTTAGGAGGAAGTTCTCCACAGAGAGAGTGATTTGCCATTGGAATGGGCTGCCCAGGGAGGTGATGGAGTCGCTTTCCCTGGAGATGTTCAAGAAAAGCCTGGCTGAGGCATTTAGTGCCATGGTCTAGTTGATTGGGTAGGGCTGGGTTCTAGGTTGGTCTGGATGATCTTGGAGGTCTCTTCCAACCTGGTTGATTCTATGATTCTAAGGCAATTTTAATTCTTTTCTTACCTGTTATGATCCATGCAAAACACTGTTCTCTGAAGAGAAGCTCTTCACATTTCTTATAACCGAAATGGTTTAGGTTTGTTTTGCAAACTCAATGACATACCTGGAAAACTCTATTGACAGTTGAAGGTCCAGTTGATTCCTTTCATTGTACATTGGATTTAGGTTTCTTTTAAGGTATCCAAACTGGTCTGACTAAACTGCCCTTCTAGAACTATTACCAAACTTAGATATAGAGAAACTGTCCTAGCATGAAACTGGCAGCAGTCTGGGTACAGACTTTCTCATCTCACTCATGTCCATATCTGGCCAACTTATAAAAAAAAAACAGTTGAGTCTGTCAAGATAACAGGAACAGCACAATTGGAGGTGATTTGCTCAGCAGGAGTCTGGGAATTTTGCAATTTTAGAAAGGTCAAGATAGTCACTCAAAATGGATATATAATTTGGCTATTTAGATCAAAAGCTCTTCTGTACTCACAGAAAGTCAAGTACAATGACCTCTTTTGGGGCCTCAGAGTGCTAGAGTGGAAAAAAATACAAACATATTTAATGATAAATATAATGTTAAAGGTGACCCCCCCAGGGAGAAATCTGAGCCAGGTGAAGGAGGATGTTTTCTTTCAGCGGCCATGAACTTAGTCTAGACATAATCGACTGTAATTCAGAAGCTCATAATCATTTTAAAGGAACATTTGATTAAAGATTACAAGGTCTGACCTTGTTTAAAAGCAGCAGTTGTCACACTCTCTATCCCTTGAGCATAATGTGGTAAGTATATACATGCATCTACTTTTGAACTCAGTTTATTAGGTTAACTGGACAGTAAAACACATTCCTTCCCTTATGAAAGTTCTGCTGGTTTATATTTCAAGTTTGGAATCTCAGCCTTGGGAGTTGAACTTTGCTTCTTTCTTGTCCTGTGATGATGTGTGGAAGCAGTAGAAGGTAGTCTAATCCACTTGAAACAATCATTCTCAAAGTGTGGAAAGTGGAGAAGTTATTCACTCAGACTTGGTATCTATCCATTTGGTAGTCAACAGGCTTAGTCATGTGAGAAGACTCATTTGAAAGTACTGACCTGGTCTGAGTCCTCTGACACCACTTAGCTCTCACATAAGTCCTTGTACTCAATAGATTCATGTGACTAATGGCTGTTGAAAGCTGCTGTCTCCTTCAAAACTCTACACCTGAAATGAACATGAGCAGTTCTGTACTAAGCTAATAGAGATAACCTCAGGGAGTAGGTATGCATTCATTTCAAATACTTGAAAGATGAATAAAAACCTATGAAGTTGCTATTGAAGTATAATTAAGATGGTGTTTTCAAGTACAGTGTAACCTTAAACTGAAGGAGTAACAGACTTAAAATGGAAGCATTAAAAGCTCCGCAGCATGAGGCACTCTGCATGCACAAAATTATAGGATTAGAAACCGTTCAACCAGTCCAATGCCTGTGTAAGACAGAGGTCTGCAAAGGACGTTTAAAATGTTATTCTGTTGAAAGAGAAGAGAAATGAGAAAAGGAAGGCTGAGAAAGGAAAATGTGCCTAAGTGAATAGAGAGATCATTTGGAGTAAACAGAAATTCAGATCACCCTCTTCTGAAGACCTTCTTGAACTTGTTTAAACTTAGATAAAAAGACTGAAGCTTCTTTTATGGCTCTAGTATATGCTGAATTTTTTCTTAGACCAAACACATCTTAGGATCTGCTTACGAATGATTTATATTTTTAATCCTTTTGTTGCCATCATAAAAGCTGGAAAAAACTCTTCTGGTGAAAACTTCAACCCCAAAGCAGTACCCTGTCTGCAGATGCCTTGCTTGTTACTACTCTCATACTCTGAGATTTACTGAGGAAAACCAGTCCTCAGTGAAGCTTTCAGGATTGTGTTTTTAATGTTTCTAACATCCTGGAGGGGCAATACATTTATCTGCACTTAAAAATCACAATAAAACTTGACTTCAGGGAAGAGCTTGGAAACACACTGCATTTTTTTGAGCCCAACCCTGGAAAGAGACCTGGGGGGTACTGATAGACAGTAGGCTGAAGATGAGCCAGCAGTGTGATCAGGTGGCCAAGAGAGCCAATGGCATCCTGGCCTGGATCAGGAACAGTGTGGCCAGTAGGACGAGGGAGGTTATTGTTCCCCTGTACTCAACACTGGTCAGGCCACACCTTGAGTCCTGTGACAAGTTCTGGGCTCCTCAATTCAAGAGAGAGGTTGAGGTGCTGGAATGTGTCCAGAGAAGGGCAACAAGGCTGGTGAAGAGCCTGGAACACAAACCCTATGAGGAGAGGCTGAGGGAGCTGGGGTTGTGCAGCCTGGAGAAGAGGAGGCTCAGGGCTGACCTCATTGCTGGCTACAACTCCCTGAAGGGAGGCTGTAGCCAGGTGGGGGTTGGTCTCTTCTGCCAGGCAACCAGAAATAGAACAAAGGGACACAGTCTCAAGTTGTGCCAGGGGAAGTATAGACTGGATGTTAGGAAGAAGTTTTTGCCAGAGAGAGTGATTGGCATTGGAATGGGCTGCCCAGGGAGATGGTGGAGTCACCATCCCTGGAGGTGTTCAGTAAAAGCCTGGCTGAGGCACTTAGTGCCATGGTCTAGTTGACTTGGCTAGGGCTGGGTGCTAGGTTGGACTGGATGATGTTGGAGGTCTCTTCCAACCTGGTTGATTCTATGATTCTACGAATGAAAAGCAAATAAAGCTTGTCCCATTGTTCTAATTCATTACATTCAATTGACTTGCATATTACTGTAAATAATGAAGAAGCTTTTGGTTGCTATTTTTCTTCTGAAATGTTCAATTTTAGTTAGATCAGATTAATTCTACTGGAAATAACACATGCCATACTATCAATAGACAGTGTATTAATTTTTAATTTTATTTTATAAAGTCTTACTATAGAATTTTAAGACTTTGAGTTTCAAAAACAAACATAATTTGGTGTGGTTTTTTTTTTGTTTGGTTTTCTTTCCTTGTTTGTTTGTTTTCTTAGTTTTATTTTGTTGGTTTTAGTTTTTCTGCAACAAGTAACAAATGTGTACACTGAACAGAAGTGAAAAAATGGAGCTGATTTAGATCAGATCATAGAATCATAGAATCAACCAGGTTGGAAAAGACCTCAGAGATCATCCAGTCCAACCTAGCACCCAGCCCTGTCCAGTCAGCTAGACCATGGCACTAAGTGCCTCATCCAGGCTTTTCTTGAACACCTCCAGGGGCGGTGACTCCACCACCTCCCTGGGCAGCCCATTCCAATGGCAAATCACTCTCTATGTCGAGAACTTTCTCCTAACATCCAGCCTAGACCTCCCCTGGCACAACTTGAGACTGTGTGCCCTTGGTTTCTTGTTCTGTTGCTGAATGCCTAGGAGAAGAGCCCCCCCCACACACCTGGCTACAACCTCCCTTCAGGTAGTTGTAGACAGCAATGAGGTCACCCCTGAGCCTCCTCAAAATTATGTTTAATCCCAATCAAAATCTAACTGTGTAGAAATCTTTGTCAAAAGTGTGTGACAAAGGGTACACACAAAAAGGGTGTGAATTCATGTCTTTATGACAACACATGCAATTATGAGTAAAATACACAAGAACAGATAATGTATGGAACCTAAGAGAACTTACTAAGTATTTTCAATGGGAAATCATCACCACATTTGGAAATAATGAGCTGTGTTCTGCATGCTGGCACTGAAAAATCAAGCTATTAAAGCCACTGTAGAATCCTTGGAGAATCTCTGGGAGAGGAGACTGGTTTTATTTCATGAGCTTCAAGAATGAGAAATGACTTGGTGACAGTATTTCTATACAACCAGGATAGAAAATACTGGGTAGCATTAGTGTAGGCAATGCAGAACACACTGCCAACAATTAACAGTGGAATATTTTACTGCATATGCTAGTTTGAGCCTAGCTAGAATGTTTTGGTGAGAAGGATTAGATTACAGGCTGTGAAAAGCAAACAATGGTGGTGTCTACTTCACTCATAGGTTTGCTGAGATGTATAAGAACAAGAACATAAATATAGATAACACAGTTGCTCTTTGGGCTTTGTGGGTTGCACCTCTCTCTTTAACCTAACTTGATGCTTGTGTGACTAATCCATCTGCTTTCTAACTCCCCTGGCCAACCCTCCAAACTTTCCTTGAATATAAGGCAAAGTCTGGAGTAAGGGAGAGGGGTGGGAAGAAGGTGGAAGGGTGGTTGAGAGCCCCTCCTGGGAACTCAGGTTTCTGAGAGGGGTATTGTGTTTCTGCATTACCTTTTACCTTGTATATTTCTGTGTATAACTGTATATACTGTGAATATCTGCTTGTATATTGTGCTAAGCTGTAAATATAAGCTTCATTCAATTTCCAGAGCTGCTGAGTCTAGTCTGGGTGATTTTCCAAAGTGTGGGGAGGTGGGTAACACCCAAACCTTCACACTACATCTCTGTATTCACAATTTCAACTACCTTTTCAGGTAATATAATTTAAACTAATTCATCTGGCTATGCTCAGTACAGGAATAAACTGGTGAAGTTTAATGACATACAGTATAAAGATGTCAGCCCAAATGATCCAGCAGTCCCTGCTCATTCCAGACACAATGAATCTGTGAATGAATTGTCTTTAATGACTGATTAAAGCCACATGCAATGGGGAATCCAGACTTCAACAGCAGAGGAAGCACTGCAGGGTTTCTCAGTGCGATACATCTGCTTCTCTGAGACTTGAAAAGTCAAACACTTCCACTCAGGCTACTCCTTTTCTTGTTTGTGAAAGGGCTCAGGTGGGATGATACAGTAGAGAGAAAGAAAAAAAAAACAAGAAGTGTAAATTAAACTCATCAGTGATGTTGGATCTCAAGAGCTCAGAGTCTTTCAGAGAGTTTCATAGATCACCACTCATTTATTTTGCTCTTCTCAAAGTTCCCTGCACAGCCTGAGTTCTGCAAGTGCTGAGAGTTTTGAAGTTATCCTCAAAAGTGAGATTTTGGTGTTAGGGCCTGAGAAAATCCACAAAAGTCTGTCAGGCCAGAAAACCTGGAGGTTAGATAGGTTGACATGTTATTTGGACAGGAAACAGCTTGCTGTATGGAGCTCCTGGTTGTTTTATCTTTTCAGAGTTGTCATCAGAATCAAAACAGCTTGAAGCAGCACTTATGACTCATTTTCAATGTGGAACAAAGCCATAAGCTAAGCACCACATGCTATGAGGGTAACACATAACAGGCCCCTTAGCTACACTGAAAAGTTTAACCAGTTTTCAAGTGTCAATCTAGTTTTCCTTATGCCTAAGGCTCTGTGACATCTAGACATCTGTAATCAGGTTCATTTCTACCCTCACCGCCCATTATAACCTGTCACTCTTCAGCTTCTTCACTTACTACACCACTATTAAGGATTTAATCTGCACTTTTCTGTGCACTAAGTTTAAGGCCTAGCAGTCTTTATGTATTATTCACTCCCATTTGCCATACTTGTTAAACAGTATATGTTCATTTGAGTTAATAAATCACCATTCACTTTCCTACTCGCTTTTCCCAGAACAGAGTTATTACTCAATCTACCACTACCGACAGCAGCCTCATAGCTTCCAAAGATTTCTTTGTATTCATGAAGCTATTTATCACTGTACCTGTCTTAAATATTAGCAAAGTAAGCTTGCTCAAAAGGCTTAAGCTATAATCTGTTGGAGGGGTATATGGAGGCATACATATGTCTGACGTATGAAATATCTAACTATTGGTTGTGTGACATTCACCTCATCTTGGCTAATCTGAGGATATTAATGTGCTTATCAAAGAGGAACAGAAAGTTATCTTCCTTATGTATCTCTTAAAGATAAAGAAAGAACCAAAGACTGAAGACCTGATTAATTCTGCACGCCTGGTTTTGCACACATGTCCTCAGGAGCACATGACTGGAGACAGTGGCTGGTATTTTTGCCTTTTCTTTACCTTTGGAAGGAGATGTTCTAGTCTTTTTCTTCCACTTTAGTATTGTGTGAGACTGCAGGCGGATGCAAGAAGGTCAGGGCTGCCTACACAGGCAGGGACAGCAGGCACCTGTGACTTCAGCAAATGCAAAGTTACTATTTACATAACCAAAGCTGAGCTGCCAGTACCACAGTGAACAAATTCATCCTACTAATGATTTTCTGTATGATTTTCAGACTCACTTCCTTAGGTCAGACCTTCATTTCTATTTCCTATGCCAATTCTTTTACTTTTGGCTTTATTAAATCAAGCCCTGTCCTGTTACAACAATTTAACTACATCACACATCTAATTTTTCAGGCATAATATGACTTTTATCTTAATTTACTAATTCAGCTGTCTTTGTGTCAGCAAAAATATCACATCAGTCTAGATGAATCCTTGCAGAATGGAGAGCAGACAGGAAGAAAGGGACCTGGGGGTACTGATAGATAGTAGGCTGAAGATGAGCCAGCAGTGTGATCAGGTGGCCAAGAGAGCCAATGGCATCCTAGAAACCTGAGTCCCCAGGAGGGGTTCTCAACCACCCTTCCACCTTCTTCCCACCCCTCTCCCTTACTCCAGACTTTGCCTTATATTCAAGGAAAGTTTGGAGGGTTGGCCAGGGGGGTTAGGAAGCAGATGGATTAGTCATACAGGTGGCTGGTTAAGTTAGAGAGAGAAGTGCAGCCCACAAACCTCAGAGAGAGACTCTGTTGTCTATATTTATGTTCTTGTTCTTATACATCTCAGTAAGCCTATGAGTGAAGTAGATATCACCATTGTTTGCTTTTCACAGCCTGTAATGTAATTCTTCTCACCAAAGCATTCTAGCTAGCTTCAAACTAGCACAAAATAGTACAAACAACACTATTTGTACTTAGAGTAAAAACTAAGGACTCTTTGTACTTATAGTACAAACTCTACTATGCAAACAGTCAAATGAGTCCTATCTGAATAGATGACTCAGAAATGATGTGTGTCTACAGATATGAATGCAAACATAAAGAACTCTATTAACTGTGACACTTGAAAAGTGTCATCAACTAGAAATTGCTACTTCACCAGATATTATTTCCCCTGTATTTCTAAGGATTGGTAATAACTGCTTACAAACAATAACAGCAAACTGGTGGGTTGTTTTTTTTCCTTCTAACATTAGGTCTATAACCAGTGATTGAAGAAGAGGAAATGGCCTCAGGGTGTAGCAGGAGAGGTTTAGATTGGATACTTGGAAAAAATTTCTTTACTGCGAGTGGTCAACATTGGAAGTGTTGCCCAGGGAAATTCATCACTTATGGATGTGGTTTAGTGGGCAGGATGGTGTTGGGTTCACAGCTGGACTTGATAATCTTACAGGTCTTTTCCAACTGTGATGATTCTATGATTGTCTTAATAAAGACAATCTTGTCTTAATAAAGAATTATATGTCCCAGACCCCAGCAATGACACTCTGAAAAGGGTCCAGTACGAAACCTGTGTATTAAGAAACAACCCACATAGAGCTGTAAAACCAAATTGATGTATCTCAGTTCTGATAGAAACCTGAGGACAAACTGCTGGTGTTTTTGTGCAGTGGAATGGCAAAAACACAAAATATTATTTTTTAATATATTTTTTTCATATTGTGACTACAAAAATTGCCAGTTAGGATCATGCATATGTATTCTGAAACTACTCTTTGACCAGACTGAGTTAAATTCAACTTGCTATTGCAATCTTGTAAGTGAAACTCAAGTATAACCTAAATGAATTCTCTGTGGTATGGTGAATCTGGTGTGCCCAAGTGTAGCTGGGTTAACAAACTGTCTAAACCAGACTTCTTAATGGAAAGCAAACAGCAAGTGCAACAAAATGTTAACATGTCATATCTAAGGGCATGTCAGAATGTGCTAGTTTGAGCCTAGCTGGGGTATTTTGGTGAGAAGAATCAGATGATAGGCTGTGAAAAGGAAATAATGGTGATGGCTACTGCACTCATAGGCTTGCTGAGATGTATAAGAACAAGAATAGAAACATAGATAGCAGAGTCTCTCTCTGGGCTTTGGGCTGAACTTTTCTGTCTCTTTTAACTTGCTGCCTGACTAATCCTACTGCTTCCTAACTCTCCTGGCCAACCCTTCAAACGTACCTTGAACATCAGCCAAAGTCTGGGGTAAGGTAGAGGAGTGGAAAGAAAGTGGAAGGGTGGTTGAGAGCCCCTCCTGGGGACTCAGGTTTCTGGGAGGGCTGTTGTATTTCTGAATTACTTTTTTTTTAACTTGTGTATATCTGTATATATTGTAAATACCTGCTTGTATGTTGTGCTAAGCTGTAAACATAAAGCTTCATTCTATTTCCAGAGCTGCTGAGTCTAGTCTGGGTGATTTTCCAAAGTGTGGAGGAGTGGGTAACACCCAAACCATCACACAGAACCACTCTTTCAAGGCCTGCTAACACCATTATTGTTTACAGTGAAGTTTCCTGCTATATTTTGGTATGTTTTTAACTAAATGGTGACATCTATGTCTATATATTATCTATAGATCTTTTGTTTCCAATTTCAGCCCTCATTGCAAGGTGACATTTTGGAGCCAACATTTCCATTAACTCAAATCAAGTCACACCTTATTTCTGAAGTAGCCATATCTATTTTAATGGAGGCATTTAATAGCATAACACTCCTTCCAGTAAAAAATGACAGTGACAAAAAAAGCACCTCATTCTGCACTATATCACTTAGAAATAGGAGACAAGAATAGGCCATAAAAGCAGGATTCATGGGAAGCTTTATCTAGTTTATAACCAGGGAAGGTGGCAGGAGTAAGCCATCATATATTTCTAAAGAATACATTAGACCAGGAATAAAATAGTGGTTATTGGTAAAAAACAGGTAAGGCTTTATGCCTTGCTAAATATTGAACCATAGATATTAATACTTAATAAAATGTTGTCTAGGAAGAAAATTAATAGTTTCTTTCAGAGGAAGAAATAAAGGAGAACCGATTGCTCTGTGTAGCAATCCTTATGTTATTTAATACTAGCAAAAAATAAAGCATTTGATCAGATCTTAATATATTGGATTATAGTGTTTCAATTTGAAAAGAAAGAAAGAAAGAAAGAAAGAAAGAAAGAAAGAAAGAAAGAAAGAAAGAAAGAAAGAAAGAAAGAAAGAAAGAAAGAAAGGAAGAAAGAAAGAAAGGAAGAAAGGAAGAAAAAGAAAGAAAGAAAGAAAAAGAAAGAAAGAAAGAAAGAAAGAAAGAAAGAAAGAAAGAAAGAAAGAACGAAAGAAAGAAAGAAAGAAAGAGAAAGAAAGAGAGAAAGAAAGAAAAAGAAAGAAAGAAAGAAAGAAAGAAAGAAAGAAAGAAAGAAAGAAAGAAAGAAAGAAAGAAAGAAAGAAAGAAAGAAAGAAAGAAAGAAAGAAAGAAAGAAAGAAAGAAAGAAAGAAAGAAGAATAGATCATGCTTCAGTATTAGGAAAGGGGAAAAAAATAAACAAACAGAATCACAGAATCATAGAAGCAACCAGGTTGGAAGAGACTGCCAAGATCATCCAGTCCAATCTAGCACCCAGTGCTATCCAGTCATCTAGACCATGGCATTAAGCGACTCAGCCAGGCTTTTCTTGAACACCTCCAGGGACAGTGAATCCACCACCTCCCTGGGCAGCCCATTCCAATGCCAATCACTCTCTCTGGGAAGAACTTCCTCCTAACATCCAACCTATACCTCCTCTGGCATAACTTGAGACTGTGTCCCCTTGTTCTGTTGCTGGTTGCCTGGGAGAAGAGACCACCCCCACCTGGCTACATCCTCCCTTCAGGGAGTTGTAGACAGCAATGAGGTCCCCCCTGAGCCTCCTCTTCTCCAGGCTAAGCAACCCCAGCTCCCCCAGCCTCTCCTCACAGGGTTTCTGCCCCAGGCCCCTCACCAGCCTTGTAACCTTTCTCTGGACACCTTCCAGCAAGACAAACAAAAAATAGTGACTAAATTTTTGAAAGCTGCCTTATTAAAACAGCTCCTGTATGGATTTCTGCTATCTTATAAAACTTCCTCAAAGACAGTTCATTGGCTGGGGTTTTCATAATCTGTTTTTTGCTTTCCTATGTGGATTCTCTAGTGTCTAATGAGGGCTTATATTGCTGCCATCCCCTCATTAGTAGATGCTGTTTCCAGAGTCTCTGATTTTCATAATTTGTGTCAGACTTTCATGACCTTGAGGTCACACTTCTATCTGTAAAATTTGTCTGAAATAGGACAGACAATTAAAATGCAACTTGGGGGGGGGGGGGGGGGGGGGGGGAGAGAGAGGGAAGGGGGAAGGAAGAGATAGAAAAATACAGAAACTCACACACATACCAAGCATGTGTCTCCTTTTCTTAGGAGTCTAAGTGAGTTATATGCTTGAGAGAAAGATTTAGAGCACTCATCATGAGCAGCAATTAATTCCTTAATTTACTTGGCAATGCTAGAAGCTTGAATTTCTTTTACAGATTCAGACAGAAGTAGGATGCTACCAAATGAAGATTCAGGGTATTTACATCAATTATCCAGAATAAGGAGTGAAAATACTATTGTGTGCTCATCCTTCTTCATATGTGACTCATTGTCACAAGGGGCTTCAAACCCCTTATTTCTTGTAACTTCATCAAATAAAGTATTGGTCTTAAGCTGGCCTGTTCAATACAAAATTGTAATTAGCTTAATGATTAACACTGATCATTTAGAGTGTTTGAAGGAGACATATTTTTCAAAATATGCATCTGATGAAGTAAGTAGAGCAAGGGCACCACTACTGAAGAGATCCATTTCAGATTGTCTGCAGATTGAAGTCGGCATCTATTGGTAGGCTAATGTAGAAACATGAGAGCAACATTTCTTCATTTCCCCCTGCAATTTCTACTGTAAGTAAAAATCACTGAATCATAGAATCATAGAATCAACCAGGTTGGAAGAGACCTCCAAGATCATCCCATCCAACCTAGCACCCAACCCTAACCTGTCATCTAGACCATGGCATTAAGTGCCTCAGCCAGGCTTTTCTTGAACACCTCCAGGGATAGCAACTTCCGCAACTCCCTGGGCAGCCCATTCCAATGCCAATCACTCTCTCTGGCAACAACTTCCTCCTAACATCCAGCCTAGACCTCTCCTGGCACAACTTGAGACTGTGTCCCCTTCTTCTCTTGCTGGTTGCCTGGAAGAAGAGACCAACCCCTACCTGGCTACAACCTCCCTTCAGGTAATTGTAGACAGCAATGAAGTCACCCCTGAGCCTCCTATAATAATAACTAAGTCTTGCCTTGAAATTTGAACTTTAAGGTTTTAAACTGACTGTCTCTACTAAGTTACCTTTAAAGATGAAGCAGCGTGCTGAAAAATAACCAGGTATACATGGGCATCTTTGGCTAGTGTCAATCAGCCCAATTTCATTTAGCACATTGAATGGATGTAAGATTATATCAATGGTTGGTAAATAAAATTTTTGCTTTGCTTGAGCAATTACAATTTTTAGATTTTGTTAGCCCACATTTTATTGCAGAAGAAAATCAGTATCTCTTCCAAAAGATAAAAATACAATTATTTAAAATGTTCAGTGAAAACTAATAGGTAAAAATCAGGTACAGACTATCTGAAAACACCCTGACTATACAAGGGTACCTGTGTGATGCATGCAAATTGTGCACTCACCCTTAGAGTTGTGAAAAAATCTTGACAGACAATTGCTCATTAAAATCTGATAATTGTAATTAGAGTTCTTTGACTCCTTCTAATTGGTAACAACAGAACTAAAGTAATCTGTGCTTTTGGCATGCTGTCTTATATATCTCATAAGAGTTAGAAAGCAATATAGAGAACAAAAAATGCTTTATTAGTTATAGGATTTAAGAGACATCATTTAACTTCTTCAAACCTCCTTTTTTTTTTTAACTTTAAAAGACAAGGCAATTTGTTTCCTTGATGTGTGAGCCATCATCAAATCTAAATTCACAGCAAGAACACTTCTGAAATAGCCCAAACTTATCATGAGGTTAATGAACCATTGCACTAGTCCGATCAAACTCATTTGTCAATGAATAAAATTCCTCATCTGCTGTCATGCAACATAGTTTGGGATAAAACTGCCAAAATAAGAAGTTATTTACGTTTCTCTTTAGCAACAATTGCTCCTTCAGATTGTAAAATGTGTGTATAATAGGCCAGTAATGCAAGAAGAGTTTATTATTTTGCAGTAAAAGCCATGTCTTCAGTCTGAACCAATTTCTGATTTTTGGAGCATAAGTATGATTTGAGAGCAGACCTGGACCTCCAGTATTTCAAGTAATTTCTGTTGTGAAGCCCTATCAAGGAAGTTTGGGATCATAGAAGGAGCATCTAGTTCCAACCCCCCTACCATACCCAGGGACACCCTACCCTAGAGCAGGCTGTCCACAGACTTATCCAGCCTGGCCTTAAACACTTCCAGGGATGGAGCCTCAACCACCTCCCTGGGCAACCCATTTCAGGCCCTCACCACTCTTCTGCTGAAGAACTTCCTCCTCATGTCCACTCTGAAACTACCCATGTCCAGCTTTGCTCCATTCCCCCTGGTCCTGTCACTCCCTGAGAGCTTAAAAAGTCCCTCCCCAGCTTTTTTGTAGGCCCCCTTCAGATACTGACTGCCACAAGAAGGTCACCTCAGAGCCTCCTCTTCTGCAGACTGAACAGCCCCAACTCTTTCAGTCTGTCCTAGGAGAGGTGCTGTAGCCCTCTGAGCATCCTTGTGGCCATTCTCTGGACACACTCCAGCATGTCCACATCTCTCTTATAACAGGGGCTCCAGAAGTGGATGCAGTACTCCAGGTGGGGTCTCACCAGAGCAGAGTAGAGGAGGAGAATCACCTCCCTCACCCTGCTGGCCACACTTCTCCTGGTTCAGCCCAGGATCTGGTTGGCCCTCCAGGCTGCAAATGCACACTGCTGGCTCAGTTTCACACAGGATTGTGTATGTGTCATGCTACCCAGAATCTTTCAGGGAAAATCAGGGCTGGAAACCCAAACACAAAAAGTCACCATGCTCTCATGTTACTCTGGTATTGTTCCATTTTTAAATTGTAGTAGTCGTTATATATAATAACCATAAATTAAACAGGTTGTGGCACATTAAGAACATTGCAGGTTCAGAACTGTCAATAAGGGAAAGTTGCTGATAAATAATCATTCCTTTCATCTAGGCTCCTCAACTCAAGAGAGGTGTTGAGATACTGAAATGTATCCAAAGAAGGGTGATGAAGCTGGTGAGGGGCCTGGAACACAAACCTTATGAGGAGAGGCTGAGGGAGCTGGTGGTGTTTATCCTGGGGAAGAGGAGGCTCAGGGGTGACCTCATTGCTGTCTACAATTACCTGAAGGGAGGCTGTAGCCAGGTGGGGGTTGGTCTCTTCTGCCAGGCAACCAGAAACAGAACAAGGGGACACAGTCTCAAGTTCTGCCAGGAGAGGTACAAGCTGGATGTTAGGAAGAAGTTCTTTCTAGAGAGAGTCATTTGCCATTGGAATGGGCTGCCCAGGGAGGTGGTGGAGTCACTGTCCCTGAAGGTGCTCAAGAGAAGACTGGCTGAGGCACTTAGTGCCATGGTCTAGTTGACTGGCTAGGGCTGGGTGCTAGGTTGGACTGGATGATGTTGGAGGTCTCTTCCAACCTGGTTGATTCTATGATTCTATGATCATGAGATCTACTCTAACCAGGAGAGAAAAACAATGAAAGTGGAGTGGGTGGCACATTCTGTTATGCAGAAAAAAGTGATCCAGCAGTCTCCCCATTGACATTGAATGTACAGATATTAGCAAGCAGGTTCAGAAATAAGGAGTGCAGAAGCTGAGTAACCATTTCATCCACATGAATTGCTGCTCCCTTATGTCACAGTTGAGTGAGTCTTGGAAGTTTGGACAGGGAATAGTAACAAGCCAAGTAAGTTGTTTTAGATGTCTGGGCTAGTAATGAAAAAGGCAAAAATAAAGCACAAGACACTGACTGCGGAGTGTGCTGATTAAATTACCTGATATTGGACATAAATCTGGAGTCTTCTGCAAAATCCTTCCTCTCTCCTACAACATTTTATTGTAAACACAACAACATGCACAGTTCTGCTTAACTCTCCTTGAATCATAGAATCACAGAATCAGTCAGGATTAGAAGGGACCACAAGGATCACTCCGTTACAATCCTCCCACCATGGGCAGGGACACCCCACCCTAGATCAGGCTTGCCAGAGCCTCATCCAGCCTGGCCTTAAACACCTCCAGGGATGTGGCCTCAGCCACCAGAACTACAACATAAGAGTCCCACTAGATGCTAAGTGTGTGGGGTGGTATGTCCAGTGCGTAGGGCAGTCAATGTGCTTATCAAACAGCTAAAGTTAAGTTTGCATTTGTTCATGTGATATGAAAAACCTCCAATGTCACACAAATATTTTACACAATTTGTATCTGTTTCTGGATGGAGCTGTTCTGTCCAGAAAAAGAAAATAGCTAATGGATGGCAACAAAGTCCCACACTATTCCAACAAAGATCATTATTCACAAGATGGTGTTTCTGCGTGTTGCCCACATAGAACATTTGATTTCCATGATGCAACATCAAATGCTCTGTCATATCTTTATCAATGGTCTGGACAAGGAGGTTGAGTGTATCCTCAGTAAATCTGCAGATGGAACTAAACTGGGAGGGAGTGCTGATCTGCTTGAGTGCAGGAAGGTTCTATAGTGGGAGCTGGACTTGCTGGATCAGTGAGTCAAGTTCAGTTGTATGAGATTCAACAAGGTCAAGTGGCTGGAGAGCTGCCCTGCAGACTAAAACCTGCAGACTGAAACATGGAGTTGTTGATCAACAGCTGGCTGAACATGAGGCAGCAGTGCAACCAGGTGGGCAAGAAGGCTGGCAGTATCCTGGCCTGTATCAGAACTAGTGTGACAATCAGGACCAGGGAAGTGATTATGTCCCTTGTACCCAGCACTGGTGAGACCGCACTTTGTGTACTGTGTTCAGTTTTAGGCCTCTTACTACAAGAAAGACATTGAAATTTTTGTGTGGACCCAGAAAATAGAAACAAAGGTGGTGAAGGGTCCAGAGAACAGGTCTTATGAAGAGTGGCTGAGGAAACTGAGGTTGTTTGGTTTGGAGAAAAGGAGCCTGAGGGGAGATCTAATTGCTTTCTACAACTACCTGAAAAGAGGTTGTAGAGAGGTGGATGTTGGTCTCTGTAAATGAGAAGTAATAGGACAAGAGGAGATGGCCTCAAGTTGCACCAGGGGAGGTTTAGGTTGGATATTAGAAGAAAAAACCTTCACTAAAGGGGTTATAAAGCACTGGAATTAGCTCTTCACACAGCTATCTCTATCAGGTATCAAAAGCAAACTAATTCAAACAAGAGTGAAATGCAACCTTGTGTGAAGGGTTTATGTTCCATTTTTAAGTATGTTCAGATAATAAAGATTCTTAAACCAAAATTCCTCGTTTTTGGAACATTGTTTTGGGGGTCTTCAGTCTGAAGAGAAGGCTTAAAGGAGGCCTTTCATAGAATCATAGAATCAATCAGGTTGGAAGAGACCTCCAAGATCATCCAGTCCAACCTAGCACCCAGCCCTATCCAATCAACTAGACCACGGCACTAAGGGGACCTACAGGAAGGCTGGGGAAGGGCTATTTGCAAAATCTTGTAATAACAGGTTGAGAAGTAATGAGTTGAAACTGGCAGTAGGGAGATTTTAAACTAGATGATAGGAAGAAGCTCTTTACAGTGAGAGTGGTGAAATATAGGAACGGGTTGCCCAGGGAGGTTGTGGATGCACCCTCCCTGGTGGTGTTCAAGGCCAGGTTAGATGAGGCCTTGAGTGACCTTTTCTAGTGGGAAGTGTCCCTGCCTATGGTAAGGGGTTGGAGCTAGATGATCTTCAAGGTTCCTACCAACCTAAACCATTCTATGATTCATTCTATGATTCCTTTGTTTTCTCTGGGCTCAAAATCAAAATCAGTTACAAACTTGACTGTTGTTGACTGTGTATTTGCCAGAGGAGATCAAAAAGATATAGAAAGACAGAAAAATGTAAACAAATGATGCTTGGCTTAGAGAAAGAAATTTAGAGATCATAGAATTAAAGAGTGCTAAAGGGCTGATGTGGTTATCTAACTCTAACCAATGCATGGTTTTAAGAATCTGTTATTGATTGAAATGTAGCATAAGCTGTAGATAAATATCTCTAATATTGTTGATTAGAGGCAATCCCTTGTATCTGACATCAAATTACTGTAAGTGTTAATCATTTTTACTATTATGAAACATATCTCATTTTCATTTTGACATTTAAGTGTTTGGAAGTGGACCCTGTAGTATCTGATGTTATAAATAGGCTCTTAACACAGCCTTACTTATGTTTATTTGTCAGTACAGATTGGGATCAAGTTATGCTTTCAAAATCTTATTTATAGCATAAAGATGCTGACCACCTGGAATCTTTCATACTGAGGCTTGCAGAGCAGAATGCATATAGCAAGTAAGGAAGTATTTTCTACTCCCAGGAGCAGCACTGTGCTTAAAATAATCAAGGGTAGGATTTTTCAAAGTGATCTTCAGCTCTTACCTAGCCAATTCAGCTGTAGATGGGTGGTTCATTTATGGACCTCTTTGAAAATCCCAGAGTTAATTATCAGTGTTTGTACAACTCTTTGAACCTTCAAGATGTTCTTAAAAAGGTAAGTGCAACGATGGTTTGTATTAAACACAGCTTGCAAATGATATAAATCACACTTTAAATCCCTGAATAGATTGATCATGTTCTGGGAGTTTTCCCTCTAGGATATGTATAATCAGATTCAGTTACAACTCCATACTGCATAACATAAGCTTATCAAGCAGATCATTGAAAACTACAAAGCAAAACGCTGAGAAACTGACCCCGAGGTAAGCATCTAAGAGTTTCACCTTACTTTCAGAATCATGTTTAAAACATACACCATGTCTTTACGTGTTTCTGATAAAACTAAATGGTTGCATTTTAAGGTAATTTAGGTGCTATTAATTCATTATCTACTCAATGAATTTTGAGGAAAAAGACTGTCCCAGACTGACCTTGCTACTACAGGTAACCTCTGGCTGGTGACTGGCAGCTCCTTCTCCAAGGTCTACAAGCTTCTAGACCAAAAGAGTCTAACAAATAATGTATAGGTTTAAAACTTGTGTGGTTTGCATGAAAGACAAAAGCATTTGCACAAATAGATGGCTTCTTGTTATAATTATCTTTTAAAGCTAATTGTTGCTCTACAATGCCAGACAAGTGAGTAATTTTCCAATTTCCTGACATCCTGATTGCTGGAAGAGGCACTCAATTGGTAGTGTTTTGGAGATGTTCTATGTCTTTAGGATGGCTAAAGAGCATTAGATGTTGGAGGTCTCTTCCAACCTGGTTGATTCTATGATTCTACATTTCTAAGCATAGATACCACTGACTAGACTGGTAGTTTAAGGGTGTTAAACACAGTGGTGTTAATTATTACTTTTTATTCCCCAAACTGACATTTGCGATCCATACATAGAAATGAAACAGGACTTGAGAGCTGGGGAACTTTGCTTGTGTATTTCTGGGACGTCCTGGTCACTATTTGTGGTTAGCTTAGCTACATTCTATGGATTGCTTGTCTTGGCTAAAAGTGCTGGTCGGGGAAATGGAACAGAAATATTCATATCAAGCAAATGAGTTATTTCCCCACTGAGTCATTTCCTCACTTTCACTTTGTAAATGTTTTATGGTGAGATCTTTTTGTTTTCAAAATAATTGCAGTATCTTGGACAATTCTTGATAATAGAATTCAGCACATAAAGAGCTCTCCCCTTTTCCCATAGAAGAAGTTATAAATTTTAAATTTCTGTGTCCTCTGTGGAAGATATTTTTTCCAAGAAGCTGAGTTCTTGTATTGTCCTAAAAGGCCAACATGCACTTTACTCTCTGATGTGTTGCGCTGACCAATACTTCTTTGCTTGCTTTATCAATCTTTTCTTTATAACTATCAGCACCGAGTGTTTTTTCCATATTCTAACAACTGCCAGCTTCTAATAACTGTGAGCAAGTATTTCTGCAGCTTGAAGAGAATATAAATCTAATCAAACTCTTGATTTCAACTATAGTGTTGTGATGCTGTAATGCTGTAATGGATAATCACTCTGGCAATGTATAGAGGGATTAGAAAATGTAGAAACTCTCTGTGGAGTTTCTTGGGGGAAATGTAGTTTTTTTTGTTAAAGTGGCTTCCTCAACTTAGTTTCTGTTGTCTTGCAATAGCAACAGTCTAAGTAGAGCCTGTCCAGTTTTCTGTTCCAGATACAGGACTAGGGATGCTAATTTATTACCTTGGAAGTCAGTTCTCAACAATTTCCAGATTTCTTCTGGAGGAACTGGCAGGCAATATTGGGCACTGTTGGAGCAAAACAGCCACAGTGAAAGCAATCAAATAATGTAATTTATGATCTTTCTCCTAAATTTAATAGATAGAAAAGGCTCAAGCAGCCAGGCATCTTCCTGCCACATCATGTATTATCTTCATTCTTAAGACATATTGCTAGTAGTCAGCAGATAGTAATGATTATTTCCAGTCATTATGAATTTGACACATTTAAGGACAATTATAGAAGCTATGATACAATCAACCCCTGGAGCCATCCAATCCCTCTCACAATTCTGATGCTTTCTGAAAAAGCAAATATAATATGAAATAAAGGAGAAAATTGTGAAACATATGATGGACAGTAGGCTATGGGAATAAATTTCTTTTACAATGGCATGAGACATACAGCATGGAACAATAATGACGCAAGGACTGGGTAATAACACAGATGCAAGCTACATCATTTTGAGTTATGATTGCACTGTGTTTTGAAGTGAGGATAACACTGTCCACTCATGCCCAATCTGGATTCAAATCACCCATCCAACAAAAGACAGTTTCTACCATAAAAAGATATTAATTCCTTTAGCCATCTAAGCTTAGTCTAGGAGATGTACCTAAAAAGAAAACAACCTCACTTAAAGTCAACTTTAGGTGTATTAAATAAAATGGAAGTATTACTAAACCATGTTATTTTTCAGTAATACAAAAGGTTCCTCATTCAAGTCAGAGTTTTGACAGAAAGATAAAATATTTTGAAGTGGGAGTGGTTAATTTGTGAACACCTAAAGGATATTTTGTGTAGGCAGCAACTAATTTGTAAAGGCCTTAAGATTTATAAAGTTTCCTCGATTATTTCTTATGAAACTAACTTCACTGATAGGGAGATTTCACACTGAGATCTAAAAAGAAGAGCCACTGATTAAGGGCACACTGCAAACAATACTTTTGCCTTATAGCTATTTTATTGCTCACCTGTGGTTATGGAGATTTTTTTTGCTGCTTTTCTTCTGAAGTATTTTGAAAAAGGTCTCGCTATATTGCTCGTTGAGTTAATGGGCTTGCTTACTCATCATGGTTTGCAGAACAACAAAGGAAACTGCATGTGTCCCAATTTATACTGCAAACGGAACAAATGCCTTCTGTAAGTATAACAGGATGATTTCTTTTAAAGAATAAAGCCCTTTGAAACCAATTAATAATTGACCTACATAGTAATGCACCTATCTCCGTGTTTCCTCCCTCTTTTCATGGAAGTGATTTTTCAGTACCAGAAAAAGAGTAAATAACTATGTGTGATCACCCACTTCTACAACAAAGATTTTAAGGTTAAATATGCAAGCATTTTTTTCAGCGTTTCCATAACATTAAACCTCTTTTATTTTCATAACCTGCTACAATAATAGCTGAAGAAAATAGCCCGCAACAAATCTCTCCCTTCCTAACAGCTTCCTTGGTATCTTTGTGCAATGTACAATGGACAGTGAGAAGTTGAAAACACAAAAACAGACTCTTTCATTCTAAAGATCTAAATCCCCAAAATGTTTGTGTAGCTGGAAGCATTTTCAGTCTGTGATTCTTCAACATAAAGCCAGGGGAGTTGTGTCGAGGCTCTTGGGGAGCCTCATTGTGCTTGCACAACATTTTGTTTGTTGCAACATCCTTATATCATTATCATCCTTGCTTATAACTCTTGATGTGTATCATCACTATTTTTGCTTACAACTCCTGATGTGAGAAAAGAAACTTAGAAATATGAATTATGGATTTAATAAAACACAGTACATAGTCTGGGACAGAAGTTATGTGTTAAAAGGCTAGCAACTGTACTAGCTGGTTTAATGGCTGTACAGACAAGTAAGCCAAAAAACCCACTTTGTTGTACACGTACCATGGAAGAATAGTAAATGGATATGTTTTGGTAAACAGGTGTGCTCTGCATGGCTGCTTAAAATAAGGTTGTTTTCTCAGCCTATCCCAAAATGAGAGGGTTTGTGTTGATCTCACCTTGCAATTAACTGAAAATCACGAGCAGATGTCATGGTTTCAGCTGCAAGCAGCCATGGAATGGTTGGAAACATATCCCATGTCATATGCCACCATCCAAAACACTACCCTGTGCCTTGAAAAGTGTGTCCTATGGTGAAAAATCACCATAGAAGAAACTGAGTCAAGACAGTGTGACTCATTTCTGCAACAGCCACATAGACACCTGGGATGAAAAGGTTTCCACTGAGCTGGTGTATCACATTCCTGTTATCCACCAATCACTGGGAAAATTGGATCAGACAATGGATTGCTAAAAATACTGAAAGTAATGGGAAGTGTTGCCTTCAAACACCGGGGAACATGCTTAGCAAAAGTCATCTGGTTAGTCATCACTAAAGGATCTGCCAAGCAAGCTAGCCTTGGACAGTCAAAACTTTTGTGTCCTTTAAAGCAGGATAAAGTCCCTGTAGTAAACATAAAAATATTCTAGAGAAAACAGTTTGGGTTTATTCCTGGACTAGGAAAAGGCAAACCCATTTGCAGGATTGCTTTTGTTCAAGAATCTGGATGCACTTTGTGGGTCAAGTGGGAGGATGAGGAATTCCAATGTGTACCTCAAGGGAATTAGAGTTTGAGAGGTAAGAATAGCCAATTAATTAAATTCTATTATGTTAACTGATATATAATACCATATAGCAGCACTTCTGTTTTAACCATGTGCCATATCAGAGTACAGTAAAAATCACACAGTTTAATGATTAATGAAACCAAGAGAAGTGCAGCGATAATAGAACTGGACAAGTGCATGAGTCATGGAACCAGAACTGGCTTCAGCATTAAACATTCCAACAGCACACACCATCTTTCCTGACCTGAAATACTTTTATGACAGATGCAGCACAAAGCCATGCACTAAACATATCCAAAAGAAATTTTATAAGGATGCCCCATAGATTAAGGGAACGAGATATTTGTGTATATATCAAAACAGCCACAATTATCTTGGCCTTTCCTCATAGAATCATAGAATCAACCAGGTTGAAAGAGACCTCCAAGATCATCCAGTCCAACCTATCACCCTGCCTTAACCAATCAACTAGACCATGGCACTAAGTGCCTCATCCAGTCTTTTCTTGAAGACCCCCAGGGACGGTGCCTCCACCACCTCCCTGGTCCTCTAAACATTTTTGTAGCTCTCTCTTGGACTCTCTTCAGTAGTTCCTTGTTTGTTTTGAACTGGGGAGCCCACAACAGGACATGATGCTCCAGATGTGGTTTCACCAGGTTAAGTTCTGCATTATCTATTGAGCATGAAAAGAGGAAAACTTTCGAAATAGTGGTTGCCATATTTATGGATGAGATTACATAGCATACTTGGCAAAACTAGCAGGCAACTGGACTCAGTGATCTAGTCATACATCCTAGTGAAAAAAAAATGCTCTGTTTTCCATCAATAGTCATTTGATTAAAATTTATCTCCCTCTGCCTGTTCTTCCCTGATTTGGTCTGAATAAATGTATTTGGTACTAAATCACATCAACAATTTCTCAGTGCCTCTGTGTTGATTTCAAGCACCTGTTAACTGAGTGACTCTAAACACAATCTAGAGATGTACGGATGAATGCAATTAAGAAGACACCTCTATTCATAAGCAAAAGGGAATCTTATGTGATGGCACTGTAGGCAGAACAAGTGAACCTTTATTTCCAGTGTTATATGTAAAGATATGAAAAGTGATATGGCCTTTGTACATGATAATTCCTGAGAATTTAAATAGGATTGTACAAAATCACACTCTTTGTTCTGCACATTTATAGAGGTGACTACCCACAGGATAAACTGGTGCTTTTGTCTTGATGATAACATTCTTTGTTCAGTAAATGGAGCCATATTTAACAATTAGACTGTACACTTCCCTCTATTTCAAAGGGATGTAGCAGTGCCAGCTTCATATTTACATTATACAGCCTTCAAATAAAAATTTTCGATCACTGCACCCTGAGCTTATTTTCACTTTAAACCATTGTGTCTCCATTTACCCTTCCTAATATTATCTGTAAATTATTCTTTTGACATTTTGTGTTATATGAAACCATTATTCACTGTCAATGATCTCTACTCAAATGCTTTCCCAGGCATTTGCTTCTCTGTCTCTGCCTAACTCTCTTCTACAATGGATTATTATTAAAATTAAACAATAGTATTTTCCATTTGTATATCAACATATATGATGTCTATATATAGTAACATCTGTATTAGCTCCAGAGGTAAAACACAGTAATTATTATACAGGCTACAGAAATGCAATTAATAGCTTGAGCAGATGTTTTCAACCTGTTGACTCTGCAAATTGCCTCTGAGTCTGTCACAAAAGTTAACTAAGAAAGGATTGTGCATTTTCTGAGCTAGCATTCCCTATATGGAAGTGTACATGAACACATATTTTCTCAGAGATCCATAAAAATATCAGCATCATTGGTTTAACACATAAAAATAGAAGGAAAAGACGCATAAAGTAATAATGGAAGGAAGATGGTTGAGTAGGCCAAAAGGAAGTGAATAAAATTTCAGTGAATACAAGCCTGCTTTGCAAGCAAGTTGTAAGGGATCTCTGAAGTCTGAACTGTTTTCAAAATTGGATTTGCATTTCTTCCAGAAGACTGTGCCACCAGTAGAAATATAGTTCATAAGACTCTTCTTTGACAGATGTAATTCCTGTATGCCGAGACAAAGCCATCTTGGGTTATCTCTCTAGGATTTCTTCCAAAAGTAAGGATTATCTGGAAGGTTTTTTAAAGTACGACAGAAGATTTTTGTTCTCATCCTTCATAATAGCTGAGTTCTAAGTATGGCTTATTTCATATAAATCACTGAAACTGAGGCGCAAATCACTAACTAATAAAAGGTTAACCTTTTAATGTGATAAAGCCTATTACCTACTCTCCACTTCTACATTTTAAAATAGTTGCTGGTAAAGAAAGAAACTGATAAGATTGGCATAGAAACTATTCATGCAGGTGAGCACCTGCAGAATCGATGCTATATGTGTTAAGGTTACCACTTGAGAGGGAAGGAGCGAGGTATGGTGTTTATTTTATTTGGGCATTGTGGCCTACTTTATACAGTTTCTCATTTTCCTTTTTGTTCGGAAATGTATATGCCTTTAGAGCAACAGCTGACAATAAACCTGTATAGTACATACGTACTAACTACTAGAACTCTTGCGCTTGCTTTCTTGGCCATCTTGAAATCACCCAGCAAAATTACCTGCTGATGAATACATCAAATCTAGTACATCTTGATAAAACTCACCGAGTCCTGTAAGTGCAGCTAAAACAGTTCAATGCATATTTCTTTAAAAATGTGTGTGGCTTTAAAATCTCAGAGGGAAATAGCAGCATCATGTTTTGTGTCTGTTGCTATGGGAACTCTAGTTTTTTGCTTTTATTCAATAACAGTGTGAACTAGCTCTTAAGCCTGTGCCGCAACATGACCTGCTGAAGACTAAATTGCTAGGGTTCTACATACTTACACACACTTTCTTCTTTGTTACATTTTGCCCTTCAAGAATAAACAGGTTTTAACATAAAAGCAAAGATTCTGACCAGCTGAGTCCTTTCCACTACTTGCTGTGCCTTTCACTTTGTGGTTCATAAAAATATAAGGTAGGCAGTTGTGCAAAGGCAGAGAGGTCTAAAATTCAAATGCAAAATTCACTTTCACTCAAACATATCCTTTTTATCAAGGGTTAAAAAAAATCCAGTATGAAGCACTGAAAGATGCAGAAAGACATTTTTAAAATGCTGATCAGCAAACTAAATATTCTTATTAATATATTCTTTGTCTCACAGTAGCACAAACTCTTTCCATTTGAGAACCACTCAGTTAAACACTGTACACGCACACAGAGGACTAAAGCTTGTAGGAAAAAAAAAATCTAAGATGTATAACTACAAAACATTTTTTGTTTGCTAGTTTTTCAGAAGCTAGAAGTGAAGAGAATGGCAGCCACAGCAAATGAAATACAGGTGTTTGCATGTACTGGAGGGAGTAAAGAGACCAAGAGAAAGACCACAGCATTTCACCAGAGCATGGACTTGAATACTCTTGTTTGACTTCTTTCTCCAGAACTCTTTTATCACCTTTTAAAACTATTTCTTTATGGAATATGTGAAATATGCTAAAGCAAAGAGGCTTGGCATCAGAACTTACACTAGAGAGAAGATAACTGAAGAAAAAGGTTGAGGAAACAACAAATACAACTGTACTGCAAGGAAAGAATACACTGTGCTGTTTGCCACCTTCTAGTAACTCACTTATAATCTCAGTATCGATGCCAGTAATGGGAATTATCACATTCTTGAGGATGAGTGTTGTGTGCAAACAAGTGGAAATGTGAATGCAACAGTCAAAGAGCTTGTTTAAACTAAATTGTTATCGCGAATGTGAAAGAAAGCTTCACCTTGCTTAGGTACTAGCAAAATAACACGAGTCGTGGATGGGGAGCTGTGTGCACAGACGTGCAAATATTGTTCTTTTGGGCAGTTTCAATGTTTGATTTCTGTCTTATATCCCTGTAGAAACCATTGCTATGTTTTTGACAGAATCAGAGTTTGTTGCTGTTATTGTTTGACTGCCTTTTACAAAATGCTGGAAACACAGCAATCCCTGTAGGTATTCTCTCTCATCAGGAAAGAACTTTTTTTTTTTTAAGGATTTTTTATTTATGGGAACCTGTTCTTCTTCTTTAGAAATCTCATTTTCCAATTGTGGTGGTTTGGGAGTTTCCCACCCCCACACTTTGAATTCACCAGACTAACTCAGGTGGCTGGAAGTTAGGATGAAGCTATATAATTACAGCACAGCACACATTTACAAGTATATACACACAATATAGATGGAGATTTACAATTATATCAAAGTGTGCTAGTTTGAAGCAAGCTAGAATGTTTTGGTAAAAGAACTAGATAACGGGCAGTGAAATGAAAAACAATTGTGTCTCTTCGCTCACAGTCTTGCTGAGAACTCTGGGAAGAAGAAGTAAAACATTCTCCATTTTGTCTTTCATTCTGCCTTCGCCTTCAGACCTAGTCACATCTCATTAACCTTGCTCCCACTAACCCTGCTCCCTAACCTCTTGGCTGCACCTCTCTTCTTTCTGAGAACTGGGGTAAGGTTGAGAGGGCAAGGGGAGGTGTTGGGGTGGTTTGAGAGCCCCTCCTGGGGACTCAGGTTTCTGGGAGGGGAGTTGTGCTTCTGTATTGCTTATCCTTTGTATTTTTCTGTATATAACTGTATATATTGTAAATAGCTGCTTGTATATTTGCTGCTGTAAAATAAATAGCTTCATTTATATTCCCAGAGGCCGTCTGAGTTAGCTGGGGCAATTCCAAAAGTGTGGGGGGGCGGGTAAGAGCCCAAACCTTGACAACAAGTTATAAAGTGATACAGAAATTCAGAACCCCTCCTGAACAGGAGAGCCACCCAGAAGGGATCTGAGCTAACTCCTCTCTCCCTGTATACCCCTCCCTTATCTCAGAAAACTTATGTAATAAATCTTTTTGCAGAGAAAGCAGGAGCGTTAGATGCCAGAGCAGACAAGGAGGTTAGAAGGAGAATGATTAGATCCGGTTACATGGATTCAGGCAGAGACAGTTAACAGGGCAAGCAGCAGCCACAGTCTAAGAAACTTTGTTTTGTATTTTGGGTTTTTTGTATCTCACAGCAATCCAATGGGTAATATAGACATGACTATTATTTTCTTTTCACAGCCAGTGATCTAATTTCAATATTCCAATTAGCCTCAAAACAGCACACCAACCAAAGTCTGACCCTAAACCTGTGTATGTTCAAACCACCAGAAGTGGGAATCGAGTGACACGACTTTAGGGGTTAACAGTAAAGACTTTTCTATATGAACTGTGAATTCCATCATAATCAATGGAGAGAAAAAATGCACTATCAAAACATGCTTTATCTGACTTCTTTCTTCAAGATTATGTAACTTCTACACTAGAGCCTTTCCATTTGAATCTCCACAAGAAGAGAATGTCTGGGTGTTTACATTATACAGCACTACAGTAATTTAGATAAGTACCACCCAGGTGTAGCGAGATTCTGAAGAGAAGGTGAGTACCAGAGTAGTGTCTGGGGTTCAAAGAAACAACAGTCTGGGGCTCAAGACCATGAAAATGAAATACAGTCTTACAAAACAAGGGAAGTTAGAATCTGAGCCCTTATCACTTACTGAATTCAAAGTATTTGTTTCATTTCTTCTGAATTTTCCACATCGAGTCATCAATTAATGGTAATATTAGCCAAAAACAAACGTTGGCATTTTGTAACTGTGCAGCCTCTTGACAATCTTCCTTGGAATTTTAACTGTAAGAATGACATTATATTGCAATATGGCAATTATTTTTTCTTGCCTTTGCTATTTGTTTGTTTTGGGTACGGGGAAGAGTTATTTTGGTTTTGATTTAATTTATGGGGAAAGTTTATCTTGAGGAAAGTGTTCTACTGAGTGGTAGAAAATTGAATCTTCAGTCATGAATCCTCAGGAATTTTCAGGAAGGAAACTATAAAAACTAAAATATTTTCTTTCTGTCTCTCTAGCCCTTTTTTTTTTTTTTTTTTTTTTTTTTTTTTTTTTTTTGAGAGAGAGAGAGAGGACAAATGAGTAGAGATGGATAAATCTTTTTCTGGAGGAGGAATTTAGCAAGCAGCAGCTTCTGATGCTGACACAGTTGATGAGCCACTGAGTCCAAAACACCTGTAATACATAGTCTCACCCCACAGCTGACAAAAAAAGCCCACAGATCATCAAGTCCAACCCTTTACCACAGAGCTCAAGGCTAGACCATGGCACCAAGTGCCACGTCCAATCCTGCCTTGAACAGCTCCAGGGACGGTGACTCCACCACCTCCCCGGGCAGCCCATTCCAGTGTCCAATGACTCTCTCAGTGAAGAACTTTCTCCTCACCTCCAGCCTAAATCTCCCCTGGCGCAGCTTGTAGACCAACCGTGTACAAAGAATTTGTGTGAGTTAGCTGTACATAAGTTTGGGGGAAATTCTCTTTGTATATATTAATAAATTATTTAATAACCTTCAAATCAGCCTCATATCCAAACTCAAACTCAAACCCCTCCACAACATCAGCAAATGAATGACCAGACTGAAAGCAGAGCAATTAGAACTGTTGAGGACTGGGCTGGATCCTCCCATGCTTTCAGTCTGAATTTGGTCATCATCTTCAAAAGAGAAAGGCATATTTTTGCAAACACTACATCTAAAGTGAGTCCCTCAGCATATCTTAATTTTCATTGTCCCAAAACATAGAGAAGCTTTGTTTCCACTGTCAGCTTTTTTTTTTTTTTTTTTTTTTTTTTTTTTTTTTTTAATAGGTATCCATAATTTAATTTGGTACCAAAATGTGTTCTAGGTTCCAAGGAACAGATTATACACAGAATGGTCAGAGACTTGGTAATTAGTCTGTTGATAGTAACAGCTAGGAAACTTTTCTCACACAGATAAATACCTTATTTGAAAGAGGATTTTGAGATACTTAGATAAATGTTTCCATTAAGAGACATTATGTGTTATGTGTTTGAAGAAATCAGGAATTTTTAACCCAAGGTCCTTGCTTTCCATAATGTTATACCTGTGTTTGCAGGTGTATTTTTACATCTGTAAAAGGTATGAGGAGAAATTTCTTTACAGTGAGTGTGATGGAGCACTGGAACAGGCTGCCCAGGATTTTTGTGGAATATACTTCCCTGAAGACTTTCAAAACCAGCCTGGATGCATTCCTGTTTGGATTATCCCAGGTGATCATGCTTTTGGCCAGGGGATTGGACTTGATGATCTCTGGAGGTGCCTTCCAATATCTAACATTCTGTGATTCTGTGATTTTTAGATGTAGTTGCTGATGTAATTTTCCTTGCTGCTAATTCTATTTCTCCTGCTTTTTACCCCTAGTGATTTGACTGAATTTATTTAATGCAATTTATTAATTAGTCACCAAGTGCTTGATATTAGTCATTTGTCTGTCCTTATTTGCAAATTTTTCAATGCATCTTTATTCGTGGTACACCCTGACCTTGAAAATGACAAAATATCACTGTATAAAAGCATTCTTAGGATTTCATTGACTTTTCCTGTCCAAAGTTGAGCTAAATTGTGATGACGAGAGGCTGAGGGAGCTGGGGTTGTTTAGCCTGGAGAAGAGAAGGCTCAGGGGTGACCTCATTGCTGTCTACAACTACCTGAAGGGACATTGTAGCCAGGTGGGGGTTGGTCTCTTCTGCCAGGCAACCAGAAATAGAACAAAGGGACACAGTCTCAAGTTGTGCCAGGGGAAGTATAGGCTGGATGTTAGGAGGAAGTTCTTCCCAGAGAGAGTGATTTGCCATTGGAATGGGCTGCCCAGGGAGGTGGTGGAGGCACCGTCCCTAGAGGTCTTCAGGAAAAGACTGGATGAGGCACTTAGTGCCATGGTATAGGTGACTGGACAGGGCTGGCTGCTAGGTTGGACTGGATGATGTTGGAGGTCTCTTCC
The DNA here is from genome assembly GCF_015220805.1 of Pogoniulus pusillus. Taxonomy (NCBI): domain Eukaryota; kingdom Metazoa; phylum Chordata; class Aves; order Piciformes; family Lybiidae; genus Pogoniulus; species Pogoniulus pusillus. The sequence continues at coordinate 41,708,578 of NC_087267.1, forward strand.
AACCTGGTTGATTCTATGATTCTATGATAATGACAATGATGACAACAATGACAACCATGGTGTGATCTGAAGTTACTTTCAAGAAGCTTCATTGTGGATCAGCTGAACTGTTTCTTTTTAGTAATTTTTATATACTCAGCATTTAATTCAGCCACTACTATATCGTTACTGCAAGTTCACACTCTTTAACACATCCACTGTGGCTCATAATTTAAACTTTCCTCTCTGGAAAACACCTAGATAATATAATTAGAAAATCATGTCACCTTTTAGCAAATATTTCAGTGAAAGAAAATAATGAAACATGAAACTTTCCTGCAGACAGTTTCATTTTTTGACAAACTAGAGTTTTGTAATGAAGACAGCTGAAAAATCTCATATCTGTTACTAAGAGAAAATACACAGAAAGTGTAGACTGAAGGAAGAGCAAACTTTCAATCTAGAGAAAAACACTGAATTGTCTTGGTTACATGTATGGTTCCCAATTAGCAAATGGCAATTATTCAAAGACTATTTGAGCATAGATGTATGTACGAGGTGTTATTACTGCCTTATGCTAATTGGAGCTACTTCATTTCCTTCTCTTTAACCAAGTGCTTTGTGTTCTGCATTAAGGAAAATACATTTTTCCTTACCGTCTTCTGATAATACCTTAATTTAAGGCTCTCATTACTTCTGCTCCCTGTGGTTTGAATTCAGACATAGTGTCAAGAACAACAGGGTCTTGTAGCTAGTTTGCACAGTTTTCATCTAGAAACTAGCAAGATAAATATTGTTCAAATGTAGAGCAGGGAGGACACACAATCGAGAAGCGAGGCGTAACACGTAGAGAAGTGTCCCAGTGGTTTCCCTATCTTAATGCAATTACTTCTAGGATGATTTGTTAAGAGGCAGAAAGTTTCACATAAACTCTTTCCCCTCCTCAAAACACCATTACAGTTTCCTTTCTTTGTATTTTCTCATGACACTTTCACCCTGGCAGAATGTGAACACCTTCCTATAGTGCGTAAAAGAATATGAGCAACATCTGTTGCAGGTGGTTTGTTCTTTGTCGCATCTTCTCCCTGGAGAAAGAGCTGTGTATGTAGTGGATAGGGGTATAAATAATAGATTATTCCTCTCCACTGTCAAACTAGGCAGAAATAAATAAACAAATAGTTTGATTCAGACTGAAATTTGTTTTGTTGCTTCTCCTAAGCAAAACATTAAAAGTCAGTGACATATGAAAATTTCCGTTCAGCTTCAGAAGAAATATTTTGGTTTAGAAAGACAGACGAAAGAAAGGGGAAATGAAAGGTTAGATTCCTAAAACTTTGCTGAAGAAAAAGCTGGCAAAGGGAAGATTTCTTTATGCCTAGGATCTAGCACCTCAACAATGACATATTCAAGTCATTGCATATCTGCATTCCAGATGATGGTTATGGATTAATTCATTGTTTGAGACAAAATGAAGCAGTTGTAATGAGAAGAAATGAGAAGTTTCTGTCTGACAAGGCCTTCTCCTTCGTGTTTGTGGCAATTTCGTAAGATGGGGCATTCCCTTTTATCATAGAATCATAGAATCAACCAGGTTGGAAGAGACCTCCAAGATCATCCAGGCCAACCTAGCACCCAGCCCTAGCCAGTCAACTAGACCATGGCACTAAGTGCCTCAGTCAGGATTTTCTTGAACACCTCCAGGGACGGTGACTCCACCACCTCCCTGGGCAGCTCATTCCAATGCCAATCACTCTCTCTGGCAATAACTTCCTGCTAACATCCAGCCTAGACCTCCCCTGCCACAACTTGAGTCTGTGTCCCCTTGTGAGAGTTCAAAACATTAAAAATTAATAAACAATATTTTTTTAAAAACTACCACCTTGCATTAATTAATTACCTCTCTATTATAATATCTACTCTATCTCTATCTCTGTCTCTGTCTCTATCTCTATTTCTTTTTTTTTTAAATTATTTTAGAATTATATTTTTGTCCTCAACCTCTTTTAACAATTAGTGGTCAGCTGAAAGGAATGACAAATCCATTTTTAAAGTAGTTTCTATGCAGTTCAATGAATGTTGATTAATCACCATAAAGTCATGGAATTGTCAAGGTTGGAAAGGACCTCCAGGGTAATCTAGTTCTAACTCACTTGCCTTGGGCGGGACACTTTCCACTAGATCAGGTTGCCCAGAGCCACACTCTGCCTGGCCTTAACAACAACCAGGGATGGGGCATCCACCACTTCCTTGGGCAACCTGTTCCAGTGTCTCACCACCCTTAAAGTGAAGTACTTCTTCCTAACATCCCATCTAAATCTATCTTCCTCTAGATTGGATTCATTCCCCCTAGTCCTACCACTACCCAATACCCTAAAATACTTTTCCTGATTCTTTTTCAACACCTCTAAAGAATAGAAGTCCATTTGCAGTAAATATTTATAGTTATTTTAAGCCATCTTAACCTGGTTTTGACAGCATACAGAATGCGCTTCTCTGCTCTACAGCTTTTCAACACCTCACTTAAAATAACAAATTGGCCTCTTCCACTCCAGGATTGCCTAGTGAGATATAAGGATAAATAGTTCCTTGAAACCTTGGGAAATTTCTCTTGTCTCTTTGGCCTAATCCACTACCAATCTTATCACTGTCATTCATTAAAGAAAATGTCACAGCTAATGTACTGTAAGATCACACTTTAGATTCAAAATCACTGTATGGACACTTCTTTACTACAGGCTATATAACTAAACATATAAAATCTTCATCTACACGTATAAAAAGTGAGTTCATTGAAGTTGCTTGAGTAGTTACATAAGAAAGTATTTGCTGGATGGAGTATTCAGCTTGATGTTGAATTCCTTCGAGTTCCCCTCCAGCACTGTAATATATCTTTGCCACATAGACAACAATGGTGGGGCTCCAAGGAGGACAAGTGAAAAAGTTTTAACAGAGACAAATTTTGACTCTCAACACATCTAGAGACTGTGCTCATCTAATGCAAAATGGATTTTATATCTGTGTAGTGTAATAAAATATCCTCTGATTGTTTTAGTTAATCAGCACCCCTACATAATTAGCAAGCAGTTAAAATAAGAAACATAGAATCATAGAATCAATCAGGTTGGAAGAGATCTCCAGGAACATCCAGTCCAACATAGCACCCAGTCAGGTCCAATCAACTAGACCATGGCACTAAGTGCCTCATCCAGGCTTTTTTTGAACACCTCCAGGGACGGTGACTCCACCACCTCCCTGGGCAAGGGAGGTTACTCTTTCTTTGTACTCAACACTGATCAGACCACACATGGAGTACTCTGAGCTCCACAATTCAAGAAGTGACTGATATTTCAGGAAATTTCTCACATTTTGGAAAAAGAAGGATTTAAAAAAACCCCAAAAAACCCAGAGATAAATTTTCTAAAATGTTTTTTTTTTTTAGATTGTGACCATCACTATTTAACATCTGTAACTTGGGAACTAAATTTAGGCTTCTGTGTTCATAATCTCGAGAAAATGGATAAATTTCAGGCAGGTTTTTCTTTTTTTTTCCCTGTTCTCAGTGTGACAAGAGGAAAATGGACTGCAAGGTTCTACCAGATGATTTATTTGAGATTTTTAAGGCCCAAGCAAATGATGAGGTTGAGCTTCACTCACAGGTTTAACTGTAATTCTCAAGTATACAGGTAACTTGAACTTCACTCTATGAATCTTATACAGCTCCACTATAGATTTTCACAGATACAGTGGAAGAATGAAATATTAGAACTCAAAAGAAAGTCTAGGCTGTAACAACGTTCGAAATGCCCTAAACATTGTATGCATGTATCTGAGGATACAATCTTACAGATAAATATTCACTTCTCCCTCCAGGTAAGGCCTCTCAGTTCTAGACAAGTGGTCTCTGACAGTGTCCTGACCAAGAGGGAAGAGTCTCCATACAGGCAAGAAGTAGCATTGGAAAGATTACTCCCAATTCCTAACCCAAATCTTAGCACTTTTATCTTCTCACTTATATGACCAGAGCAAGGTCATGTCTGAGTGGATTATACTATCTGAAAATATATGTATAATTGAGCTTTGGTGTGCTCTTCTTTTTCCTTCTCTTTTGCTGGTTTTATAATTGTCTGGATGCACAAGGTTGTCAGCTGAAACTGACACTGATACCTTCCAATCTATATTGTGTTCTTGGGCAACTAAGCAGTGATTTGAACTGAGACTCAGGGCACACTATTTGTTGAAGCATTTCAAGACTCAGCCCAGGCTTCAGATCTCTGAATGAGGCAGCACTGCCCTGTTTGGTCTACAGTGTACTGTGTTAACTGCACCATTCTCCTGTGTAGATAGGGCCTCGAAGCAACCCAAGGCTGGGTTGCTTTTACAATCAAGTTGTGCTGAGGGAGGTACAGATTGGATGTAAGGAGGAAGTTCTTGACAGAGACAGTGATTTGTCATTGGAATGGGCTGCCCAGGGAGGTGGTGGAGTCACTGTCCCTGGAGGTGTTCAAGAAAAGACTACATGAGGCACTTAGTGCCATGGTGCAGTTGATTGGACAGGGCTGGGTGACAGGTTGGACTGGATGATCTTGGAGGTCTCTTCCAACCTGGTGGGTTCTCTGATTCCATGATCTCCCATGAGTTACCTACATGCACTGGGCATTATGGAAGTTTGTAATTCTGAGGCAAGCGATGCATACACTCAGTTCCCACCAATCTGAGGGGTAGTAGCATGCTTAGCATGTTTTCAGATTCAAGTGCTAAACCAAGAAGGTTTTCAAGTCTAACATTCTGTTAATCATGCATTTTGGGCCCACCTGCCTTAGTCACAAGAGTTATGACTGTGGAAATCTTCCTCTTTAGCATTTTTTGCAGGAGGTAGTAGACTAATCCTTAATGGTTTGTAATCTAATACCTGCTGTGTTGAGGGATTTGATAAGCATTACAGCAGCTATTTCGGTTGGTTACATTGTAACTCGGTCTAAGCTTTGCAAAGCTTGGCAGATGCAGCCCTGCAGGAGCACAGACCTCTGCATTGCCATTGTCAGGCCTGGGGTAACTTAATAACAAAGTGAAACAGTCCGGTGCACCAGGCTGGAGAACCATTTGGCTGGGTATGTATCTAAGCTGGTGAAATCACAATTTCCCCTGTATCATTTTCACCTGAAGATATCATAAATTGGTTTAGGATTGCTCACCTTGAGAAACCAGCTCAAGCTCTTCCTTTGCAAAGAAGCACAAAACTAAGCAAAACTGCAGCTCAATTTCATTACCAATGCTTTGCTCAGCTTTAATATTAAAACATTTCCATTCTACTTTTATCTTTCAGTTGTCACCTTCCTTAGCAAGGCACCATTTTCTTTCATCAGGGCTTCAGAAACAGCGCCAATTTGTTTCCGCCTCCTCTCTGCACAGCTGTGATCTTTAATCCCTGGTATCAATTTCTTTTTCTGTGGTTCCTGCCTCACTCTGTAACCCCTGCAACCTTGGAGCAAATGAGTCTATTTTTGTCTCTGGAGATTTAATGGCAGATAACACAGTTATTAGGGACATCTTTTTCTTGCTCTAATAATGATGATCTGCCTCCAGTAATTTTTCCATGCCTAAAATGCCAGCATGGCTGAAGGGACACCAACATGTTTTTTCCTGAGTGTGTAGATTGCTACTTTTCCCTTCCTTTATTCCCCTCCCCCCATCCTTCTCCCTGAAATATTTATTTATTTCAAATGTCACTTCATCCAATCCCTTGGTATGACTTATCCATTTGTGTGTAACTTCTAGCTGTCAACGTTTACACTAGGCTGCTCAAATTTATTGCTGACCACTGATACAGGTATAATTTCATTTTGGTGTAATACCTTATGCTCTTTCCCATTCTCACAGTGTAATTCTTATGCCAGTGCCCCAGGAAAGAAATCCCCACTGCAGTCCTGTGGTTTTTTTCCAATTTTCCTGGATTGTGGCACAGGGTTATAGAGTGAGGCTGGATAAACCAGGAACAACCTATTATCGTTTTCTCTCTGATGTATCAACATCATGCAGGATAAGAGCTGAGCATGTGCTGAGGGAAGAGAAGATATCTCAGGTGATGACAACCCCTAAATTTATAATGCTAGAGAGTGAAAGCTACATTTGCAAAATCCCACAGGCAACTTGTGCAGCCTGAAGAACATGAGGTATGTGATGTGATATATGGGGTGCAGGTCATCCATGAGATCCAGGTGGAATGATTCATTTAATATTTGAACTGCAATGTTACAGGGCTGCAACTTCAGAATCTGAGGGACACCAGCTATAGCTTTGGTTAGCACTGTCTTGCTCACTGATGATTGTTTCATAAGCAAAGTTAAAAGAAACAAACCAACCAAACAAACCGAAACTCCAAATGAAATGAACACCCTGCACAGATGAAAAGCAACAAACATTAGGGTTACAGAAAAAGATGAAGGGGTGAGTTACCGTGCCAGAAAGTAGAAGGTGGCCAGCAGCTGCAGTGAAGTTGGACTATCCATTTCCCTTGAGAAATTTGCCTCAGCAGCCTTGGCATACTGGAAGAGAACATGGGATATATATCAGAAAACAGCTTTGAGGGCTGAAGACAAAATCTGGAGCAAAGCTTTGCATAAGCACATATGACTGAAAAACTCCAAGCTCTGAAGGGCACCGGCTAGAGAGCACTGGAATAGGTGGGTTCTCCAAGGGCTGTGCAGAATCTGTCTTTATGAGAACAGAACCTTCAGTTTCCTGTCTGTAAGATGTATTAGGTATGTTTTAATGACAACTCCAGACTAGTGGAGGCTGGTGCTAAGTGTTTTGCAGCTGTGCGGATTATGCCAAGCTCAGGAAAACCACAAGACTGAAGCTGAATGTCAGGTTAGAGGTAGATGTGGTTGGACCCAGTATTAACTGAAGAAAGTGGATATTGAATACTAGAATTAGCTTGGATTTACCACACACCCAAAAAAAAAGTCTCCTTGAGTACTGTGTCCAGTTCTGGGCCCCTCAATTCAAGAAGGATGTTGAGGTGCTGGAACATGTCCAGAGAAGGGCAATGAAGCTGGTGAGGGGCCTGGAGCACAAATCCTATGAGGAGAGGTTGAGGGAGCTTGGCTTGTTTAGCCTGGAGAAGAGGAGGCTCAGGGGTGATCTTATTACTGTCTACAACTACCTGAAGGGGCATTGTAGCCAGGTGGGGGGTGGCCTCTTCTCCCAGGTAACCAGCAATAGAACAAGGGGACACAGTCTCAAGTTGTGCCAGGGTAGGTATAGGCTGGATACTAGGAAGAAGTTCTTCACAGGGAGAGTGATTGGCATTGGAATGGGCTGCCCAGGGAGGTGGTGGAGTCACCGTCCCTGGGGGTCTTCAAGAAAAGACTGGATGAGGCACTTAGTGCCATGGTCTAGTTGGTTGGTTAGGGCTGGGTGGTAGGTTGGACTGGATGATCTTGGAGGTCTCTTCCAACCTGGTTGATTCTATGATGATAATTCTATGATGATAATTCTCAACAGCTAAAAGTGTCACTGCTGTGAATGAACAAAAAAACCTGAAAACAAACCAAAAAACCCCAATGACAACAAAGACAGCAACAATTCCCCCCCCAAAAAAATAGCAACCCACCACCACCAAAAACAAAGCAATAATAAAAAGATAGTCCCAACCAACCAGAAAATAAGAACTCCTCTGTGTTGTTGCCACTAACAGCAGCCTACCACGAGCAGACCATTAGAAATCACATTGGCTGGTGAAACACTTTTTGAAATCTACCTGCTTGGTTTTGATTTGTTTGTTTGTTTGTTGGGGAGTGGTTTGGGGTTGGTTTGATTTTGGTTTTTTGCTTGTTTGTTTGCTTTTATATATTTCATCTCCATTTCAGCAATCTTTTGCAAATGTAAATCTTCTCAGCTTAAAAGTTCTTATGAGAAAAACTTTTCAGAAGCCTTAAGAAGAGTGTGACTGGCAGATCAAGGGAGATTCTCTTCTGCCTCTACTCTGCTGTAGTTAGGCTACATCTGGAGTACTGTATCCAGTTCTGGGCTCTCCAGTTCAAAAGTGACAAAGAACTACTGGAGAGAGCTCAGTGGAGAGCTAGGAGGATAATAAAGGGACTGGAGCACCTCCCTGATGAGGAATGGCCTAGAGATCTGGGGCTTTTTGGCCTAGAGATCTGGGGCTTTTTAGCCTAGAGAAGGTAAGACTGAAAGTGAATCTAAAGGTTACGTGGCAAGAGGATGGGGCCAGTCTCTTTTCTGAGGCAGTCAGAAGAGAAGACAGCTGTGAAGGAACAAGCAACATTGTTTGGTACAGTTCTGTGAGCTCTGGTAGGAGAAACACTGCAAGAACCACTTCATGATATTTTCAGAGATAAGAGATTGTCAGCTAGACTATTTGGGGCAATAACAGCTTGAGTAACTGCAGTTTGGCTTTCTTCAATGAAAAAAAAATAGAAATATCAAAGGATATGCAGGAAACTGTTGTATTCTTCCTGATGATACATTCTCATTCTTTGATATTCCTTACACTCTATCTATATGTATATACCTGCATCAAAACGGAGGACTTTCTGTTGCTGGAAAATTATTCCTTTTAAATATTTCTTAAACTGGGTGCTACTGCAATTATCCTGACTCTTTACCTTAATTTTTACTCTTATTACAATATAAAGGTATCTTCCAGCTTGTGCTGCAAATACTCATGATGTACTAAAGTTAGGTAGACCTCCTTCTGTAGGAGCTGGAGAAAGACTTCAGGAAGCCTTGAACGGCTCTAATTGCTTTCTTTCTTCCAGTAGGAAGCATCTTAGAGAAAGAGAAGAAAGCTTAAGCAAGTCGACCCAGGATATGACCTTAGTATTTTCTTAACCAAGCAGGGTAGGGACAGGACAAATTTAGAAGTGATTTGATTAAATATATTTAAAGGGGAAGCACACTAAGTATTTGTCCACAGGTAACTGAGTCTATTTTTTCAGTGCTCAGTCAGCTTTATGACTGTTGCTCTAAAAATTACCAGAATAAAAGAAAAATCTGTGACAAATATTTTCTTTCTCTCTCTCTTTCTTTTTTTTTTTTTTTTTTTTTTTTTTTTTTTTTTTTTTTTTTTAGTATGTGTGTGAGTAAAAGTATCTGAAGGAACTGAGTTTGGTGCAAAAGGCAAACCTGAATTAGTAAAAAATTACTCATGAGAGTAACTATGACACGGGAAGAACTCAGAGAACCATACTTGAGATGAAACATGGCCAGTGTGCCAAGACTAACGTTTGAGAACTTTTGCTTGCTGCAGTACTTTAGCTCCAGAGACAGAAACAGATGTTTCACTGTGATGGTTTGGGGGTTACCCCGCCCCCCCACACTTTTGAATTTGCCCCAGCTAACTCAGACGGACCCTGGGAATATAGATGAAGCAATTTATTTACAGCTAGCAGAATTTACAAGCAGCTATTTACAATATATACAGTTATATACAATTATATACAGAAATATACAAAGGATAAACAATACAAAAGCACAACTCCCCTCCCGGAAACCTGAGTCCCCAGGAGGGGCTTTCAAACCACCCCAACACCTCCCCCCGGCCCTCTCAACCTTACCCCAGTTCTCAGGAAGAAAAGAGGTGCAGGCAAGAGGTTAGGGAGCAAGGTTAGTAGGAGCAGGGTTAATGAGATGTGACCAGGTCCAAGGCAAAAGCAAGAGTGAGAGACAAAATGGAGAATGTTTTTCTTCTTCCCAGAGTTCTCAGCGAGACTGTGAGAGAAGTAGACACAATTGTTTTCATTTCACTGCCTGTTATCTAGTTCTTTTACCAAAACATTCCAGCTTGCTTCAAACTAGCACAGGTAACTGAGTCTATTTTTTCAGTGCTCAGTCAGCTTTATGACTGTTGCTCTAAAAATTACCAGAATAAAAGAAAAATCTGTGACAAATATTTTCTTTCTCTCTCTCTTTCTTTTTTTTTTTTTTTTTTTTTTTTTTTTTTTTTTTTTTTTTTTAGTATGTGTGTGAGTAAAAGTATCTGAAGGAACTGAGTTTGGTGCAAAAGGCAAACCTGAATTAGTAAAAAATTACTCATGAGAGTAACTATGACACGGGAAGAACTCAGAGAACCATACTTGAGATGAAACATGGCCAGTGTGCCAAGACTAACGTTTGAGAACTTTTGCTTGCTGCAGTACTTTAGCTCCAGAGACAGAAACAGATGTTTCACAGATTTTACTGTCTTCTTTCTCAGAGAGTTCAAGAAGACATGGTCAAAATTTGTGCCAGGGGAGGTCTAGGCTGGATGTTAGGAGGAAGTTCTTCCCAGAGAGAGTGATTTGCCACTGGAATGGGCTGCCCAGGGAGGTGGTGGAGTCACTGTCCCTGAAGGCCATAGAATCATAGAATCAACCAGGTTGGATGAGACCTCCAGCACCATCCACTCCAACCTAGCATCCAGCCCTATCCAGTCAGCTAGACCATGGCACTAAGTGCCTCAGCCAGGCTTTTCTCAAACACCTCCAAACACAGTCATTTCACCACCTCCCTGGGCAGCCCATTCCAATGCCAATCATTCTCTCTGCCAACAACTTCCTCCTAACATCCAGCCTATACTTCCCCCAACACAACTTGACACTGTGTTCCCTTGTTCTGTTGCTGGTTGCCTGGGAGAAGAGACCAACCCCCACCCAGCTACAACCTCCCTTCAGGTAGTTGTAGACATCAATGGGGTCCCCCCTGAGCCTCCTCTTCTCCAGGCTAAACAACCCCAGCTCCCTCAGCCTCTCCTCATAAGGTTTGTGTTCCAGGTCCCGCACCAGCTTTTGTTGCCCTTCTCTGGACATGTTCCAACACCTCAACATCTCTCTTGAATTGAGGAGCCCAGAACTGGACACAGCACTCAAGGTGTTGAAGAAAAGCCTGGATGAGGCACAAGTGCCATGGATACTTGATTGGATAGGCCTGGCTGGTAGGTTGGACTGAAAGATGTTAGAGGTCTCTTCCAATCTGGTTGATTCTATGATTCTATGAATATTTTCATAGTGAAGTCACTTAAAAAAAAAAAAAATGATGGTGTACCTTTGATTGTGAATAGCTTATCTCAGAAGTCAGACTTTGGATCTTTGTAAATTTTTGTCCCAATTCTCTAGCTCATAATTTTTTTTTTCCTTAGGTCAAATAACTCAACAGTGATTCTTCTCTCAATGTTTGGCTAAGAGTGGAATTTTAATTTCCTAATCAGCAGATGTGAGCTGTGCTGTTCGGATTTCATTTTAGCCATCTCAGGAATTTAGTAGGTTAAGAACATTTGTGTCTCAGTGGGATGTGTAGCTGTTGATTCACATTTTGTAACGCTGCTGTTGGATTATTGCCGCTGTGTGTTCACAGCCTTCCTTGACCATTCTCTGTACAAGTTGCTTGTTTGAATACAAGTCAGCATCTGGAATGGTCACTTGCCTACACTGCCTTATCACACAGCAATTGAGGATGCTGCACTGGCTTCCCAACAGACGTGTAGTCACTTTTGCAGCACTTGTGCACAATTCACATCTTGTCCTCATCTCCATTAACCCCCCTGAAGAGATGATCAGACACTATGATTGTAACTGAGACTTTAGCTGCCCTTTGTTAAAGGTCTGACTCTTAAAAATGAGTTCCTTCCCATCAGAACTATGGAAATTTAATTTGCTTGTGTTTTTGGTGGCTTTTTCTGGATGCCTCATCTTGACTTCTCTAGCAGAAGTTTTGTTCAATTGTAATGTAGTTTAAATGTATAATGCCATGTGTTGCTTCTGCATGAAGTGTACTATATAAATGCAAATCAGTTAATTAATTCATAACAACAAGTATTACAGCAACACATTGACTGTCATGCTCTGCAGTTTCCAGTTGAACATGGTATATGCTTTGTTGGTAGAGAAATTGCAGAAGGAGGGTTAATAATTTTAAATCTAAGCAGTCTTGGCTGTGATTGTCTATTGGAAGCTCATACAAATTAAGGGACCAAAGTCTCTACTCGCAGCCCTAGCTGATGACTTTCCATGTGAATGCAGGAAAAATCACTTCTGTGAATGCTTTCAGACATCACCTGTTGAAGAAATGGAGGTAATGATTCCTTTTCCTGTCTGAAATGTACAGGGAAAGGATGGATAAATCAAGTTATGTGTGTGGAAAAAGCATGACATAAAATATCAAAAAATCAAACTGAGTTCAGGCTTATCATTCTTTGCACTTGAATGTTATAGAAAGAAGTCAAATTGCACTAAAATTACTATTTTATTTCTCAAGTTTTTCTAAATCCAGTCTACCTACGAGTTCCAAAATAATCTGAAATTTCAGCAAGCCATGTCATAGAATCATAGAATCAACCAGGTTGGAAGAGACCTCCAAGATCATTCAGTCCAACCTAGCACCCATGCCTGCACTCAACTAGACCACAGTGCTAAGTCCCTCATGAAGGCTTTTTTTGAACACCTCCAGGCAAAATGCTAACACTTCTGAGAGATGCTTCTTGTTAATCATAGAATCATTTAGGCTGGAAAAGAAAGGATTATTGTCCCAGTTTGAGGCCGTGAGCTACTCAGGACTGGAGGACAGAAATGACTTCTCCTTCTGAAGAGTAAGAATGAAGATACTGCACACTGATTTGAAGTTTAAAGAGTGATTCTGTTTACTAGGGCATATATGTAAAAGACAATCAGGTGGAAAGAGTACATCCACAAACTAAACCAAGTCTACTGGTCTGCAACCATCTAGAATCCTCCACCCGTTCCACCCTCAGCAGGTCTCAGAGTAGGCTGAAACTGCCCTAGCCATTTTAGGCTTACAAGGCCACATGACATAGCTCAAAACCCCCTGCCAGCTAGAAGCAGCCATCTCTCCTACACAAACTATGACGTTGCTCAAAACCCCCTGCCAGCTAGAAGCAGCCATCTCTCCTACACAAACTGTGATGGTGCTCAAAACCTCCTGTCAGCTAGAAGCAGCCATCTCTCCTACACAAACTATGAGATAAGCAGAGACTCACACTCTTCCCAAAGAAAAGAAGCAAAAGGAGGAGGGGCAGGGAGGGGAAGAGAAGAAGAGGGAGATATCAGCCAGGCACTGGTTTATAAGCTGTGATAATGGAAAATGGAATAGAATAACAATATTACATCCTGGAACAACCAGATCATAGAATCATAGAATGAACAAGGTTGGAAGAGACCTCCAAGATCATCCAGTCCAACCTAGCACCCAGCCCTATCCAGTCAACTAGACTATGGCACTAAGTGCCTCATCCAGTCTTTTCTTCAACACCTCCAGGGATGGTGACCCCACCACCTCCCTGGCAGCCCATTCCAATGGCAAATCATCCTGGTCTCTGTAGTTGACCCCCTGAAGCTACTGCAATCATTAAACCCCAGCCAAGTCCTAACCTAGCAACTAACACTGCCAAGTCATTGCTAAACCATCTCCCTAAACACCACATCTACAGTTAATGACATGGAGTACCAATCTGTCTTTGCTCATAAATGTATAATTTGTGTTTAAAAATGTTTAATTTTAAGCTTGTCACTTTAATGATGAAAGCACTTAGAGAAATCTAAGTGCATGAAATTCCTTTCCTAGGCTTTCAGTGGTCAATAAAATCCATGGGTATGCTGATGAGTGTTCATTAAGGGGAAAAATCCGACTGGTCAGAGAAGGACTTAACAGCAAGAGTTTTGTTGGTGTTGAAATGATTCTCTAAATGAAATTTCATAACTACAAAATAATTTCTGTTCAATTTTTCAGTGGAGTGTTGTCTAGCTGTTGAAAAAACAAATAGAGAGCACTTAGCTTTTTAGAAAGTTTGCAAGGAAAAATGTTCAAATAGTACATAAAGTACAATAAACCATTGCAAATATTGTTCTTTTAGAAAGTGTAGGTGGAAATATTTCCACTGATTTTTATACTCTACATCAGATTCTCTGGTGCAACAGCAGAGTGGTTGGTATTCAAGCATTTTGGCTCGTGTAGAGACAATTCTGGGTTTTGTATAGACATTGTTTTCAATGTATCTTCTATTCATTGCATGTCTTGGAGCAAGCTGAGACCCGAAACTTCATTCTCTAAAACAAGGCACAACTTGAATGCAGATATGTCCTTCCTTTCTGTAGCTGAGTTCTTGCAGCTGAGAGGTGACTGCAAGCCCTCACACAGTTGTCAGGTCAGATTCCCCTTGTTTTAACTTCTCAAAAGCAGCAGTCAGCAACCACAGTGCACTAAGGTACTGAAGGTGCACCTGAATCTAAGAGGAAAATCTCTGAGAGATAAAAGCAGCATTTTCAATTGGACTCGTTTCTTGCATTTTTCCTCTCTTTCACCAGTATAAAATGTCTTAAACTCAGCATTGTTCTGTTAGACATAGTAATATTGAATGTAGTGATTTTATAGAATTGTCTGTGATACAGCTATCGGAATTTGAAATACTGAAAACCAAGCCATGGACAAGCGAGATTGCACGAGTTCAGAAGTACTGACAGAGGGTTGGAAAGACCTTAGAGAATGGTGTAGCAAATGTGAACAAATGTATGCCTGGAGTCTGTGGTTTTCGCCTATCTCTGCTGACTTTGAATTGCCAGACACAATATACGTGTTCCTGAGAGAATATGAAGAATGTCTGTGCTAACTAGTGTGTAATCCTAATGTAGTCCTAACTGTCGTGGATGAGGATTCCCAGTACCTACACCTACTTGGCAGAGGGGAGAAATTAATTAATGTGAGAGGATATTTATAAAAATATGTATTTATTAACTTCCAATATTTCAACTCTCGCCACCCCCAACCACTGAACTTTAATATTAAAAGGATTCTTTACACTGTTATGAAGACATTCTAGGATATATAGCTACAGAAACTTATTAATAGCTAGCAAACATTCAAACTATTAACAGAGAGAGAGTTTCCCTGCAGCTCAATACGGTCTGAGGTCTTATACTGTTTGCCCAGCAAAGCTGAGTGGAAAACTGCTCTCTGCTTTATGGCAGAGATAATAGAAATTGCAGAGGCAACTACTCCAATTCTTATCAATTATTAATCACCCTCCATCAGCCTATTGCAAGTGTCTGCCTGTGGACTTTAGGGCTGGAATATTCCAAAGTCAGGGGAAATGGCAGGCTCTGGCCTTACTGCTGCTGGATTCTGCTGGCTGCTCTCTCCAGGGGTACGCAGGCAGGATCTCCAGGTGTAGAGGCAGGGTTCTGTGCAGTCTGAGCATGGGTCCAACGCTTGCTTCTCAGGCCGATCGAACTCAGACAAGTGGGTCTGCTCCAGGGAACCCACAGCAAGGGTGCACACCAGGCAATCATACGAAGGCAGGCATAAAGCTGCAAGGAAGTACGCAGGCAGGCAAGCAAGCATGTGTCAGAGCTGCAAGTAATTTGGGGAAGGCTGCAAGTGAGCCTGTGCACCCCTATTTATCAAATGTGGGCCAAGAGTTAATGGTCTCATCGGCCACTCGAATGACCAATCAGGTTGGCAGTCAGCCGAACCCTACCACACTAGGTAAAACCCACAGGCCTGGGCTCCAGGTATGGCAATCACATGGGCCCAGCACCAAGCAGGCCCGAGCTGGGCATGTGGGGACTTACACAATCAGGTGTCCCTTTGTTCTCGTTTACCCCTGGTGCAGGCAGAGACATATCCAGGCAGAGTAGGCATAAATAAGCCTGCTTTCAGGCCTACAGGCCCTGCACAACACTAACACAGGTGCATGTAACCAATCGGAGTCTGAGATGATTTGTAACCTTCTTATGTAGCCTTCTGCTAGAACAGTATGTAAGCCCATGCTTGGGGTGCAATGAACGGATTTGGATTTGGATTTGGATTGGATTGCCTTGTATCAAGCTTGCTTTTCTCCATTGTGGTGGAGGGCCACATAGGCCCAAATAGGCTTTACATATGCCTTGCCTGGACACGTTTTCCCACCCAAACATGCTTTTCTGCCCAAACCAGAGGTAAACACATCAAACAGACAAAGGGACACAATAGGCCTGGTGCCACAGAGTCTGGTCTGCCCAGGTTATATAATGTGGTTGTAAACAGGTTGCATAAGCCCACGCGCTTAGTGTGCGGCTCATCTATGCCCTTCCCATATTTGGGGTGCTAGACTTGTGGACCCTTCCCAATTTGGTGTGGTTTGGCTGTCTGCCAGAAGCCTGTTGCACAATATTGTGGCCAAAGGACCATCAGTCTGGTCCCACAGCTGATAAATAGTGCGATCCAGGTAAACAAGGGGCTCTTGCCACCTCCTCTGCTCGCCTCTCCCTGCCTGCTGCCCGGGGCCACCACCTTTATCCGCTGTACATGACCCTGTGTTCCACGGCACTCTGCGCCTATCCAATGAGTAATGGAAGGAGGCGTTCCCGGCCGGCTGCCACTCCAGCCCTCTGCATCAGTCTGATCGTGCCCATGGAATCTTCTCAGACAGAGTGCCCCAATTCGAATTGAACTATCAGCTCCACGTGAAATCAACTACGTAGCTTTAGCTGTGGGACCACAGACACTGAGACTTCCAACTAGTGAGTATTTGAACTCTCTTGATTCAAGTTGCTAAGGAATTTCATTGACTTTACCAGGGGCACTTTATGCCACAAGACTCTCTGAGCAGAATATTTCCAAAACCTCTGCCAAGTTGCTTAATTCAGCTGTAAATAGACATTCTGTAAAACAGTTTCACCAACCGCGTACAAAGAATTTGTGTGGGTTAGCTGTACATAAGTTTGGGGGAAATTCTCTTGGTATATATTAATAAATTATTTAATAATTTTCATATCTCACCCCAAATGCAGACTCAAACCCCTCTATAACACCCATCTGTTATTATCCCCCTGCTACTATGGTATCTCAGCCTATGGCATTGTTCCCTGCATTTTTTTTCTGCATAACAACAAAAGAATAACACAGCTCCCAAAACAGTTTACTCACCATCAGTCTTCAGAAACTTAAGAAAACAAATCTCTCCACTATCTCCATAGTACCAAAATTTCCTCAATTTATCAGTTACTAATAATCAGTCTCCAATTTAACTTCAAAAGGAGTGGATGCTTTGGATGAGTATGTTTCCAAAGCCCAGCAGTTGATTAAATACCTCTTTATGAACACACAGCTCTTTTAATTTTTATGTACTTCTGCATGCACATGAAGATGTTTATACATATTATGCAAGGACATACTACACATACTTTTTCTATTGCTCACAGTTTCCATACACATACACAAACTGAAAGTAAATGCATCATGCTTCGACACAGACATTTAATATGGTAAGGATGAAGAAACAGGGGGAAAAAAATCTTGAATTGCCCAGTTATGGGGGATATGACCAAGTGTAAGATTAAAAGAAGCTGTCGAAAATACAAAGTTGAAGTAACTGTGTAATTATGCAAACCATCGTATTTCTTTCTACTGTTTTGTTGCTTAGTTAAATTAAGTATAAGAAGGGTGCAAAAGAAAAGATTTATATTGAATGAAGGCAGCTAAACACTTCAGATTGCTAAAAACATTATCTTAATTATCCACATATTATGCTCAGAAGAAAAGCATTCTCTTTCTCTTTATAAGAGCTGTCATAGCCAAAAATACTTCATTCCATAAAACTGAATGTGATGAAAAATGTTCAAAACAACTTATGCTCGAGTCATGAATAGTTTTCCTTGGAGTTTTTGTTTTAAAGCACTTCAAAATTAACCTAGCTGGAGATAGGAGAATCTGCCTTACAACATCTGTGAACCTCTACAGAAAGATTGAGTCCTTTAGCTATTTATTAGTCATGAAAGAAAGGGAATGGGAAAGGCAAAGATATCTCACATGGGAATGAATGTCAGGGCATTCTTGTATCCAAAACTGAATCAAATACAAAATATTATTTAATATTACCCTTCCTCACATGCAAAAGATGATTAAAATATTCCTTTTCACTTTTTTTTCTGTTTACCTCATCCACTGAAAGCATTTTTCAACCTTTCTTTAATCTCAAGAAGAGAAGAAAAATTTCTTCATGTTAGAGACACACTGACTCTGTTTATGTTAGAGACTACTGACACGTCTGAATTCCAAGTTTCATGTGTAACTTCTAAGTATTTCAACAGTGAACCTGGCTGCAGTAAAATAGGATTAATAAGATTAATAAGATTGATTCAGAGATTAATAAATGACTACAAAAGTAGACTTGAGGCTGTGAAGATGTTGTCCTCCTCTGCTAAGTGATATTAAGCTCAGATGTCATCCACCCCTTGTATTAATGACAGTGTCTTTACTGAGTGCACAAGTCAGGCACGAAATTCTAACCTGTTTGAGCCTAGCTAGAATATTTTGGTGAGAAGAACTAGATTACAGGCTGTGAAAAGGAAACAATGGTGATGTCTTCTTCACTCATAGGCTTGCTGAGATGGATAAAAACAAGAACACAAACATAGATAACAGAGTCTCTGGATTTTGGGCTGCACTTTTCTCTCTAACTTGCTGCCTGACTAATCTTTCTGCTCCCTAACCCCCCTGGCCGACCCTCCAAATTCATCTTGAACGTAAGTCAAAGTCTGGGGTAAGGTAGAGGAGTGGGATGAAGGTGGAAGTGTGGTTGAGAGCCCCTCCTGGGGACTCAGGTTTCTGTAAGGAGTGTTGTGTTTCTGTATTACTTTTTTTGATTGTATATTTCTGTATATGTTGTAGATATCTGCTTGTATATTGTGCTAAGCTGTAAATATAAAGCTTCATTCAATTTCCAGATCAACAGTCTAGTCTGGGTGATTTTCTTAAATGTGGGGATGGGGGGCAGGTAACACTCAAACCATCACATAACCATTTCTTTCTCATGTTGCTGTAATGCAATCTGACCTTTCACAAGCTCAGATGAGACAGGATGAGGGTGGAAATGTAACATGACCATAATAATGGCCCAAAAGATCATTGAACTTTCAGATTATACCCTCAGAGTATGGGAAGAACTCAGAATTTAGTTTAATAAAATTCGTGGTATTAACAAGGGGCTGGTGCCTAGAAATAGTAATGTGTGACTGAAAACACATAAACTGAATCTGAAAGATCTGTGAGCTGCCTCTAGAAAAAGCAGACTTGATAATACATTAATAGACTGAGGTGCATCCTATTCAAGAAGCACCTG
The DNA here is from genome assembly GCF_015220805.1 of Pogoniulus pusillus. NCBI lineage: Eukaryota > Metazoa > Chordata > Aves > Piciformes > Lybiidae > Pogoniulus > Pogoniulus pusillus. Next base: position 41,727,665 of record NC_087267.1, read on the forward strand.
GGAGAGGGCAAAGGATCTCTTGATTTCTGATTCCTTCTTGCAGCACTCCTTTAGCAGCTTTTGTTGTGTCAATTAAGACAGGAGTACAAGAAGTCACCTAGGATTTGGAGTCATTCCATAGCGCAACACAAAGCCTGATGATAAGTTGGGCTTGATGATCTTGGAGGTCTCTCCTGTTCTGGTTGATTCTATGATTCTATGATATGGGACATTATTTTAAATCCAAAAACTAGCTCCAAAACCTTTCATTTGAAGTTGTTTTTCAGGGCCCTGTCAAGTCTCCATTTTTACATCAATTCTGAGGGCTGGCTGAAGTTTCAAAACATTACCTTAATGATCAGTTTACAGGATAGTAGTGAGAAATATGTTTTCTCCAGATTTTCATTTAAAAGAAGGAGCTAAGTATAAATAATATTATCACAGTCTGTAGTACAAGGAAATTTGTGATCACTGGCAGCCAGCAGTGGATTTATTCATTCACAGGAAAAAAAAAACTAGAAGCCAACATATTCTGCAAGGAATTAAGAAAATATCCTAAACAATCTTATGCTTGAATATTTCTAGTTTTCCTGGGCTTGTGCCATAGTAAAACATGTGTTATTTACCCAACGGACCAGAGCATTTCCTCTGGAAAAGATGAGCTTGTAATGGAAATGCTGACACAACCTCAACTGTAACAGCATGAACAAAGACACTTTAATAACATTTTTATTGCCGTAACAGCTTTTAAAAATGAAACACCTGGGACTTGTGCTTAAAAAAAATAATCAGGATCAGAATTGTATACTCTGCTCCTCTCATATGATGAGAAATAAATACAAGAAACCAAACACTGTGATGTTAACTAACCCTGACAACATTTAAAGTCATTTAAGTGAAATTATAATTTCCTTATTTGTTATATAGGGATAATTAGGAGGAATTTCTTGCCAGAGAGAGTGATTTGCCATTGGAATGGGCTGCCCAGGGAGGTGGTGGAGTCACTATCCCTGGAGGTATTAAAGAAAAGCCTGTCTGAGGCACATAGTGCCATGGTCCAGTTGATTGGATAGGACTGAGTGATAGGTTGGACTGGATGATGTTGGAGGTCTCTTCCAACCTGGTTGATTCTATGATTCTATGATTTGTGGGAAGCATTTGATTATTTGAAACAGAACACAATACTTTTGTATCCTGACTTACATACCTACTTGTTGATATCTGTAGACTGAAAATCACAGAATTTCACTGTCAATAGGAAGTTACTCTATCATTCTTTCACAGTTGATAAAAATCTAAGATGAGATTAATTTCTCTTCAGAGTAGACATCTAACATATATCAGAGTTATCAGTTTTATGAGGGTTCCTGCTCCCTTTTGAGATGTCTCAAGAAAAATTCATTGATCTCTTGATGGTGCTCCAGAAGCCCACTGGTCCAATGTCATATTTACTGGCCATATATGAAGGTCTTAAATGCTATAGAGTATCATAGGAACACAAATCCTATGAGGAGAGGCTGAGGGAGCTGGGATTGTTTAGCACGGAGAAGAGGAGGCTCAGGGGTGACTGCATTGATGTCTACAACTACCTGAAGGGAGGTTGTAGCCAGGTGGGGTTTGGTCTCTTCTGCCAGGCAACCAGCAACAGAATGAGGGGACACAGTCTCAAGTTGTGCCAGGGGAGGTGTAGGCTGGATGTTAGGAGGAAGTTCCTGGCAGAGAGAGTGATTGGCATTGGAATGGGCTGCCCAGGGAGGTGGTGGAGTCGCCATTTCTGGAGGTGTTGAAGAAAAGCCTGGCTGAGGCACTTAGTGCTGCAGTCTATTTGATTGGACAGGGCTGGGTGCTAGGTTGGACTGGATGATCTTGGAGGTCTCTTCCAATCTGGTTGATTCTATGATATATAATTGCATTTCTCTGGAAATATATTGTAATATAGGCTAACATTTAGAACTTATTTTCATTTAAAGAGATGGTGAATTTCTACTGTATCTTCACAGAGGCAGAAGACACTGTTCAAATAGAAGACTAAAATTATCTTCTGAAATGACAAACCAAGAAGGATGAGGATTTTGTAAAACACTGAGGATAATCTTCAGGGACGTATTGGTACATGAGATGTATCTTGAGAATGATGTGCTATTAATAAAACTATGAAAAGTAAGTAACAGCTTGGTAATAACTGCTACATCGTGTGCAAAGGGTGTCTCTAGGAATTGATCCAAACAGAACTCAGATCTCCTTCCTGGAAAGTTACAGCTTTTGGGTTTGAGAGGAAGAGAATGAAGAAAACAGAACTCAAAGTTCAAGAGGTCAGAAAGGAGATACTGAGATTATTTCTTGCAGGGTTCCTGTACTTTGGGATTCGCACTTCTCTAGGTGCAAAATGAGGGCAAACTGTAGTCTCTATGACATAAGATAATAACAGTATGGGCAGAAGTTTCACAGCTCTCAGACCAGATGATTAAGGCAGATATAAAGATTAAAAACTGACTGGAAATTATTTTAATTGTTGACTTTTTGTGTAGCACAGAAAAAGAGTGACATTGTATGATGGATATTTTATTACTATCACCAACAAGAGTCACTACAAGAGCACAAGTATTAGATCCAAGCATAAAGCCTATCCCAGACCCGTTCTCAGTGTCCACCTGGATTAAAATCAAATGGTGCCCAATTTATTTAGATTTGATTCAGGATTTGAACTTTCTTGAAAAATCAAGGAATGGGTCAGTATCTATGCTGGTTTGTTTTACTCTCATTGTAGCTGGTTTGTTTTGCTGGGGGCTGGTTTGTTTTGTTCTCATTTATTTGGCCTGGGTTTGGGACAATATCAAGTAGTTGTAAGTCTTCATTAAAATCTATCTAAGCAATTGTATTCTCTTACACTATGGGAAAAGTACAAAAGTCCCCGTTCTTGGACCATCTGTGCTCTCTCTCTAAAGCATATGCTTCAAAAGATAATACCCAAATGAGCTCTTTTCTATAAAGTCATATCCAGTTACAAGTGAGAGATTAAAGAAAGGAGACTTCACCAATATGCTAAAAGCTATATTAAAATTGTCATTCATTTAAATAAGCATAATATATACTTGGCAATTAGTTGGGAACTACAAACATAGTGATTTTATATTGCTTGAAGACCTGGTGCTGTTGATTGGGCAGAATTAGACTTATATTCATAGACTCCACACTAGAACATCTAAGTGGATAAATTATAGGGACTCCCAATGAGCCTTAAGAAAGTCTTTGTTTTGCATTCACCTCTGTGTATTCACATTTTGTGTCTGCTTAAGCTTCCTCTTATAAACAGCATGCCAAATAACTAATTTAATATCACAGCAAACTGCATTTAAACTCTTAAGTGCTTAACAATGATGCAGAGAGACCCTGACAGGCTGAACGGGTGGGCAGAGGCCAATGGGATTAGATTTAACGAGGCCAAGTGCAGGGTTCTGAACTTTGGCCACAACAACCCAAAGCAGCATTACAGTCTGGGGACAGAGTGGCTGGAGAGCAACGAGGCAGAAAGTGATATGTGGGAACTGGTAGATAGTAGCTGAACATGAGCCAGCAGTGTGCCCGGTTAGCCAAGAGAGCCAATGGCATCCTGGCCTGCATCAGGAACTGTGTGGCCAGTAGGACAAGGGAGGTTATTCTTCCGTTGTACTCAGCACTGGTCAGGCCACACCTTGTGTGCTGTGTCCAGTTCTGGGCTCCTCAATTCAAGAGAGATGTTGAGATACTGGAATGTGTCCAGAGAAGGGTGATGAAGCTGGTGAGGGGCCTGGAGCACAGCCCTGTGAGGAGAGGCCAAGGGAGCTGGGATTGTCTAGGCTGGAGAAGAGGAGGCTCAGGGGTGACCTCATTGCTGTCTACAACTACCTGAAGGGAGGCTGTAGCTGGGTGGGGCTTAGTCTCTTTTCCCAGGCAAGCAGCCACAGAAAGAGACACAATGTCAAGCCAGGGGAGGTATAGGCTGGGTGTTACCAGGAAGTTCTTGACAGAGAGAGTGATTTGCTATTGGAATGGGTTGTCCAGTGAGGTGGTGGAGTCACCGTCCCTGGAAGTGTTGAAGAAAAGCCTGGCTGAGGCACTTAGTGCCATGGTCTAGTTGACTGGCTAGGGCTGGGTGCTAGGTTGGACTGGATGATCTTTGAGGTATCTCCCAACCTGGTTGATTCTATGAAGATGCCCTCTTAGTCTTTTTTCCAATCTAAACAGGACCAGGTCTCTCAGGCTCTCCTCATAAAAGAGATGATCCAGACCCTTAATTGTCTTCATGATTCTCCATTGGACTATCTCTCCTGATCTGAGGAGTTCAGATTTGTGCACAAAACTCCAGGTGTGGCCTCACCAAGGCAGAGTAGAGGGCAGAGAATCTCTCTCAGCCTGATGGTCATGCTGCTCTTCGTTGAGTTAATTTCTGCTTGAGTACCACATTTAATTCAGTCCTCAAGTAAGAAATGCAATCTTTAATTTAAATACCAGAGACAAATTGTTCAGTAGTCTTCATTATTTCAGCCACCAAAGTAGAAATCTACCAAAGCTACTCAGTATGGCACTGAGCAGTAAATAAAATCTTATTTACATGTGAGCTGAAGAAGAGGACTCTTTCTGACTTCAATCTAAGTCATTCAAACTTCTCACTGACTGAAATGAAGAGGAGGTCAGGCACAGACTGGGCATTGTAAATAATCTCTTTTTTGTTCCAAAGGCCCATTAGTCTTGGGCTGTATTGATAAAAGGGATAGGCAGGTAAATGCAATGTGCTCTGTCATTGTATTCATGCTTGCTCCTTGTCTGCTGCCATTGCTTACTGCCTTAGTGCATCCTGAATTACCTGGAAACTCCACTGCCTCGAGTGTATCAGGAACAGGCTCTAAATGCCTCCATGTGACTGGCAGGAATAGCCAGCATGATATCCTGCTGAGACTGCACATCTGTGCTAGTTTGAAGCAAGCTGGAATGTTTTGGTAACAGAACTAGATAACGGGCAGTGAAATGAAAACAATTGATGTTAACTTCTCTCACAGTTACGCTGAGAACTCTGGGAAGAAGAAGTAAATTTTCTCCATTTTGTCTCTCACTCTTGCTTTTGCCTTAGACCTGGTCACATCTCATTAACCCTGCTCCCATTAACCTTGCTCCCTAACCTCTTGGCTGCACCTCTTTTCTTCCTGAGAACTGGGGTAAGGTTGAGAGGGCCGGGGGGAGGTGTTGGGGTGGTTTGAGAGTCCCTCCTGGGGACTCAGGTTTCTGGGAGGGGAGTTGTGCTTTTGTATTGTTTATCCTTTGTATATTTCTGTATATAATTGTATATAACTGTATATATTGTAAATAGCTGCTTGTAAATTCTGCTAGCTGTAAATAAATTGCTTCATCTATATTCCCAGGGTCCGTCTGAGTTAGCTGGGGCAAATTCAAAAGTGTGGGGGGGCGGGGTAACCCCCAAACCATCACATTTTTTTAATTGGCTTTCCCAACGTGGGGCTAGAGATTTTTGAGTGTCGGAAATTAGCTCTGGGAATTAAGATGAAGCTAATCAAGCAGCTATTGTACTTGGTGGGGATTGCTGTGTGGCCTGTTTTCTGGTTTTTTGTGTACAATTGGATCAAAGATCAAATTGGTTATTTCTTGCTTCATGTAGTTTTTAAGAAGGCTAAAGTTAAGCTTTCAAACGTGTTCTGGAGCTGGGGTGATTTTATCCTTGGTTATGCTGGTTTTAGTGTCACTGAGAATATTACTAGTGATATTACAAGAGTTTTTGTCAATAATGTTACAATTAATCGAGAGTCTGCTTTATCTACTGCTCTCATGAGGGTCATCCAGCCCCAAACTGAAATGCCAAATCCCTGCAAGGATTGCTACTCGAAACAGAGCATGGCATGGTTGCTGGGCATTATACTGGCTCTTGTAGTTTTAAATTTCATATTAATTTTGGCATTATTGGTGAAAAATTCAAAACCAGCTTCTGTAAGAGCTAGGAAAAATTCTGTGTCTCAGAAGCAGTCTCTTTCACAGCAAAACAAGGGAACACAGTTATCGGCTTCCCCCTTGCCAGCCTCTGCCCCTCCTTCTCCAAGTGCTGGGAACACGGCCAATGTTCCCACCAATAACGTAAACAATGATAAGGATAACCAAAACAAGCCACAGAGTTCAGCAGGAGCCTCAGGAGGGCAGGCAGGTACCTAAAATCAAAATGTTCCTAGCAGAAATGATAACACCTCAGGGTTGGCAGGCATCCCAGGAGGACAGGCAAGTAATCCCACTAATAATAATACTACCAATGCTAGTAACGCTAGCCCAGTCAGTCCAAATCCTAATGACACCAGCTCAGCCAATTCAAACCCCCAGCCAGCAGACCAGAACCAAAATCCTCCTGTTAAAAGCAAGGCAGATTTGAACTCACAAGCTCCAGGTCAGACCCCTAAGGATACAAATGCTCCAAGTCAGACCTCCAATAATTCAAATGCTCCAGGTCAGATCCCTAAGGATTCAAACCCTCCAAGTCAGACTCCTAAAGATTCAAATCCTCCAGCAGACACATCCAAGTCTGTTGCTGCTCAGGCCCTTCTGGCACCTGCTAAGGCAAAAGCTAAGACAAAGAGTGGTTCACAGGAGGATGTAAGAGATGGGACCTCTGGTGATCAGCAGCAAGAGGAGGAAGAGGAGATAGTTAGTCTGCGAGACCTTGTAGATGTGCTGAGACAACAATACTCAAGTGAGAGGAGTGCTGTGAGGTTAGCTGCCAAGAGAGAGGATGGTTCCAATGAGTTTAGGAATGCTATGAGGAAGATTGTGTTAGGCCAGGCACCACCAGAACAACAGGAAGAAGAGGAGGAAGATGACATCCAAGGCTCCAAGGATCCACTCAGAGAGGTCAGGGAAGTTAGGAAGGAATACACAAGGGAATCAGGTGAGCCAATCTTAAGCTGGCTAGTGAGATGCCGTGGCATTGGTGCTAATGCTCTGCAGGTAGGAGACAAGTCTGCCAAGCAGCTGGGACCACTCACTAAGGAGAGTGGAGTGGACAAACACCTAGCAAGTCCTCTTGGTAGGGTTAGCTTGTGGACACGCCTTTTGTTGGCTGTGGCTATGAGATATCCTTCCCGGGATGATTTGCCATGGGCTGCCAAGAAGTGGAACACCGTTGAGCAGGGAATTAAGCTTCTGAAGGAGTTTGCTGTGAAGGAAGTGCTTTATGGAGATCATGGTATTCATGAGCCTGACGATATTCCTTTGGGAACAGGTCTCATGAAGAAGCTGATTAAGCTTGCTCCTTCATCCTATGCTAACATCTTGGCCAGTAAATTCCTAGCAAGGAGTGATAATGGAAGATCTTTCACTGTTGGTGAATTCACTGACCAGCTCAGGCAGATTGAGGACAGCTTGTCCCATTCTGGTACAATCTGTGCCATAAAGACTATGACTACAGAGCTTAAAGATGGTATTAGAGATGGCATTAAGGAGAGCATGAAAGAACTGAAGGAGGATCTCAAAAATCTGGTAAAGGATACCATTCCTGCATCATCTGAATGGGTGCATGTTTCTGCAGTCAGGAACAGACGCCCACCTCCTGCAAGGCAATTCCAGCCCAGGAGGAGACAACATCACAAGACATCCTGCCTGCGTCTGAAAGTCTCCTGCCAAGATGAGAAGTCCTGGATAGACAGATTGTCCAGAGGACCAGGTCAGAGGTTGTCTGTCTCCTTTCACAGCACTCTGTGAAGCCTAGGAAGAATCAGAAGTCTCAGCAGTGAGAGTTCCGAATATCAAAACTAATAAACAATATTTATTTTGGAAAGCATCATCTCACAGTTAATTAATTGCCCCTCCGTTACAAGTACCTGGGATGCACAAAATATTAACAGAATAACATAGTTAGAAGGCTTGCAAGTGACCTCTGTTTCAGCACTCTGTTACAGAACAGATTTACCTAGAGTAGGTTGTACAGGGTGACATCTAGACGGGTTTCAGTTGATGCCAGAGGAGTCTCCACCACCTTTCTGGGTAGCCCATTCCAGTGCTCTATCACCCTCAAAGTAAAGAAGTTCATTCTTACTTTGAAGTGTAATTTCCTATGTTCAATTTAGTGCCTGTTATTTTGAGTAGGGTGTCCCTGCCCATGGCAGGACAGTTGGGACTAGATGATCTTTGTGGTCCCTTCCAACTCTGATTCTATGAGTCCTGTCAATTCAGTGCTTAAAAAGCTCCTAAAAATTGTGATTATCTGACAAAATTAGAGATATTATTTCTTTGTGATGTTCAGCCCTCATATAAACCCTAAGAGTCTCAGCATTCACCTGGCTAAAAATATCAGGGTTCACTTGCACCTTGAAACTGTGACCTCAAACAGTTTGGTCAAGTGTCTCTTGGGAATTAATAACTCTTTTATCACTACCAGAACTCCTTCTTTGAGGGTTTCTGAACTAGAAGTGTAGAGAGATTTAAGAATGCAAGCACTGCAGTTGGCACATGGAACTTGGAAACTTCCTGGTTGGATGTTTCTGAACTAAGACTGCAGAGGGAATTGTCTCGATTCAAGAAAGTCAGCACTACTAGTGTCACGTAAGTTGGAAATGTAAAGCATTTCAGCAATGAAATGTGTTGAACATACAAGTTAACTAAGTATTCTGTAGGTTTAAAAATGGGGAAAAAGAGGATTAATTTGGGGGTTTTGTCATTAAAATATATTCTTTCCCCAACTACCTTAGCCTGCTTTAAAGGCAGGTCTTACGACTATCACATTTGGTTTAAATACCCATTTTAGGACAAAATGAACTATGGAATGAGAGCTCTACTTCCTCTGCAGTGGCAATTAACAGTGTCTAAACCTTTCCTGAGGTAAGAGCTTCCCCTTAAAATATTTGCTTCTTAGTTCAGCAGTAGTCTGAAAAGAAATCCTGAGGGTTGGCAGAGAGAGAGGCAAGGACTGTAATATCCTGATACTCTGCTGAGGACAAAATCCCTTCTCCTAGCCTTCAAGCTATCCTGTAGTACTAGCAGTAATGGAAGAGAGTCTCATATAAACATGCATGTTGAATATATACAGTTGCCTCATTTATCTGTTAAGTTTTCATATGCTTTATAAACTGTGAAGCTAAAATTCCCTAACTTTACATCACTATTGGAAAGGGGGTGGGGGAAAGTGTATCTGAGTTCACCTACTAATGCCCAGCAAAAGGCAGAATACTGTATGGCAGTTAATTTATTCTTTATGTGCCTAAAACTCATGAGGTTTTATATATATATATATATATATATATTCATACATTGATGAGGGTATGATTTTGCCAGTTAAAGTAATAATGAAGTCTTATAAAGTGTTTGGTAACAATGGAAAATTTTCACTGTGATTGGTCTAACAAACCTATGCCAACAGCTCCCTCTATGTACCATGAAAAGGAGGTTAGCAAATTCATTGCCTGGAATATGCATTTCTCTTCTAGAGAAGGATATGATTAATTCTGGCTCATTTAATGTCTACATAGAGGATTAAGAAAGTTTCAATAAAAAGCATCAATTGGTGTTACCTGCATAATTGTAGTGATGCATTTTCCTGTTTAAATTTTCCTTTATTATTTACTGTATAACTCTGGCTGATTAATTCAATTCCCTTCTTAATCCCATTTGACATACAGAGATTACTGTGTTGCTGATAGTTCTCTGAGTACACAAAAAGGAACAATGCAATAAAAGGACAGTAACTAATGTTATCTGTGTAAAGCAGGGAAATGGAAGATGAGGGAGCATGGAGGATTATCTCTAATGAGTGCTGTACATCTGTTTGTAAAAGAAGGATACACTATTAAAAGAAGAGCAGCACTGTTCACTGAGGAGGGCATTAGTCAAAAATCAAGAGGTTTTGTTCCTCCTAACTTGTTACTTCTCTTCCGTGTGGCAGCAGATGGCTTCTCTCACCTCTTTGTCATGCCTCTCTTCCTCCTATTTCTGTAACTCCTGAAACATCAAGCAGGGTTTGATCTGTTGTCATGGGCTGAAAAACATCCATCACCATGGGCTGTGTCTGTTAAACATAATATAACACATTGCTATGTGTTAGATGAACTGAGATAATCTCTGTTCAAGCCTGTAAAAATAATGAAAAATGTGTTTTGGTTTTTTTCCCTTTCAACTTATCTCATAGCAGGTTACAGAGGGTTACATTAACTTGCATTTTCCATAGGCTGAAGTATGCTTACAGCCCCTGGTACTCAGCTGACACACAGGCAAGCTGTTAAACTGCAGACATTTCACTGTGACTCTAACCATGGGTAGTGCCTGCACAAATTTGTCTTGATAAATGCTTTTTGCCACCAGCTTCCTAAAACTAACAGCAGAATTAGCTTGTGCACTTAGACCTGAATTCAGATCAATTCCACTAAGTACTTTTTACTTAATTAACAGAAAGTGATCTCCTTGCAAATCAAGGAGAAAATAAATGAAACTTCACACATGAAAAACAAGCAACATTTCCTTCTTTTTCTTTTTTTACTCCATCTATAGACTCAAAGTTAGTTATTGAGCACTGGGCATGTCTGCCTGCCAAAGAATTTATCAAGTACATTAAGGAGTCAGAACATGACATAATCACCATGTGAATGTTTATTTGGCAGAGTGAATCAGAAGTATGCAACATTATTATTCTGTTGAAGTTTCAAATTATACTTAATTTTGAGGGAAGGGAAGAGGAGGGAAAGGAAGAGAAGGAGGGGGGAAGGAAGGAGAGGGAAGGGAAGGGAAGGGAAGGGAAGGGACGGGAAGGGAAGGGAAGGGAAGGGAAGGGAAGGGAAGGGAAGGGAAGGGAAGGGAAGGGAAGGGAAGGGAAGGGAAGGGAAGGGAAGTGTATTAGATTCACTGTAGATGTTCTGTATCTTTGAAATTATGTTGTAGATATTTCATACGTGATTCAACCAGGAAGAATATGTATGTGACTGTATTTACATGCAACTACCGAAAGGTCTTCATTACCCATGTACTTGGCTGGATGGAAAAGGGAATGAGGCAAAGCTCAGAAAGCCCTGCAGACCTGCTTTTCTCACCTTTGCTGGTTCCTTTTCAGTGTGTGTGCTTTTCCTTTGTGGTCTTACTTCTCTGATTCCTTAACCACGAACGACCAGAGATGTCTCTTGGAGACAGCCACCTCTCAGGATACAAAGGCGTTACTCTCTTGAATATTTGTGCCTCTTAATTTGCTGGCACCCAACCGCTACAGAGGAAAAATCTTTATTATTTTTTGGTCCCTATTAATATATCCATTTGTCTTCAGAAATGGTGTGATGAATTAGTAGTTGAGAATGAAACAAAGCCTTCAAGTCCAGTGACTGAGAGGCTTAGGGTCTAGACCATCACAGAACTGTACTGCCAGCTTCTCCTTCACTGGGAGACCAGACTATGGTAGCCAAACTTCTGTCTTCTAAAGCTTTCCATCCCATCCAACCAGTCTACAGTTCTGATTTCTCTCTTTTCTAATCCCTTGCTAGCTCCAATTCTCTTCAAACCCGTGCCCCCTGTGTCACACACTCCCTCAAAATGCCATCTGTGTGGTTTCTTTCAGACCACTAATGCAAAGCTCTTGGATAGCCCCCTATTTACTTGCTTTGGAGCTGCACTTACAGGTCCCACCGCCTGAAACACTGCAATCAAGCTGACAACACAACCAATCAAGGTCTGACCTGCAGCCGTTTCCTAGGAAACTCAATCCACTGCCACAGAAACAGATTGTACACAGTGGAAGGAAATATATATTTTGGGTTTAGGCAGAGAAAAAAAAGAAAGATGTGTGTCTGATTTTTTTTTTTACCAGTACTTCTGAGTTATTACAAAACACTTCTAAAATAACAGTAATGAAAAATACTCTTGCTAAGAAAGATTGAGTGATGACGGTCATGTAAGTACTTAAAGCCTCAAAGAAAGACCATCAGCCAGGGCTACTTGAATGCTGCTTCTTCCTTTTTTACTGAGTCACTTCATAATCCTTACCAAGTCATTGCAAAAAAAGATTTCAGAGACGTTATGTCCATAGCTCAAATGAACAGTAAGTCCAAATCAAACCAGGTTAAATATCTGAAGAAGAAAACTTGCAAGAAAGCAACAAGATTATCATGACCAAGCAGGAAACCCTTAGAAAAATTGCCAAGAGGCAAAAATAACCTCTCCAACTTCAAGAAATAAGGCCACCACATTTTAAACCTATGAATCTGCTTAGCAGATGTATTTATCATTTGGAATAGCTGTTAAGTATTTTCTCTCATTGATGGAACACTTTATTCTATGCTGTGATTTACAGTTTACTTGTAAATCAAGTAAATTCACATTTGCTTGTGGATCAAAGTTCATCTATATGACCACAGGGGACATATATATTTTGCAAATTGTTGGTAGGTGTAACAAAAATTCAATGCTACAAACTGGAACCTCTCAGTTTTAGCAGAATTTTCACAATGGAATGAGAAAAAGGTTCCAGGATATTTTTCACCAAATTCTAGACAATGAACATGATGAGAGAGTCCTCTAGACTACTTTTACTTTCCTGGGTAGAGACCTTTCCTTCTAAGATGTGATAAATTTCATTTTAAAGTAGACTCCAAACAGATCGTGCTCTAAGAATAGATCTGTATTTCCACAGATCATGAAGTGAGCCCAGAGTGACTAACTCAGGGGTAGATGTCTACCTTTAATTCTGAGAATTCTGCTTATCATTAACTGTGGGGAAATGGAGGTGGGAAGAAGATTGTCAACATCAAAGAGTAAATAGAAAAAATCTTTCGGATAAGCCTTGTGGAAATTGGGAGAAAGATTTTGGTAGAAAGTTAGGAGAAGTTTCCTTTTGGACTGTTGTTCTGCTACCTATGGGAACACAGGAATCATAGAATCAATCATGTTGGAAGAGACCTCCAAGATCATCCAGTCCAACCTATCACCCAGCCCTATCCAATCAACTAAACCATGGCACTAAGTGCTTCATCCAGTCTCTTTTTGAACATGTTCAGTGCTAGAGACTCCACCACCTCCCTGGGCAGCTCATTCACTCTCCCTGTGAAGACCTTCCTCCTAACATCCAGCCTAGACTTTCCCCTGGCACAACTTGAGACTGTGTCCCCTTGTTCTATTGCTGGTTGCCTAGGAGAAGAGACCAACCCCCACCTGGCTACTGCCTCCCTTCAGGTAGTCACAGGTAGCAATGAGGTCACCCCTGAGTCTCTTCTTCTCCAGGCTAAACAACCCCAGCCCCCTCAAGCAGAGTTTTTTCTGCCTTTTGGTGTTGTCTGTGAGAAAAGAATCCCAGGAGAGCAGAAAACAGAGGTAGGGAGCTCCTCTTGTGGTTTCACACAGTCTTTGAAGAACATCACTTCGCTGAGTATGTGCCTGGCTAACTCAGGAACCCATAAGCCTGTGAGACATGTATATTATAATCAATCAAATGTGTACTCAACTTAGAATCATGTTGTCTTTGGCAATGACTGTGTGGATTCCGAGCAGAGGCCAACGACTGTCTCCTTCTGATAGGGATTGTTTTGCAGCCTGTCCTAGCTTTGTGGCAACTTTTTATAGTTTGGGATCCTGGGCAACTGCCTTTGACTTGCACTCAGAATGATTAGAAATTATGCAGAGACAGTATTGGGCACTAGAGGCAAAGCTAACTACAGCGAGTAGCTTTCAGACTAGTACTATTTGGACAGCATCACTGGTCTGAAAGGGGATGGAGATGGTTGTTCTCCCAAGAAGGCAGTACTTTTCTTTCTACCATGAGTGTGCATGAGTTCAGCTCTCTGCCAAACACTTTCTACTTTCACAGTACTCTTCTGTCCTGTATTATGGCTGTGATGCCAATTAATAAGAATTGTGAATCAAAGCTTCCAGCTATGATGAGACAGAGGAGAGATTAATTAACATGAGAAGAAATTTTGGAGTAGAAGAGTGAAAAGAATTTCAGTCAGGCTGTTCACACTCTAGTGCTAACAAGAAGCTAATTTTAACAAAAAAAAAAACATTCTTAAGTTTCTCATGGGGTTCTTACTAAGCCTCTGAATGTGCCAGTTGCCTTTTACAGCATCCTTGCCAAGTAGATCTAGGAAAAGATCAATCTTGAGATTTTAGACCTCCTCTCAGATATATGCTGTGTATCTTAATCCAAAGCATTGAAGGTTCCCGACACTCTTCCTTTGGCCTAGACCATCCTCAGCCTCCATACCTATGTTCCTCTTTTTTTGTTTTCTCAACCACCTCTGCTCTTTTTGGTTTGTTTTTTTTTTGATGCAATGCTATTCATTTTCCTCCCTACTGTCAGGAGTACACCTTCATACATCACTCAGACTCAAACGTAACACTGCACACTATGGATCTTATGTAATGAAAGCTCATTGTTCTCCTCACATGGAGTATGAAATTATTTAGAACATATTCTGTCTATGCCCTTAATTTGAAGTCAAGCACATTGTTCAAACAGAATGAAGCCAATGTGTTTATGGTCCCTAGTGGTTGAGGAATAAGGAGGAATTCAAATACATTGCAATTAGTGTAATCAACACACCATGGATTCTTTTTTAAATCAAGAGGCAAATATAAGCTGTTTTTTTATGGACTGGAAACAGTTGAAGTTCCAGTTGTGTTAAGTTTTGTAGTACCCATTAAAGCACAGCTCTTTCACAAAGCTGGTGAAAGGCCTGGAACACACCCTATGAGGAGAGGCTGAGGGAGCTGGGGTTGTTTAGCCTGGAAAAGAGGAGGCTCAGGGCTGACCTCATTGCTGTCTACAACTACCTGAAGGGAGGTTGTAGCCAGGTGGGGCTGATCTCTTCTGCCAGGCAATTAGCAAGAGAACAGGGGGACACAGCTGCAAGTTGTGCTGGGAGAGGTATAGGCTGGATGTTAGGAGGAAGTTGTTGGCAGAGAGAGTGATTGGTATTGGAATGGGCTGCCCAGGGAGGTGTTGAAGAAAAGCCTGGCTGAGGCACTTAGTGCCATGGTCTAGTTGACTGGCTAGGGCTGGGTGATAGGTTGGACTGGATGATGTTGGAGGTCTCTTCCAACCTGGTTGATTCTATGGTTTATGTGCTACTCAGCAGTGCTTTCTCATTTTGCATATGTCATATTTAGTAAATTATTTATAATGTCCACTTCCTTTTCCCCATCCAGACAGCCATAACAAATGGTTATCATTGAGCAGTTAGTAATGAAAAATCAGGTGGTAGATGTTTACTGTAGTTATGCAGCACAACATATATGTCTTGCAGGACCCAGGACATGTAAGACAGATTCTGACTGCTCTGTCAGGAGAAAAATAATTATAAAACTACAGCACAATCTAGAACAGACTCATGTTTTACTAGGTAATCCTATGAGACTTCATTAATCTTAGTTGCCATCTTTCTGTCTTGAATACCCTGCAAGATCTCTCAGAAGAGGTTGCTTTTGGACAGTAGTATTATTGGTATCTGAAAGGGAAGGGAGATTTAAAGCTTGTTTTTGTGAAGGGCAAGCTGAAATCTAGGGTTTCATTTCCTCTTTTTCCCCAAGATTTCTTCTATTAATGCTTAGATTATATTTAAAACTTATGATGTTGCCATGTACAATAAGACTTCAATAAATGTATTTATCATCCAAACTTTGTAGAGTCCAACACTAACTAGATGCCTCAGTGCTGGTACTTTCAAGGCCCCTGGGCTACAGACAGGTGTTAGTGCACATAAATAACTTTTGGATGCTAGGCCATGCTATTCTTCAGTTCACCAGCATTACATTGAGGAAGACAGTAGCAAATCTGGCCTGATATGGCTGAAGGACTCACACAAAACCAAGCAGTGATTGTAGCTGATTCTATGACTTCTAAAAGTAGACATAAAAAAACAGAGGTTGGGCTTCATTGGATAATCAACTCCCTGGTTCTATTTGTCTCTTCCCTGCACAAATCAGGATGATGTTGACCTTCTTAGCCACTTGAACACAATGCTGGTGTTGATCAACATCACTAGGTCTTTCTCTACTAGGCAGCATTCCAGCCACTCTTCCCCAAGCCTAAAGCATTACACATGGAGTTGGCACTTGGTCTTTTTGAATCTCATTTCATTATTCTCAGCTGATCAACAACAGTCACTTCACTGTACAACTTACTAATGAGCTCTAGGGATGGGAGGATTTTGCATTTGTAAATTGTATTTGCACTTTGAGAAGTATTTCTCTTTCACCTCTAGGGTCTGTTTTCTAGAATTCCTTTTATTCTGAGAACCAGAACAAAGTTTCTTAAGAGCTCCTACCAGATCTAGCAAGATAGGCATTGACCAAAATGCAGACAAATCCTGTCTTTAATTTCAGCCTTTTCATTAGCTCTATCTTTCTTGGAGAGATACCCTAACTGGATGTACAAAACATAGATCTTTATTGATCTTTGCTGAAATTCAGCCTCCAAGTATGTTTAGAAAGATAAGCAGGAATAGATTGGGTCAAATTCACAGAAAAGAGAAGTAACAACACTCATTATGCCACTAGCGCATTTCATTCCGACACCATCTCTCTAAGCACTGGACACACTATCTTCTCTTTAAAAACATTGATTGAATACAATGTGAGTTTGTGTTTACTGGGATGAATTGCTTAGAATTGTTCCCAGGATATTTACTATTATTATGTCCTTACCCATTCTTTGCCTGCTTTGCTGTTTCTCTAGTTGATAACCCTGTTATTTCTCCCATGCATAATCCTCCCCTGGACTCTGCTGCTTGATTGTATGGGGGTGTTATCACCACTGATTGACTGGCCATGTCTTTTATTCCCTTTCTCTTTGTGTGGGTAGGGGGTTAAATCACTGAAAAGAAGGATTAGATGCAGGTTTAAGGCTAGTAACTCGACACTTACATGACTGACGTCAAGGTGATTAGGTACTGGCAAGTTCCATGTAATGCTGTTGCATGGTTATCAGAGCAATTTGAAACTGAGGGGGGTTCTTTGCATCCCACAGTGATTTCCAACATTTTTATGGTGTTTTGAGTTTGTTTTTCTTTTCTTTTCTTTTTCTTTTCTTTTCTTTTTATTTTCTTTTCTTTTTTCTTTTCTTTTAGTTTCATTTCGTTTCTTTTCTTTTCTCTTCTTTTCTTTTCTCTTTTCTTTTCTCTTTTCTTTTCTTTTCTTTTCTTTTCTTTTCTTTTCTTTTCTTTTCTTTTCTTTTCTTTTCTTTTCTTTTCTTTTCTTTTCTTTTCTTTTCTTTTCTTTTCTTTTCTTTTCTTTTCTTTTCTTTTCTTTTCTTTTCTTTTCTTTTCTTTTCTCTTTTCTTTTCCCCTTTCCTTTCCTTTCCTTTCCTTTCCTTTCCTTTCCTTTCCTTTCCTTTCCTTTCCTTTCCTTTCCTTTCCTTTCCTTTCCTTTCCTTTCCTTTCCTTTCCTTTCCTTTCCTTTCCTTTCCTTTCCTTTCCTTTCCTTTCCTTTCCTTTCCTTTCCTTTCCTTTCCTTTCCTTTCCTTTCCTTTCCTTTCCTTTCCTTTCCTTTCCTTTCCTTTCCTTTCCTTTCCTTTCCTTTCCTTTCCTTTCCTTTCCTTTCCTTTCCTTTCCCTTCTCCTTTTCTTTTCCCTTTCCCTTCTCCTTTTCTTTTCCCTTTTCCTTTCCTCTTTTCTTTTCCCTTCCCTTTCCTTTACTTTCCTTTTTTCTCTTTTCTTTTCTTTTCCTTTCTCTTTTCTTTTCATTTCTCTAGGTGGTTGGAGTTCAAAATCTCTTCTTGGAAACACAATTTGTGCTGATCTCTGCCTGTAACTGTTTTTGTCTTGGCTGCTACAAAATTCCTTTCCTGGTTTGTTTAATCATAGGTTCCTTTCTATCTCTTTTTTATATTGTAAAATCATATGTATGGTGTCTGACCTGCTTGAACAAAAATCACCACATTACCTGCAAACTGGTTTGACTATTTTTGACACTAGACAACTATCATATTGATTTTCTGGAATGGTTATTCACACACAAACCTTAACAACCTGGCACCTGCATATCTATCGAACCCTTTTGCTAGCTTCTGTTTCTGTGCATACCCTTGGGTCAATGAACAAACTGCTGCTGTCGATTGTATCCATTTAGCCAGCCTTTCTAGGGAATAAAGAGGAATCACAGCTACAGAACCAAAGGAGATGAAAATTTATTGAAAGAAAAAAAAAAAAAAAGGAGAAAAAAAAAACAGGCAGAAGAATGAATCCCTCAGTTCCTAAATACCAGACCAACAAAGATATTTAATTACTTTCTGATCTTTATTCATATTCTGTTAGTGAGGTATGTGTTTATGAACTTCTGGTAGATTGGAATGAAGTACAGCCTGAATTCAGAATTAAAGACTATGGAAAAAGAATTTAAACAACCACTAAAAAGAAACCTTTCTGGATAAGATTTTTCAAATGATTGCGACAATGCAGGTGTAAAAAGATTGAAAACATTTTGAGCATGATGGTCTAATAATTTTGCTTTTCTTTTTACAAAGAGATAGTTCCAATTTATATCTAACAGTGATTTATAAGTGCTTCTTTATCAGTTGGAATAGGATATCCGTGTACATAAATTTGCCTAAGTGTACAGCTACTGAATACATCTTTTCTGGCTACTCCTAAGCGTTTTGAAGACAACTGCATTTTTATTGTGAGATTGCCTAGGAGGTACTGCCAAGTTTGCAGCTTCTTTATTTGTTTATCTCTACTAAATAATGCCTATGTGAAGTCCTGGAAAGGTAAGCCCAGTACAATTCTGTAATGCTTTAGAAAAATCTCCCAAAGAGTATTTGGCCTCCTTACTATCTGTCATTCTTATGTGTCTGAGTTTATCCAAAGTGCTCATGAGTGTCTTGCTCAACTTGCAATCTTCACCTCTGTCATATGTCATTAGAGAAAATAGGAACAAACAAGGAGCAGAAGCAACTGAAAACTCTTTAGGCTGCTATCACCATTTATTCAAATGCAGCTTGCCAGTGATTGTGATGTGCAGCTGTTTCATTAATGGTCTCAGCACTTTCCCTCAAGATAGATACCTCTGATCTTTTCCTGCTGATGTTCTTCAGCTTAATGCACTCTGTAGTGTTCAGTGATTCTCAGTGTAGAGGTGAAGGACACAAAAGTGAATTTCACGATGTCTTAACATTTATCTGATTGTATCAACATCCAAGAGATGTTTGTGAATAGCTAGATAGTAGTTAAGTTTTTGATTCTGTTTTTTTTTTCTCTCTTAGAATAGTGTTTTCCTTATTAGCTTTCTCAGAGGCAATGAGAAATTACAACATAACTCACCCATCAATACCTTTTCAACAGCACTGTGGGAGCACGGCTGCTGCTACTGCAGATCCCTTGAGACTAGGGAAACTGAGGGTCTCTGGCTGCCACTTGCCTTACTGCAGATTATCCTTGTCTGCTTATCAGTTTCTTTACATTTGTAAACTGGAGAGGATGACATTGCTTGCTTTGTAAGAGGGCTTAGAGTTTGCTGGAGGCCTCCTATTGTTGAGTCTCTGCATTTTTAAAGATCCTAGTGCTTTTGTTGAAAAGAATCCTTCCAAAATTTACAATTGTTTTAAAATCTGAGTTCGTTATCTACTTGGTTTATTATCTTCATGTTTCCCCTGTTATTTCCTTCAACATAAGAACACTCCCATGAAGGAACTTTATTAATGCCTCTGAGAAATAAGGCACTGCTCTTCTCACATTCAACAACATAAATCTCTTCATCTTCTCCAAAGGCCTCTGTGTCTACTTCAGTAGTTGCTTCTGACATTCTTGTGATTGCTATTATAACATGTTTCCAGATGATTCCTCTCTAGAATATTATATGACTACAGACAGCAGAGTTAGCAGACATCCCCTAAACTCCCTCTTTGTAGTTTCTTGGAAGACAACTCTTTCATAACTTGGTTTTGACCCAAGGATTTTGTTTGATATTGAAATACTTTTTTTTGCAGTAGTTTAGTTGTAACCTACAGGATAGGATTATAGTGTATTTATACTCTTTATGTTACTTTTCTGCTTGTCAGAGCTTAAATTCTGGCAAAATTCTGTTAAAAAGATACAAAAAAAGGAACCAAAGTAATGCTGAGAATGTCTATTAGAATCATAGAATCAACCAGGTTGGAAGAGACCTCCAAGATCATCCAGTCCAACCTAGCACTCAGCCCTAGCCAGTCAACTAGACCATGGCACTAAGTGCCTCAGCCAGGCTTTTCTTCAACACTTCCAGGGATGGTGACTCCACCATCTCCATGGGCAGCCCATTCCAATGCCAGTCACACACTGTCAAGAACTTCCTCCTAACATCCAGTCTAGACCTCCGCCAGCACAACTTGAGACTGTGTCCCCTTGTTCTGTTGCTGATTGCCTGGCAGAGGAGATCAACCCCCACCTGGCTGCAACCTCCCTTCAGGTAGTCATAGCCAGCAATGAGGTTGCCCCTGAGCCTTCTCTGTTCTGTAAGGCCTCTTGGGATAATAGCTTCTTTCTACGAGTTTTTTTTTAATGTATTTCATATTTTCACCAATCAAATCTAAATTATAAGAAATATCTGAAAGCCATGGAGGTTAGGGACTCCAGTGAGTAGTATCTGCAAAATGAAGATGTTTCAGAGGTGTATCCTTGACACGCAAGCCCAGGGTAGCCTCTAGGTATCCCTGTGCCTACCATTGCAATTGTTGCTGATTGGAATCATCCTTTGAAGGTTATTTTGTGACCTGTATGAAATGGATTTAACACCCAACAGCAATTACTGTGTTGACTGCTCTCTCCATTATATAATGCCATATTGGTCCTGTTTTGGATCACCTTTGACACCTCAGAAACAATATGTACACAATGAACTTTTTTATGACTCTATTGCAAGTTTCTTTCCTGCTATAGTAATGTACACTTATGAGCAACCAGAAGTAAGCTTATATTGTTCTTCTTTATGCCCTGCCTACTCTTGGGATGATGAAGCATTTGATACACAATGCCTTTATCTGTTCCATTAACTTTTGCTATTCTCTAGCACTGAGACCAACTCAAGTGAACAGTGTTAAACCCTTTACTCACAAAGACAGTACCCTTCCAGCTGTCTACTGGCAATAGTCTCTGGTGTCTGCTAAATCACAGACAACACTTCTTTTCTTTCATGGAAACATTGCAGGGATTACTAAAACAAGGAAAATTTTCTTGTATAATCAAATTTGCTAATGTTGATGGAGACATCTTGTCCCTGCAGCACTACTGAATATCAGTGAAATCCCTTTCTGAGCACATGTCTGGATAATAATGTACAAAGATATCTCAACATTATACACAAAATTCTTATAATACTTGCACTAACATGTTTGTGTAATGAACATAAATTTGGGAGTTCTTTGATGAAAAATGTTTATCTTAATTTTAGACTAGAATTTAAAGGAGGATCTGAGGAGAATATTGTATGGGTCTTTTTTTTTTTTTTTTTGCTGAGATGATAGAGTTAATTTTCTTCTTGATAGATTGCATGGGGATGCATTTTGGATCTGTGATTGAAACAGTATTGATAAGACAGTGATGTCTTTGTTATTGCTGAGCAGTGCTTACACAGAGTCAAGGTCTTTTCTGCTTCTCTCCCCATCATCTAGAATAGGAGATGAACAGCAGTTTTGGAGGAGATACAGATGAGACAGCTGACTGCAACTGACCAAAAGGCTGTTTCGTGCCTTGTGGTGTCACTCCCAGCATATAAACTGGGGGAAAAAGGATAGAAAGGGGAAAGGGGGGGGTGGGGCTTGAAATTTTGGTGTTTGACTTTCCATTACACATTGAATCACAGAATCATAGAACCATGGAATCATAGAATCATAGAATAGCTTTAGGTGGAAAAGACACTGATGATTCTCTAATTCCAACTCCTGCCATGGATAGGGATACCTCACACTAGCCCATGGTGCTCAAAGCCTCCTCCAGTCTGATGTTTACAGACTTCCAGCAATGAGGCATCCATGACTTCTCTGGTCCCTGCTTTCCTGGAGATGGCTGAACACCTGCTCCTGAAGGGAAGTGGTGAATTCTTTCCTTGGTTTGCTTTGCTTTCTCATGCAGCTTTTGCTTCACTTATTAAACTGTCTTTATTACAACCTATCAGTTCTTTTCACTTTTACCCTTCAGACTCTCCTCCTCATCCCACCATGTGGGAGGAGTGAACAAGTATCTCGGTGGCACTAAGGTGCTGGCCACAGCAAAACCACAGAAATGATTGACTGGTCTGGGATTTGTAAAATGCCCTCCTAAGATTTCTGGATCAAGTCATGATATGTACTATTCTCTCTTTTAATGACAGGTCAGATGACACATTGGCCTAATCTATATGAAATGCATATATGAGGAGTGTCAAAATTCTGCTTCAGGTAAGAGCTGGGGGACATTTTCAATACAACTCTTTTTGCCTAACAATTCTCTGTTGTAACATGAAGAACACATGTCCTGGAGGAATGCCTTTACTAACAGCAAAGCCTTTTTAGACTGGCAGCAAAGAGAAAAGTACCAACTCAAATAATTAAACAAACAAACAAAAAGAGCTCTGTTACTGTCCAAATTACCTAGTGTGATGGTTATAACCAGTAGTTAAAAGAGAAACAAAACAAGAAATGGACACATTAGATGGCAAAGAGAATTAAAAAAAAAAAAAAAAAGGTTAAAAAAATCATTTATGAAGCAGACAGATCGTTTCAAAAAGCTTTCATAGCAGGAATAGGGCACCATTACAATGAGAAAACCTTTAATTATGTTGTAAAGGTCTGATATTCCACAGAAATGTCATTTCAAAATAAACTTCTAACAGTTAATTATCAGTGATATTTAACTTGTGGGAAAATTAAATATCACCACATACTCCTGTGATCATTTTATTGCTTTTGTAGACATTCTAATATTTTAATGGTTTCCAAGTAACAATGAAAAAAAGGCATGGCACTAAGTATGTTTTCTTGCCTTTCTGTGCCTAACTGTATAACCTTTTCTTTGTCATCTTCATACAAAACTGAGAGCTGAGTCAGTCAGGGACAGGACTGAGAGGAAACCTTTTGGGAATAAACATGAGAATAAACATTGCATGATTTTCTTTCCCAACATGATTCCTGGGAAAGAATTTTTATTAGCAGTTATAATTAGAAATAGAATGCTGAATGAACAAATATTGAAGTCCTATCAGCACTCAGCTAGCAAATCAGATGCATGTGCAGTGTTCCAGTTAGTGACCTATGTATTATCCGAGGCTTATAAAATGTGCAGTGTGGTTGGACCTAAGGATGTCTGCAGTGACCCTTAGCATGCACAGACTGGAAGACTGAGAGAAGAAACCTCCTATGCTGTTGTTGTGTAAATCAATACTGTACAAGCTAAAGGACTGAGATTGTCAGGAAAAGGTATGAATTTTAATGCCAGAAAGGACTATATGTGAATGACTCAACCAGCTATTCTGATTGAATTGGCTCCAGAAATTGATAGGTTCAACTAGCCTCAGCCGGTTGTGTGTTATACATCTCTCTCTAAGGGTAGCCAGTGAAAATATGAATCATTAAAAGGGATTTCACTCAAGAATACCTACTTGTCTCTCACTGCAACATTTAATTACCTGCTTCTAGCTATTGTATTCAGTTCCAAACATCATGCCACCGACATTTCCAAAATGAATACCATCATTACCTTTAAGATTCAAGTCACCCTGATATAAGCACTATTAAAACAAACAAACAAACAAAAAGGCAGGAAAAGGATAGAATAGGAATTGAAAGATCCATAGAGGTCTTATTATTGTGGTTAGCATTAGCTGAAATGCTCACCCAAGCTCTGACATCATGGGGCTTTACTAAAGTATAACATAGTTTGTGAAATAGGATAAAACCCCTGGAAATTGAAGGTATTGCATTTTTTTTGGCAAAGTGGACAATCTCTTGTACGGAATCATACAATTAATGGCGTTGCTTGCCCCTGTAAACCAAGCTATGTGCTATCTGACCTTCAGAGATACTGTGTGCTATTTTGAAGCTAGCAGAATTGAATCTGGCAATGGTAGAGGCAAGTACTGGATGACTGGAAATCTATCCAGTTCTGCATGCTACTGCATGTAACGCCCAAACCGTCCCATGCTGTGGGACTAAATCCTTTCATGACAGAAAGGAAATCCACCTCAGATTTCATCAGTGTGTAAAGATGGCAAGAGTGCCTTATGTCTGGAACTTGTAGGACCTCTACAGGCTGGAGAGCAGCGGGGCACTGAGGGTAATATGATCACAGCTCTTTTCCTTCCCTGCTCCTTCTTCTCTTCTCCATCATTCTCTTTATCTCTCTGTCCCCCTCTTCTCTCCCTCTTCCTCTGTTTTGTCCAACTTTATGCTTTAATAAATAGTGTTGTGGTGATACATGGTCTCGTTTGCACCTTAATTTCACAACACAGAAATCTATAAGAACAGATCTTGCTCTTCTGGACAGAGATATTGTTAATCTCTGTTCTCTGCACCTTGACAGGGGTACTAGTAGATAGTAGCTGAACATGAGCCAGCAGTGTGCCCAGGTGGCCAGAAGAGCCAATGGCATCCTGGCCTGGATCAGGAACAGTGTGGCCGGTAGGACAAGGGAGGTTATTCTGCCCCTGTACTGAGCATGAATCAGGCCACATCTTGAGTCCTGTGTCCAGTTCTGGGCTACTCAATTCAAGAGAGATGTTGACATACTGGAACATGTCCAGAGAAAGATGACAAAGCTGATGAAGGGCCTGGACAAGGTAAGAGATTGTCTGCCTCCTCTTGCCAGCATCCTGTGAAGCCTGGAAACAATCAGAAGCCTCAGCACCTAAAAAACACTGACAGAACCCTCTGCAAGTGTTTGGGCACTGTTTGAAGCTGTGGTTAGCTCCTCCAGTTGGGAGACTAATATTTTGTGACTAAATAGAATCACAGAATCATAGGATCAACCAGGTTGGAATAGACCTCCAACATCATCCAGTTCAACCTAGCACCCAGCCCTAGCCAATCAACTAGACCATGGCACTAAGTGCCTCATCCAGGCTTTTCTTCAACACCTCCAGGGATGGCAACTCCACCACCTCCCTGAGCAGCCCATTCCAATGCCAATCACTCTCTCTGTGAAGAATTTCCTCCTAACATCTAGCCTAGACCTCCCCCAGATTCCTATACCTTAATGCCTCTTGTAATTCACCAATTGCCTTCTGCCATAAGCAGAAAGGATCTCCTTGAGTCCATCTAGTGGGCAAGCAGAATGTTGACTGCAAGGACCTTTTCTTCCAGTTCAATTAATGTTTGTATATTTTTGCTAGTTATTTCTAGATCCTATATTATACATTGATATAATATTTCCATGACTGTTGCAGAAGAACCTTAATATTATTAGAATTAGTGATTGGAGGGGTGAGACTCCTAAATACCAAAATTAATAAACAATATTAAATTTTGAAAATCATCTCTTGCATCAATTAATTACCCCTCCATTACAACTGGTAGACTGAAAGAGCTGCCAGCTGGTTGGAAATAATGCTACCAATGGGATTTGTGCATCTGCACCCATAAAATAGTTTTACAGAATACAAGAGAGATTGCTTTAGTAGGTGTTTTATTTTCCTTGGTGCTTCCTGGCAATAAACCTTTTTATGTTCACGTGTTCATAGGCCTGTGTAAAATCTGCTCCCATCTAAGCAGTTAGAGGCATGTCAGGTAATTTCACTTCTAAGCTGGTAGCATCATAGGTAGTGACACTGGCATTTTAAAGGACTATTTGAGAATCTGCTATTAAAATTAAGAGATAACTCTGAAGAGCCAGGCGAAAGAAATTGCTGGAACACTTTCTCCTTCTCTGGTAAGGAGCTCATGGTAGTGTCCAGAGGTCTGTTAGGATAATTACAGGATTTTCTCTCTCTTTTTCTCAGATACAGGTCTGCTTCCTGTGAGAGATTTAGGATCTGATAGCATTAGAAGTAAGTTGGTTTGAACAGTTTCCAGCTCTGACTCTGCCTCCCCTCCCCCTTCAGAGGCAGCTAATAACACACCTTTTCCTCAAAAAATCCTCTGTGTCCTTAATTCTAAATGCCAGGTCTTAGCACTAAGCCAGCTATTGAGGTGGTGAGAACTGAACTCAATCGATTGGTCTGGATTTATCTCTGCTAGAGGTTTGTTTTACAGTTATTTATTGAACACAATCACAGTATTTTGGTAGGTGAACACACAGCCTACAGCAGAGGTGAAGATGGTACTGCTGCCTTGACTAGCTCTTCTTTGGTGCTGCGTGGTGTTACTGTTTCATCAGAAAACTGTTTTATAACCACTGTTGCAAATTTATGTACTACTTTGCAAACTACTGGTTGCAGAGAACTACACATTTATTTGTGCAAACTCTTTTACCTCTGTGAAAGGTTGTAGCCTGTTACCAGTCTATCACAGAATCAACCAGGTTAGAAGAGACCTTCAAGGTCATCCAGTCCAACATAGCACACAGCCCCAGCCAATCAACTACACCATGGCATTAACATTTACATGTTAGTCAGGATTCTGTGTCTTTCTTTTGCAGAACTTTCTGGAAGAACAGACTATGGTCTGTCTTCATAGCCTTGCAGATTAACTAGGCAGAAAATAGAATCACAGAATCAGTCAGGGTTGGAAGGGACCACAAGGATTATCTAGTTCCAACCCTCCTGCCACAGGCAGGGACACCCTACCCTACATCAGGATGGCCAGGGGCTCATCCAGCCTGGCCTTAAACACCTCCAGGGATGGGGTCTCAACCACTTCCCTGGACAACTCATTCCAGCCTCTCACCACTCTCATGCTGAACAACTTCCTCCTCACCTCCACTCTGAATCTCCCCACCTCCAGCTTTGCTCCATTCCCCCTAGTCCTGTCACTACCTGATAGCCTAAAAAGTCCCTCCCCAGCTTTTTAGTAGGTCCCCTTCAGATACTGGAAGGCCACAAGAAGGTCACCTCAGAGCCTCCTCTTCTGCAGACTGAACAGCCCCAACTCTTTCAGTCTGTCCTCCTAGGAGAGTTGCTCCAACTCTCAGATCATCCTCCTGGCCCTTCTCTGGACACACTACAGCACATCCACATCCTTCTTGTAATGGGGGCTCTAGAACTGGATCCAGTCTTATTTTGAACACCCCAGGGACAGCGACTCCACCACCTCCCTGGGCAGCCCATTCCAATGGCAGGCAGCCCAATCCAATGGCAACCTCATCATTTCCTGCCTGTATAACTAACAAGGGATAGGGATTATTACAGATTCTCATCTCATGCTTTCATTTCTTCAGGTTCCTGGATAAAATTCTGTTATAAACATAATGAGATACAAAGACATGGCAGAAACAGGTAGTTACTAATATATGGAGATGTTTCTTACTATTTTGAACCAGCTTGTACCATCAAAGTCAAGAAGTTTACATTTCCAAGGAATGTGGATTTCCTAAGGAAGTCAACAATTACTTTCAATCTAGTCTGAAATATTTTGTTCCAAGTCTGAAAATCAATGAAGAATTTAAAAAGAAGTAAACAAAGTTTGAACTAAAATAAATATTTGTCTATTTTCTAAAGCAAACAATAAATTGTTGCATGGAGAACATTTCTTTGGAATTTGTAGGATACTTTTTTTTTTTCAAGTGGAAATAATATTGCATTTGATTTTTTTTTTTAAACATATAACAAATGGTCATAAAACCAGTAAAATTCCAGAATATTAAATATTTTCTTTTGACTAAAGCTCTGAATCTGGAGGTAGTGAAAAAGAGGTAATAAAAATAAACTCAGTTTAAATTAAAATCATCTTCCCTGACCTTCTTGGAGTTTGTCCGAGTGGTACCAGGTGAGTCAAAGCACAGTATCTGGCAATAGATGAACAGTTATTATGCTGGAGGTGATTCTCTGCTGGCTGGAGTGTGTGAAGGTCCCACTCTCTCTCCAAGAACACTTTAACTCAGAGCAACAAGAAGCTTTATGTACACAATTACACCTCTTCCACAATTGCTTCCATCTCTAGAGTGAGGTTTGCAAGAAATAGTGGAAAGAAAACACACACAGTGGCTCAGAACAGAAACTATTAGGTGAAAATATTTGGCATGAGTTGAGCAGAACAGACAAGACCAAAATGATATATTCTATATTGTGAATCTTGGGCCTAAAAGAAGTTTTTATTGCAGTTCCATTGCAGTCACTATATGAACACTTATATTTTAATGGTATACTAAAGAGCACAATCAAAATTATTCAGACTTTAATAGTGGCCAGCTGATTTATTCTACTTTAGCAGAAGGAAGGATATTCAGATGTTTCATACAACAAATTAGTCCTTCTTTTATGCAGTATAGAGAGCCAATGGCATGCTGGCTTGGATCAGGAACAGGTTATTCTTCCCTGGTACTCAACACTGGTCAGGCCACACCTTGAGTATTGTGTCCATTTCTGAGCTACTCAATTCAAGAGAGATGTTGAGACAGTGGAACGTGTCCAGAAAAGGGCAATGAAGACAGTGAGGGGCCTGGAACACAGCCCTGTGAGGAGAGACTGAGGGAGCTGGGGTTGTTTAACCTCGAGAAGAGAAGGCTCAGGGCTGACCTCATTGCTGTCTACAACTACCTGAAGGGAGGCTGTAGCCAGGTGTGGGGTTGGGCTCTTCTTCCAGGCAACCAGCAATAGAACAAGGGGACACAGTCTCAAGTTGTGCCTGGGGAGGCATAGGCTGGATGTTAGTAGGAAGTTCTTGGCAGAGAGACTGATTGGCATTGGAATGGGCTGCCCAGGGAGGTGGTGGAGTCACAGTCCCTGGAGGTGTTCAAGCAAAGACTTAATGAGGCATTTAGTGCCATAGTCTAGTTTATTGGCTAGGGCTGGGTGCTAGGTTGGCCTGGATGATGTTGGAGATCTCTTCCAACCTGGCTGATTCTATGATTCTTTGACTTAGTTTGCCAAGTTGTTTGCAAAATCTGAAATGACAGATGTAGTGAAAACTACTACTCTTAGAGAGAACAATGCTTTACAAACTGAAAATAAAGGAGGGGAATGGCTGTCATCACCAAAACTTCTGTGAGTAGTCCTCTGTTTATTAAAATTTACATGACATATCACTGGAAACAGTAAACAGACATGTACACAGGTATGCATCCCTGTGTGTACATATACACACACGCATAGAACTTAAGTCAATGGACTTGCATCCATTTGTGGGTCCTCTCCATCATGCCAGAATGGAACAGTGTTGCTTTACAGCATCCTCCACTTTCATTAATTCTGTCAGTAGCACAGAGAGTGATTTTTAACTGAAGCAGTAACTTCCATTGATATGAAAAAAGTATTGAAGAGAACAAAGCAGATTGATTGGATTCACTCTTTTTTTTTCCCCAAAGCCTGTCAAATGAAAGGCTGAAGCACAAGAAGCAGCTGGTTGCTCAAGAAACTCTGGCATTACTTTGGCCAGACATGAATTATGCTAAAAAAACTCCAGTCAACAGCACAAAAAGCTAATGCAAACACTATTGGAAAAAGGCTAGTAAGTGTTTGAAAGTTGAAAACATTGTGAGCTATAACTACAGGACCCAAAGGACACTAAAGAACTCGTTTGACTTTCTGTCCTCCATCTGCCAGTATGAGCTCATAGGTACGATATATATGTTGCCATTTCTAGCACAGGTTTTGTGGTTCTAACCTTCTGGCAAACATATAAAAAATCCATTAAAGTGAGAGCCAAACTCCTGTCAACAGCCCAAGGAGAAGGATATAGCTCTGGCTTCCATAATTTTGCATACAACCCAGATGGAAGTACAAGCACTTCTATGTTGAAGTGCCAAATAACTCTCCCAAGGCTTATATTATCTTTTCTTCGTCTTGCCTCAGAACAACTTTCATACTTCTGGGGACTCCACAGCTGCGTGCACTCCAGCAAAAGACTATGTGTGGCAAGCCAAGTTCTGTGTATTTGCTTTCCAGTTTCTGTAACAAGGCTTCCCCTCCCTCCTGGTCTCATCAGGGACTGTTCAACCAGGAAATGCAGCTGCAGAATCTTCACAGTTTCTTGAAAACAACTTTTAAAGGAAAAGTCTCTCATTTTCTTCAAGTGACCTATATTGCAAGCAAAACTACAGAAAAGCAATGATGTTTTAGCTACCTAGGAGAAAGGGGCAGAAAATAACATGGGCAGGTTGTAAGAAGGAAATTGGAATCTAGCAGAATTGATAGTTTTTAATCATAAATATTTAATTATTTTGTTTTAACCTTTCTGTCAGCATTCTTTGTTCTGAAGAATATACAGCCTGAGCTTCAAGTTCCTATAAATCAGAGGATTAAGACACAAATGTAGAATATAGAATGATTACAACACCAAGATCATTAATGTCAAATGCAATCATGCCCACAATCGCTATCATTAAACATTCTTTAAGTGGCATTAACTAACATTATCCCTTACTTTCTGATAAAGTCAAATGCCCATTCAATGTCTATTCAAGAGAGATGCTGAGATCCTGGAACGTGTCCCTTCCAGAGAAGGGTGATGAAGCTGGTGAGAGGCCTGGAGCACAGCCCTGTGAGGAGAGGCTGAGAGGGCTGGAGGTGTTTAGCCTGGAGAAAAGGAGGCTTAAGGCAGACCTCATTGCTGTCTACAACTACCTGAAGGGAGGTTGTAGCCGGGTGGGGTTCGGTCTCTTCTACCAGACAACCAGCAATAGAACAAGGGGACATAGTCTCAAGTTGTGCCAGGGAAAGTATAGGCTGGATGTTAGTAGGAAGTTCTTGCCAGAGAAAGTGATTTCCATTGGAATGGGCTGCCCAGGGAGGTGGTGGAGTTGCCATCTTGGGCGGTGTTCAAGAAAAGGCTGGATGAGGCACTTAGTGCCATGGACTAGGTGACTGGCTAGGGCTGTGTGCTAGGTTGGACTGGATGATCTTGGAGGTCACATCCAACCTGGTTGATTCTATGATTATATGATTCTAATGGCTTCAAGAGTGAAATAACCATTTCTCCACACTGTTTAGCCTTGGTTGCTTTGGGGTAACTCTGTAACTGTCCCTATGAAAACTTAAGCATGAGAAACATTTCACACCTCAGAGTGAATGGACCTGGGATCTTTAGATATCTCTGCTTGCTATTGTGTCAGACAGGAAAGATAACTTAGCTTCTTCCTTGCAGACAAGACTGTAGGTCTTGCTAAAAGGACTGTGACATCACTTGTTGCATTGGAATTTACGGTCAGATCTCAGTTCGGTTTGCACATAAACTTTTGAAATAAAGATGTTCTCAACTATATCTCAGGTCATGGAGACTGTTTGTAGTTAGAGAACAGCTAAGATAATTTTCCACTGCTACACTGTAATTCTAACAGTAATGATCCCAAAGAAAAAATCAATAGCCCGTCCTATCATAAATTTCATCCAGTCTCATTGCTCTGCTTCTGGCTGCTTATGTCCTGCATTTTTTATTCCCACTGGCTGGAACGGTGCTGGGTTTTCTCTGTGTTGTGAGAATAATACTAATAGCACACTGTTGCTTTAGTTGGTGCTAAGTAGTGCTTATCTGAAGTTAATTTATTTTTCAGTTTCCCGTGTTCTGCCAGTGAACAGGTGCACAAAAAGGTTGGAGGGAGCATGGCCAGGAAAGCTGATTCAGAATAGGAGAAGGGCTCTTCTGTGCCTTTGAAAGACATGCTCAGTGTAGAAATTTGGGGGAGTTTCCTGACCATCAGTCAGCAGGTGGTGAGCGATTGCTCTGTACATAGAATCATAGAATCAACCAGGTTGGAAGAGACCTCAAAGATCATCCAGACCAACCTAGCACCCAGACCTATCAGTCAACCACACCATGGCACTAAATGCCTCATCCAGGCTTTTTTTAAACACCTCCAGGGATGGCGACTCCACCACCTCCCTGGGCAGCCCATTCCAATGCCAATCACTCTCTCTGTGAAGAACTTCCTCCTAACATCCAGCCTATACTGCCCCAGGCACAACTTGAGACTGTGTCCCCATGTTCTATTGCTGGTTGCCTGGGAGAAGGGACCAAGTCTTTTCTTGTATTTTATCTGGTTTGTTTTTCTTTTTGTTATAATTATTTTCCTTGTTATTCTTAACATTTTATTATAATTATATTTTAGTTTAATTTAGTTACCAAACATTTCTTCTCTCAATCTGCAAATTTTACTTCTTTGCTTTGATTCTCCTTCCCATTCCACTGAAGATAGTTTAACCCAAAACATGGATTAACTGGGAGTGGAGAGGAAATGAGTGGCTGCAGGGTGCGTAGTTAGTGGTTGAGGCTAAACCACAACATCCTTTCACAAATTTCATACCTGAGAACTGCAAAGTTCTTGTCTAGTGATCTCAATTATTGTCAAAACAGGTGAGCATATGTAAGATACCTGTGCTTGCATGGGGCGATATGCAGTTTGCTTTGATAGCTGCTGATTGCAACCGCTTAGGCATTTAAGAGATGTACCATTCAAGTTAGTTAAAGATACCTTGAAGAGCAGCTAATCTGAAATGTGATGGGTAAATTTGAATGTTTCCTTAAAGACTAGCTGACTGGCTACCATGACTTATTATTAGCTGAGTACAGGGTTTGTTGCTAGCTGCTGTAGTGACCTGAAGAAATGAATCTCAAACCTCCAAAAGAAATAAAGTCCTTCACCACCTGACTGATGGATGGCAATAATCAAGCACACTCATGTAGTGCTGTTATTTCAGCCTGTTAAGGTTCCTAAGCATGTAAGACTGGGCAGAAATTTCAGGCAAGAATGAAATTAGAGCTTTTATCAATAATATGCAGGAAGAATATAATCTGAATGATAAAGGACATCATATAACATGAGTAACCAATATGCACCATATTCCAGATCCTAGTGACAATTAAATCATTGGATTAAACTGGATAAATTTCAAAGAAACTATGGGAATGATTGGAAGGCAAAAACTCCACAATTTTCCAAGAAAGACGGATCAAACTGAATCTAAAAGAAGAGGAGAAGGAGATGGGCACTTGATAATAGTAAAAAAGACAGGTGCTACAAAGTTAAAGTGTAAAGATCATTCCTTTTTGGCCATGGCAGTCAGAACAAATGCAAAAACCTGTTCTTGTCATTGGCAGCCAGGACAAGTAAAATGGACATTTAATTGCAACAACAGGGATTAAATTTCAATGTAAAGATAATTTGCCCTTAAGAAAAGCTTTCTAACAATAAAGTTAGACAATAACAAGAAGATGTTTTCTCAGTTACTTGCAGAGTCTTCACCAGCCTTTGTAGAAGGTTTTTATAAACAGGCTAGGACAGCAGCTGACAGCCATAGTACGAATAAGGTTCATTTTATCTCAGGAAAATGAATTTTCTAAAGAGCCTCTTGAGATCTTCTACAGACTGAAGAATTTGTGGTTGCATATGGAATGAAAACAGAACTTATGCCACACTACATAAGGAGCACTAATTGCCAGAACAACCATGAATCCTCTGGTAGTTTATCAGATGAACTTCACTAACCTAACATATGTATTTCTCATACTGTTGGACCTTCTCCAATTTCTTCCAGCAAATGCATTGGAAGACAAAAACAAGGGACCTAAGGGAGACTAATAAACAATAATTAAATAATTTTATTCCTTGTTATAGTGGAGCATCTGCAAGCTTGACAATCAAATGATATTAAAAAAAATATAGAATGAAGAGGCTCTTTGTTTCTGTAAAAGCTGAAGTTGTAAGAAGGGACAAAAGGATGCAAGAAGGGAGAAAACTAGGTGGTAATACAAGGATAGGAAGTAATATGAGCAGGACACACACCACTTTTTTCAGTAAAACATTTTGTTTAGGAAAAAAATGTTGCTTCATCACATAAAGTGTGTTCTCCTTGTTTGTTAATGTTTAAATCAGATAAACGTTTGTAGGAAAAAAACCCAGAACACACAAAAATAAACCAGCAACATCATCAACAAAAAAACCCAACACCACCAACAGCAACAAAAAAAATCACCAACAGTAGATAGCTCATAGGAAGTTGGTAATTCAGTTATGTTAAGCCTGTCTTAGCTGAGATATTTAAATCCATCATTCATTTGTGAAGCTAATAAATCTACATGTCTGTACAATTTTACTACATAAGAATCAATGAGGATGACCGAGCACTGGAGCAGATTCCCCTGGGAGGTTGTGGGGTCTCCATCTTTGGAGATGTTCAAAACTAAACTGCATCCAAACCTTTCAAACCAGTTGTAGGTTAACCTGCTTTGAAAAAAAAAAAAAATATGTTGGAGGAGAAAGACTCCAAAAATGCCTGCTAACCTCAGTCATGCTGTGATTCTATGATTAGCAGAAAAATAGGGGAGATTTCAGAGGATGTCTGAGTTCTGTGGTGGTTTTTCTCCATTAACTATAAAAGAAACTGATGTGACCAGATTCCTAGTGTTGCTGTTTCTGTGAAGTATCCAAATTTAGTTTAAGTTAGTCCAAGTTAAGAAAAGGGCACACATCTGAGCTAATGGCCTCATTTAATAGCATTTAATAGCTCATGCCTTATATGCATGGGCTTTTAAGAAAAATGAAGTGAAGAAAACCAAATTCCTTTCATCATTCAGATGCCATTTTCAGAAGCTGACATTTGCAACTGTTAGCATAGCCTCTGTCAGAAGCCAAATAAAAAGCACAGTAACATGTTTGGTCTTTCACCTACTGTGATTTATCTGAGATATCACCAAGGCATCTCAGCAATCAAAGAAGGGTGAGCCATTTGAGGCAAAACAGCTAGTAATATTCACACCAGAGAGCTGGGACTCATGAATGCTACAGTCTGCAGGGCAGTTAGACACATTATCTGTGTCTGAAGGTTTGTGGAGAAGACAATCAGTCAGAACAGACTACAGTCTGGAACAATTCCTTTGTTCCATTCACATTAGTCCTAATAGAAAGTCATATTAAAGATAAAGAGGGTATATATTTCAAAGACCATATATAATCATAATTTGCCCAATTCCTGTCATAACTTGTTTTGTGCATCAAAGGCACTAATGTTGTACTTTCATAGAATCATAGAATTTTCAGGGCTAGAAGGGACCTTAGGGATCATCTAATTCTAAACTCCCTGCCATGGGCAGGGACACTTTCCACTAGATCAGGTTACCCAGAGTCACACTCAGCCTGGCCTTAAAAACTTCCAGGGGTGAAGCTTCCACCACCTTCCTGGGCAACCTGTTCCAGTGTCTTACCACCTTCATGGTGAAGAACTTCTTCCTAATGCCCAATCTACTTAGAAAAGCTCAGTATGAGAAATGCCTTTGGCTCTCTTGAACATGTAAATCAGAAATTAAGACTTGTTCTAGACACTTGATTGTATGGGCCAGGCTCTTTGACTTGTTCTTCTCCAGAACAGACAACTACTGAGTTCACTGGAATCTGACTTTCTGAGCAATAATGATTCAATGTTCCTAACCACATTGAATACCTCCTGGTTCTCTCTCCCATGTTGATCACAAACTGGCAGTGTCTTTTCCTGTTTGTTTTCTCTTCAGTTCCTTCATATCTGTCATGATCTCTGTTGGAAGCTTTGAATTGCTCCCAGCTGCTGCTCAGTATTTGAAGTAGTAGAAAAATGCTTTTTGTAAAGCACTGTGAGAGACTCATAGATAGTTTGTGGCAATATACTGTGCTCTCAGAGGTGATCATTTCTTAAAGGAAAAAAATATAGCTGATTTTTTAGCATTGGTGCAAATGGCTGGCACAACCTTTTTTAGTTGGTTTGGGGGCATTTTGAGTGGTTTTTTTGGTTGGGTGGTTGGTTTGGGGGTTTCGTTTCCTTCCTTCCTTCCTTCCTTCCTTCCTTCCTTCCTTCCTTCCTTCCTTCCTTCCTTCCTTCCTTCCTTCCTTCCTTCCTTCCTTCCTTCCTTCCTTCCTTTCTTTCTTTCCTTTTCCTTTCTTTCTTTTCTTTAGTTTCTTTTCCTTTCTTCCTTTCTTCTTTTCTTCCTTCCATTAAAATTGTATCATGTAAAATTACTAACACAGAAAGTTTATGACCTATTGGAGATGTGCAAAAGTCACATAATCATAAAATGGTTTGGGTTGGAAGGGACCTTTACCAGGGACATCTTCAACTAGAGCAAGTTGCTCAAAGCCCTGATCTTGAATGCTTCTAGGGATGGGCTATCCATCATTTGTCCAGGCAACCTGTGTCAGTATCTCACTACCTTACTGTATAAAACTTTATTCCTTAGATCTAGACCAAATATAACCTCTTTTAATTTAAAGCAATCACCCTTGTCCTATCCCAACAGACCATGGAAAAAAGATTGTCCCCATTTTCACCACAGGCCCACAGTTGAAAAGCAGAAACATCTCCTCAGAGCCTTCTCTTCAGGTTGTACTACCCCAGCTCTCTCAGTCCTCCTTTAAAGGAGAGTTGTTCCACCCCTCTGATAATTTCTGTGGCACTCCTCCAGACCTGCTCCAAGTAAGTTATCTACTCTTACATATGTGGATGTGAGAGACCAGTTACCATCATAATGGGCCATGTTTTATTTTATCTGGTTTAGAAACACCACCATTGAGCATGGCTCTCACATTGACCCTTTGTCCTAGTATTGCTGGGACAGAATCCCAACCCATCCGTAGGCTACAAGCCACTAACATGTCTGAGTCAGCCAGGAGCTGTCTCACAGGTGCATCCCAGACTATGAGTATCACACTCAATATCAAGGAGGAGGTTTACTGAGAAGAGAGAGGAAATCTCTTGTTTAGGCTTCCTGCTTTCGTTCCCTGCTTTGGTTCCCATTCAATACTCTCCTGTTCTTGAGGACTGCCTTCTTGGATGGTATTACTCCTGCATGTGTGCTGGGCTGAGTATACATTTGTGTACTTTGTACCAACATCAGTACCAGGCTGGCTATTTCATTAAATCTTTCATTTCATCTGTGGGTCTTCTCTCCTGTTCCTGATTTCTCTTTCCCCTTCAACATCAGGTGACAGAGTAGCTGCTCTAGTTTAGACCTAGATACAGGCTACAGTGGAGGCTACACTGAGAAGCTGCTATAACCTTCCCCTGTGTCCAGCTGCAGCTGGAGAAAGGAGTGAGAACATGTGAGAGAGGCAGCTCTGCAGACACCAAGGTCAGTGAAGAAGTAGAGCAAAGAGGTGATCCAGGCACCAAAGCAGAGAATCCCCTGCAAATCATGAAGGTTAACAGTGGAGTATATATCCACCTGTAGCCCATGGAGGACCCCACAGTAGAACCCAAAGAAGGCTGTGACCACATGGAAAGACCCTAAAGGAGTAAGCTTCTGGCAGAACCTGTGGGCCCATGGAGAGAGGAGCCCACAGTGGAGCCCATACTTGTGACCTCGTTTGGGACCGAACCCCATAGAAGAGTCCCATGTTGGGGCAATTTAGGAAGAACTGTACCTCACAGGAAGAATTCACATTGGAAGATGTTGTGGAGAACTGTCTGCCATAGGAATAACCCCATGCCAGAGCAGGGAAAGAGCATAAGAAAAGAGAGGCAGGGACAATGCGTGGTGAACTCTCCACAAACCTGTGCTACTGCAGGGGAAGTGACAGAGAAGCTTTGGTGGGCACCTGGAATCCACAATTGCTAGGCTTTGGATTTGTGTGAAGAAGCATTCTGAAAAGGAACACTGAAGCACCAAGTCCTATAGGATAAGAGGAGATCAGTTCTCAAATCAAGGATAGGCTCGACTCATACTGTAAAGCAAGAAAACTGGCAGACCTTGAAATTTCTGTCTAACTAAGGTACCAAAACTATAAAACTGCTATTCTAGTTTGCACTTATCTAACTCTTTTATGGACTCTTTCTACATGGTTCCTCAGTTATTGTCTGTAGCAGCAGACTTCTTGGAGAGTTAGTAATATATGGTATATGGTGTTAGTGATTGAATGGGTGCATACACCCATTTAAAGTTGCTTTTAGTTTCATCTGTGCTGGAGGTGGAGGGAGTTGAGTCTCCAAAAACAGTTCAGCAGTTATAAAGGTTTGGGTTTGGGTTTTTTTTTTTTAGGAAAGCAAACAGAAATTTTACTTTTTGAAAGCCTTTTAACTGTTATGACTACAAAGAGAAGTTGTGAGTGAAGCCTGTGGTGATATAGCCTTCTGGAGGCGGACAGCCTCCATCTACAGCAAAAGAAATGCTGCATTTGGCATTTTGTCTTTTCAGGGTGGCTCTGTACCAACACTTACAATTATCTGAGTTCAAAACCTTTAACAGCAAAAAGTGACACATACTATTTTCGTTTTTCTAGGTGGGAGTATGACTGGAAGGAAAATAGCTGATAATATTGACCTCTAGGTTTTTCATCATTAACCTTGAGAACTTAGGAGCTGTTAAAAAGTAATAAAGGAGTCCTGTCAATGTTCAACAGTTTGTGTGTCTACTTGTTCTAAAAAAAAAAAGTCCTGTTCTTAAAAGTGAAATCCACTTTCTCATCCTACACCTACATCAGTTTTCTTACTCAGAGATGCAGTACCAGTCCTCCACACACTGACCATACTTACTTCTCTTTTATTTTAAACAGTACTGAGACAAAGTGAATTCAGTTGATGGAGTTTTCTCATACAGAGTGTTCCCTCCAGAGTTTATGAATTATAAAATCATAGAATAAACCACATTGGAAAGGACCTCTGACATCATCCAGGCCAGCTTAGCACCCAGCTCTAGCCAGACAACTAGACCATGGCCCTAAGTGCCTCAGCCAGGCTTTGCTTGAACACCTCCAGGGACAGCAAATCCACCACCTCCCAGGGCAGCCCATTCCAATGCCAATCACTCTCTCTGTCAAGAACTTCCCACTAACATCCAGCCTATGCCTCCCCTGGCACAACTTGAGGCTGTGACCCCATGTTCTGTTGTTGGTTGCCTGGCAGAAGAGATCAACCCCCACCTGGCTACAACCTCCCTTCAGGTAGTTGTAGACAGCAATGAGGTCACCCCTGAGCCTCCTCTTCTCCAGGCTAAACACCCCCAGATCCCTCCACTCAACCCAAAATTAATTATCACCCTGTTTGCTGAATCTCCTTGTCCAGTATCACTGATAACAGGAAACACCACTCTTTCAAAGAGAAAGAAGGAAGAGATTTTCCATTTCCTCATTAAGTCTGTTCTAGACAGCAACTTTTCCTTACACCTGGAGCTACCCCTAGTACCTGCTACATAAAATTACAGTATGATAATTGGTTTGGGGTTCTGCAAGGGAAGTGTTGTAACGGTATCTAATGTACAGAGGTCAGAGAGATGTCTGTAAAAATGAAAACAAACTCTAGGGCATGCCACCTGAGATGAGATTATTTTGAGTTAAGCCTTAAAAGCATAAATCTAGGATGAGAAAAAACACAGGTTTATAAAAAAAAAGAAAAGAAAGAAACAAAGTTCAGCTTTTTATATTAAGGACATGTCTTTGTTTTTAAAATGGAATAAGAGAAAGCTTATTCATTTCTTTGAAAGATACTTCTCAGGGGAAGATGTGGCTTGTGTGTCAAAATGCCTGACTTTTACAGATCTGTGTAATCTTTCCTTTTACATTCAAATGTGTGTGCCTTAAAAAATACCACGGTATAAATTTGTATGCCAAAATACAACCCTCATCTCTCTGCCTACACCCTTTGCCATTTTAAACTTCTGAAATGGAGTAAGAAAAAAAAGACTTAGAGAAGTTCCAAGCTGAACTTTTCTCCTCTATTATATATTTTTACATTGCTACCATCTTTCCTGTTACCCTTTTATCCAAACATCAGTTGTATTTTGTTAACTATCTTTCACAAAAGCCCTCCTTCCCAGCATTCATGATCCTCATCTTTTTTGTTTCCCTTGTTTTGCTTTCTTTCACTTACTTGTTAGGACAAGGAGATCAACACCAGTAAGTTAGCAGATGACACCAAGCTAGGAGCAGGTGTGGATTTGCTGGAGGGTAGGAGAGGCCTGCAGAAGAACCTTGCCAGGCTGGATGGGTGGGCAGAGGCCAGTGGGATGAGATTCAACAAGGTCAAATACAGGGTTCTGCACTTTGGCCACAACAACCCCAAGCAGAGCTACAGGCTGGGGACAGAGTAGCTGGAGAGTAGCCAGGCAGAAAGGGACCTGGGGGTGCTGATAGATAGTAGCTGAAGATGAGCCAGCAGTGTGCCCAGATGTATTAAGAACAGTGTGGCCAGTAGGACAGGGGATGTTGTTCTTCCCCTGTACTCAGCACTGGTCAGGCCATACCTTGAGTACTGTGTCCAGTTCTGGGCTCCTCAATTCAGGAGAGATGTTGAGATACTGGAATATGTCCAGAAAAGGGTGACAAAGCTGGTGAGAGGTCTGGAACACAGCCCTGTGAAGAGAGGCTGAGGGAGCTGGGGTTGTTTAGCCTGGAGAAGAGGAGGCTCAGGGGTGACCTCATTGCTGTCTACAAGTACCTGAAGGGAGGCTGTAGCCAGGTGGGGGTTGGTCTCTTCTTCCAGGCAACCAGCAATAGAACAAGGGGACACAGTCTCAAGTTGTGCCTGGGGAGGCATAGGCTGGATGTTAGTAGGAAGTTCTCTACAGACAGAGTGATTGGCATTGGAATGGGCTGCCCAGGGAGGTGGTGGAGTCACCATCCCTGGAGGTGTTCAAGAAGAGCCTGGCTGAGACACTTAGTGCCATGGTCTAGATGACTGACTAGGACTGGGTGACAGTTTGGAGTGGATGATGTTGGAGGTCTCTTCCAACCTGGTTGATTCTATTCTAAATCTGCATGCAGTATATGTGGTACATGAATGAGAGTTGTTCTTATAGTGGCTTTATTATTTTGTAAATTTCATTCAATTTCAATTTTACTCCCAGTCTCTCTTGCTTTTGTAATCACTGCTCAGTATTGAGACTGTGTCCTTCAGTAAGTGTCCTAGAAACCTGTCTTTTCTCTATGACACTA
Source organism: Pogoniulus pusillus (assembly GCF_015220805.1). Classification (NCBI taxonomy): domain Eukaryota; kingdom Metazoa; phylum Chordata; class Aves; order Piciformes; family Lybiidae; genus Pogoniulus; species Pogoniulus pusillus. The sequence continues at coordinate 41,768,496 of NC_087267.1, forward strand.
GGCTTATTTAGGACTTTTAAAAAAGAAAATATTTATGGAACTCACAAGAGTTTTGACAAGAGGTAAATCCAAAAGTAACCTCCCAAAAGAGAAAAGAAATATGACCAGATGGATCCCTGCATTGTTTTACCAAATGGTCTCTTTATCCACTGGAAAGTGATGTGAAAAAAAAATGTGGGGCAGGTTATTGTAAGTGTATTGTAAGTCAGTATTGCTTCATTGACTTACATGTGCTGAGGAGAGCTGCAATAAAAGTCTATGTTTCACTTGTATATTCAGATTATTATCTTCTCCTGTGGTTAGGAAAGGGAGTATCAGCATGTGAAGCACAGCACATTAGCAACCAGTAACCAAATGAAATATTGTCATTCACTTGGTTAAGCACAGGGTGGAAAAGTTCAGGTGCTTTATGGAGTTTTTAACGTTCAGATGCTCAGCTGGAATAGATCAATATTGCTCTGATTAGCTATGTTCAAGTTTGTAATCAGGTCTACTGGTTTGGGGTTTGTTTCACCCTATATTAAAACAACTCTTTACCCTGATCTAATCCTGATTTATTGAAGACAAAGAACAATTATACAATTATTAAGGCTGATAAGAAAGTAAGTGAAAAGATAGCATCTAGATCCTTCACAGTTTGGAATCCTGAAAGGTTGTGCCTGTGCAGCTTCCGATTTCATCTCCATTTCTTCTTGGTTCCCCTTAGAGGGATAACTTATTCTGCTTTATGTATACATAATGTCCTTTAGGACTCTGTTTATTTCTTTCTCTAGCCATATAGAAAATAATGAGATCCCCAAAGAAAGCCTTAAGAGTCTCCTAAATAAGCAGGGAGGAACAACTGGCTGTCTTATGAACCCTTGTGAAAATAGCAATTTGTTCATTAATCACAGAAGCAGAGCTTCATCATTGGAGAATTAAACTGGTCTTACTCCATTGGCAGCAACAAAACCACCTTCCATATGAGTGAAACTTTCATCATGCTAAGACTGTAAATTCCACATAATGTCACAGCATTAACCCTTTCCCTTTTTATTTTACGAAGATATCACTCGATGCAGTAATTATGACTGATCTAATAGCTTCCTTCCAAGGCCACCAAAAAAGTAAAAGTAGCATTGAATTAATTTAATGAGCCTAAAAAGTGTGTTTAATCTGCTTTGACTAGCTCACACAATGTATGCCTTTCTGAAAGGGTGCTGGGCATTAAAGTTGCTTTTCATTATTAGCGACCACTGAAATTACTTTACAACACTAACAGTTCTGTAAAATATAATGATCTGTGAGACTGAGCTAAACACTGGCACTTACTTAAGCAGACAGAGGTTGTTTGAACTTCAACCCACTGTTTGAAAAAAAGTCATTAAGGGTCTCAGTTGCCAGTTTCTGCTACAGATTCCCAGCTAAACACCAGATTTCTGCAGTTTGATTCTTGCTGGGTTTGTTCCTTTAACAAGCTCACCAGATGGTTACACGGGACCCATGCATGAAGGAGTGTGGGTAGCTGAGATCCAGTTTGCTTGGGTTTAGACAGCTGTAGAGTCCTACCTTTAAAGTAAATAATAGAATAATAGAATCATAGAATCAACCAGGTTGGAAGAGACCTCCAGCATCATCCAGTCCAAGCTAGCACACAGACCTATCCAGTCAACTAGACCATGGCACTAAGTGTCTCAGCTAGGCTTCTCTTGAACACCTCCAGGGATGATGACTCCACCACCTCCCTGGGCAGCCCATTCCAATGCCAATCACTCTCTCTGGCAAGAACTTCCTCACAACTTGAGACTGTGTCCCCTTGTTCTGTTGCTGGTTGTCTGGGAAAAGAGACAAAGCCCCACCTGGCTACAGCCTCTCTTCAGGTAGTTGTAGACAGCAATGAGGTCCTCCCTGAGCCTCCTCTTCTGCAGGCTAAACAACACCAGCTCCCTCAGCCTCTCCTCATAGGGTTTGTGTTCCAGGCCTTTGTGTGTTCTTATATCATCAAACTCAAAATTATTACTTAGAGCTTATGCTCTAGCATTTAAATAATGCCTTCAGCATGAGATAAATATCTTGGATCTCACTATGATGGATGAAGATGAATCATGGGGCTAGACTTTGAAGTTTGCTTTGGGAAGGACTGTGATATTTGTTTCAAAGGAGAAAATGAAGACATTCACAATAATGTGGATTCTTTCTGTCTCTACATACATAATGTATAGCTTGAAATGGAAAAGCAAAACCCATTATGTATAAAAAGTATTTTTAAAGTAACAATGTATATTGAGTGTTCTTCATCTTAGGGAGAAGAGAGAATATGTAGGGGGTGCAGAGTTGTGCACCAGAAAAAACTAGAAGGAATCGGCCACAAGTCTTGGAAATGGAAATTTTCTGCTGGATAAAACCAAACAGTTTTGAAAGCAGGGTAAACTGGAGCATGGCTTCTGACAGGCTATGTGATCATAGAATCATAATGGTTTGGTTTGGAAGGAACCTTAAAGAGCATGTAGTTCCAACTCCCCTGCCATGGCTAGGTGCATGTCCCACTAGACCAGACTGCTAAAGGGCTTCTCTAACCTATCATCAAACACTGCCAGGATTGGAGCCCTGGGCAGCTCGTTCCAGTGCCCCAGCATCTTCACAATGAAAAGATTTTCTCCCTGTGTTTAATCTAAATCTAGCTTCTTCCAGTTTAAAACCCATTACCTTCTTCTCAACTGCACTGGGAAAGGCAATAAGCGACCTGATTGAAATTTGACGCTAGCTCATGTTCAAGTAGGAGATTGAATTAAAGACCTGAAGAAATTCCATCTAATCTGAATTATTCCATGATTCTATAGCTTGGTTACAAATAAATGAAAATCTGGATTAAAATCTCCTACTTCAATGCCAAAATGAGGATAGCATTTAGGGCAACATTAAGAAAAATAGTATTTAGCAAGTAGGAGAAAGTATAAGTAATAATAAACAAGCAGTTTAACTTCAGGGTGGTGTATGCACGATGAGGAACAACATTAGGAATAGAGAAACAAAACTAATCTCATGTAAGGCTACTGCAAAGCAGACTATGATGTTGCAGACAAAGAAATATTCATTTCAAAGTTTTGTTCTTGATTTTTTTTATGGGGTTATCATGACATAGAATCATAAAATGCATCAGTTTAGAAGGAACCCTTGAGGGTCATCTTTTCCAACACCCCTGAAATAAGCAGAGACATTTTTATCTAGATCAGATTGCTCAGAGCCCCATCAAGTTTGATCATGAATGTCTCCAGGGATGGCCTATACTGCAACTCTGGGCAACATGTTCCACTATTTCATTATTTCCATTGTGAAAAGCATTCTCCAAATGTCCAACCTAAACTTATCCTGCTCTAGTTTAAAAGCAATGATGACAAAGTAACTTCCAGTCCAGTAATAGCAGATGATAAGTTTTTTTCATCTATGAGTTCCCAATGGAATTTGTTTGATAAACTTAGAAAATACACAGGGAAGCCTAGAAGACTTCAGAAATACACTAATATGTCAAAAGTTGTTTGGGGAAATTATAAACATGATACCATGACATCAGTACTCAGAAAAAGAATTAAAGAGAATGCATCCAAATTGAGAAAGAACAGAGAGTGTCAGTAAAAGAAATTGTTCTCTACAGGAAACCGATCAGCAATAAATTTTATCTTGTATGAAGCTGAACCAGAGTACATCTGCCAAACAAATTTAAGGAAAAAAAAGGTGAAAAAAATGCTATTCACTTTTGCTACTAGTAAGAAATTTTCTATTTCTTTCCCTTTACTCTCACTTCAGACACTTTGAGCATTATAAATAATCCTGCAGAGCCTTGTTTTTTCTTGCTATGAATACACAATTCAGAGAGAAATGGATTTTTAAAGAGACAAATAGCAGCTTGCTGGTCACAACATGAAACTTAGGCTGACCTTATTGATTGAGGGAGTCTGTCATGGAAAGCAGTAACTATGAAAGATCTTTGGTCCTAGTGGTTGCCCTGAACTCCCATGGTGATACTTTGGTAACAGGGCTAATGCAGACTTTATGTGTATACATCCAGACCTATAAAGAAGTAAGAGGAAGATTAGTTTACCTCAATATAGAACAGTGGAGGCTGACTCAATATAAAACAGGGGAGGCTGATTCTGGAGTATTGCTCTTGTTTTAACGTTCACAATGTCAAAAAGTACAATGAAAGACTTAAGTGCATGAAGGAAAAGAGATACAGAAATCATGTGAGTGTTAAGGAAAATGCTACAGCTAGATATTTAAGAAGCTAAAGAGGGTGTATTAAGCTGATTTTGACCATAAATACCTTCTCAAAGAGAAAATACAGAACATATACATCTCCTGAATGTAGACATGTGACTAGGATCAAATAGTAACTGATACAACTTTGGACTATACTTCAAAGAGAAATAGAGGAATTGTCTCTGGAAGATGTGAAATGAAGATTGGATGATTTTTAAGGTTCTGGAAGATGTCTTCCATTAAGCATCCTTAATCAAATGCAATTTAATTGTCTGCAGTGGCAAGGAAATTACAGAAGATGATTTCCTGCTCTTTTCTATTTAGTCTTAAATGCTCTACATTTGTACTCAAAGATAGAAGTTTGTGAGTGAAGCACTAATAGTGATACTGCAACTTCATGCTTACCTGTTCAGCCAGCCACCAGCTGCTATATTTTCCTTGTGTAAAGTTTTGAGAACCCTTTTCAATGGGCTTGAGAATTAAATAGTTCCTGTTATTTCAGAATGTACTGCCTCCACTGAGAGTGATTCAAGGAACACTAAATGTGGCACTTGTGTAAAAGCTGAAGAAACTATACTCATTGTATATACATGCAGAAGCACCTAGTATGTCAGCAAGCCTCATGGTATGCAGGGTCCAGGACTTTTCTAGTACACTAACAGAGTCACAGAGTAGGCTGAATTATGCTAATGTCTATTTCCATCTATTACCTTGTTGTGGAAAGCCAAAATAGGCAAAATTAGGCCTAAACATGTGCTGGCTGGCCCAGACATGTTTTCCTGCTCTCCCTCCTCCTGCTGATAGGAGAAGCAGCTGTGGGAAAGGAAAACAAAAGGCCTGACACCTTTGAGTCTCCTCCATGTCCCGTTCGAACTTGTAAATGTAGTATCCACACATGCTTAAATACTTGTTTGTGTTTTGCCCAAAAAAGGTAAAAGCAAGCCCTGACTTTACTTGCTATGGTTAATCTTGGCAAACTTCCATTCTGATTGGCTGATCTGTGGCTGAAAGAACCATTGGTCTTGGGCTGTGTTGATAAAAAGAGATGAGCAGGTAAACACAATCTTCTCTGCCTCGATGTGCTTCTGCCTTAATGTGCCTATGTCATTCCATCCTGCCATGCTCTGTTAGGCTATAAGCTTGCCCTGCTGCATAATAACAAGCCCTGAAATTTTGGATTTGTGTACCTGGAAACATGCCATTTCTCAAGCTTTCCAGGGGAAGTCATTGAGCACCTTCAGGTGATAGGCTTGCTTAGCCATTGTGACATTGTGCCCATCTGTGCATCTGCAAGGCATCTGTGCCAAGACTACACACCTGCAAGTGTGCTGAAAACAGAAGCCCTGGAAGGGACACAGATCATCCAAGAGGAACCAGGAGATGGTCTGCCTCTCTTCCAGCACCCTTGTTAGAACCTAGGAAGAGCTACAAGTCTTAACAATTGACAAGACACGAACAGAACTCCCTGCAACTGCTGGGGTACTGTCTGGAAGCTGTAGTCAGCCCTAGATGTCCAGAGATATTATATTTTGTGAGGAAATACTTAAAGCCTCTTGTAATTGAATCAAAGTCTTCTACCTTAAGCAGAAAGGATCTTCTCGAGTCTCTCTAGTGGGCAAGCTGTATAATTGAACACAAGAACTTCTTTCCATTTATAATGGTTTAATGTTTGTTTTATTGCTAGTTATTTCTTAAGTGTTCTAGATTCTGTTTTCCACCTGTGTAATGTTTTCATAACCATTGCAAAGAACCTATTATTAAAATTCTGACTGGTAGTGACACTCCTGAATATCAACATTAATAATCTATATTAAAGTTTTAAAATACCACCTTGCAACCACACCTTACCACTACTGCATACCTGAGCTGAAAAGGATAACCTGAAGGGAGTCTTTCATCCAGAAAAGATCTACATGCCAAAATATCTGTAAAGTGACATGACATTGTGATTTCTAACAGAAGATATCAATGACTGAGAAGAAAATGGAGCTAATGCTAACCCACACTCTCATAGCCAGTGCAATGAGAAAGGAGGCTGCCGTATGCTCTGCATAATAGTCTTTCAGTGTCTGTGATGGTTTACACACCAAAGAAGTCAGTCAGGAAGAGGAAGGAATAGGTAATCACTCTGGGATAAGGTAAAAGTTACAGCTTAATATTTCATAAAAAGCCATTTCTGATTGTACTTTTGGTAAGCTTAGAATAAATATGGCATGATGTTGAAGGCCAGCTTGTTTTACTTGGTGACACATTCCTTGTCATGTCTATTCTGAAGATCCTGTAGATTTTCTTTCTGTTTCACAGGCTCTCAGGCTCACAGGATGTTAGGGATTGGAAGGAACCCAAGGAGATCATTGAGTTCAACCCCCCTGCCAGAGCAGGACAATATTATCTAACACAGATCACAGATTAATACATCCAGACAGGCCTTGGAAGTCTCCAGAGAAGGAGACTCCACAACCTCTCTGAGGAGCCTGTTCCAGTGCTATGGGACCCTCACAGTAAAGAAGTTCCCCCTTGTGTTGAGGCAGAACCTCTTGTGCTGCAACTTCCACCCATTGCTCCTTGTCCTATCACAGGGAGCAAGTGAGCAGAGCCTGTTCCCCCTGCTCCTGACCAGCCCTCAGATACTTATAAACATTTATTAAATCCCTTCTCAGTCTTCTCTTCTCCAGATTAAAAAGTCCCAGGTCTCTCAGCCTCTCCTCATAAGACATGGCCTCCAATCCCCTAATCATCTTTGCAGCCCTCCATTGGACCCTCTCCAGCAGATCCCTGTCCCTCTTAAACTGAGGAGCCCAAAACTGAACACAATATTCAGGATGAGGTCCAAACCAGAGTAGAGGGGGAAGAGAACCTCCCTTGATCTGCTGAACATACTGCCCTGCTGCTGACTTGCAGTACCTTTCAGGCAACCACTAGAGGTGTTATTAAGGATAAAGCTATAAGATGCTAATAGACCAAGTGTGGCTACAAATCATTTCAGAGTAACTTTAGATATGGAAGTGGAATTTAATAATATGGAATTTTCAGGCTTGTGATGTTTTCCCAAGGCTGGCAGCTTGCATGGAGAGAAACACATCAACTATAAAAATACCAACTATGTATATGCACTGGTGACATTTCTCTCCCTTTTCTTGCTTGTTGCAACGTTTTGCAAATGGTATTTCCTTGAAAATTCTTTTTTTCATTTTGGTTGCAGTATTAACTGTCATAGGGTTTTATTACACAAACCCTACGCCACATTAAGATGCAATTAGGTGAAAACTGTTGTAAACACCTCCTACCACAAAGAGAACTGCACCAAAACATCTATCTTTGCTGAACTTCTAGCTTGTTTTGCTGCAATATTCAATCAATAAAAAACGTTGAAGAGTAAACCAGATGGAAAACACAGGCAAACTTAAAGCTGTCCCTTTGAATTACAAAGGTGAATTGCCACAAATTGCCTTCTACTTGCAATGCTGATAGTAATTTGGAAGGAACAGTCTGCACATAGGGTGTCTAACTACATTTCCTTCTTACCCTGTGTGATGGTTTTGAGGATGTCACTTTAATTCTTAACTATAAACACATAAAAGAACTTTATAGACATATTTGAGTAAAAGGTAAGTAACGTAAGGGATTGGATACAAAAGAACAATAATAGATAGATCTGTAACATTCCATTGGATTGTTGATTAGGATATATTTTGCTGCACAAACTATTCTCTCTCCTTTTCTCTTCTTCACTCTGGCTGTTGCTGGCTGCTGTTTTTGCATGGCTTCACTGACCTTGGCTGAGATTCTTGTTATGGCTAAGTAGCAGCAGGGTTTTCTCCCTGCTTTCTTTCTTTTTTCCCTTGTACAAGGCTGAGGGGGCAAGAGTTATTTGCTTTTGCCTTGTCCAGGGGGCTGTGATTCAGTACAGAGGGATCCCTGTGTTATTGTATGAATTGTAAACATATGTAAATATACCCTGTACATGATTATTGCCTTTTATACTTTGTATATTTAGTCTACCTTTGTAAATATAACCTTCATTTTGCTTCCAGGTTCTGACTTTGCTTGGTAATTTACTCTGGGGCTAAATTCCAATTTGCTGGGGTCCAAAACCAGCCCGCTGCACCTTGGTATGAATTGTGTGAGTGTACAGATAGTTTGAAGGAAAGGGATGTGTTAATATTTTACATAGACTCTGCCTTTTTTCATATACTCATCCATTAACATTTCCTCAAGATCCTTTTTTGGTTTTTTTTGTTTGTTTGGTTTGGTTTTTAGTTTTTTTTGTTGTTGTTGTAGTTGTTTTTCTGTTTGTGCGTGGGTGTTTTGCTTGGTTGATTGGTTTGGGTTCTTTTCTTCCTTTCTTCTTCTGAATTTTTGTGTCCAGTTCTGGACTCCTCAATTCAAGAGAGATGTTGAGGTGCTGGAACATGTCCAGAGAAAGGCAACAAAGCTGGTGAAAGGCCTGGAATACAAACCCTATGAGGAGAGGCTGAGGAGCTGGGATTGTTTAACCTGGAGAAGAGGATTCTCAGGGGGGACCTCACTGATGTCTACAACTACCTGAAGGGAGGTTGCAACCAGCAATAGAACAAGGGGACGCAGTCTCAAGTTGTGCCAGGGAAAGTCTAGGCTGGATGTTAGGAGAAAGTTGTTGGCAGAGAGAGTGATTGGCATTGGAATGGGCTGCCCAGGGAGGTGGTGGAGGCACCGTCCCTGGAGGTGTTCAAGCAAAGCCTGGACGGGGCACTTAGTGCCATGGTCTGGTTGACTGGCTAGGGCTGGGTGCTAGGTTGGTCTGGATGATCCTGAAGTTCTCTTCTATGAATGAAATGCTGAGTAATGAGGCTTTATGTCAGAAAAATGACACATAGGTGCCTGAAATTTTCATCTTGAATGATCTTCAGGGACATAAGAATGCAAATAAGAACAGTTGTTTTAATTTGTAATTCCAGCTGCAACAGAAAGTTTCAGGAATATTGCTAAATCCATCTTTGATTTACAAATTTGACTCATAGTCAATAGTTCCCCTCCTCCTGTGCTGGGAGATAAACCACATGCATACAGAGTTGTTTTTTTTTAATCATAGAACAGGTAGGTTTTTATTTTTTTGAAAGGATCTTCAAGATCATCAAGTATACAATTTTCAACCCAGTACTGTCTGGTCACTACTAAACCATGTCCAACAGCACCACATCTCCACAGCTTTGAAACCTCTCCAAGGATGCAGGCTCCATCAGTGCCCTTAAGTGGTCTTGCCAGTGCAGAGTGCACATACTGAAATTATAATTTTAGAATGGTAGCTGAAAAAGTCAGTTCAAAATGTAAATCAAAAGCCTGAAATGCAGCAATGCAGCACATTCCCACCAAAAAAAAAAAAAAAAAAGAAGTCACTTTTAACAAAGACATTTCCTATAAAGGTTATTTATAAAAGGAAAATGTTATTTTTATCAGAGGAAAACTAACTGTGAGACATGAAAAAGCACTGAGTTCATTCAGATATCTGCCCCTTAACAAGATAAGATATTCCACATGACTTTAATTTCTGTTTCACTCTTAGGTATCTCTCAGAACAGGTTAAATGGTCTATTCCAGTGCTTCATCATCCTGACAGGATTTTTTTTCCCATTGTCTGAGCCAGGTTGGTTGTTTCCTTTTTCTGGTGAAGTTAAACTTTTTACTTCTGTGTTCCATCTATCATGAATATAGGAGACTGGTCTTTTACTATTCTAAATCATTTCTTCCCATGCAGAATTATTCTTCTCAGATTTGAAATTGGACATCTCCATCACTTATTTTGCTCAGCACAATTAGCTTCATTGTCTTTCACTCTTTCTACAGAGGTCATATTATCTAGATGACACAATCATTCCTACTTGAAATGTTTACACCATTTGTATTATCTTTTTAATCTCTTGAACAAGGGGACACAGTCTCAAGTTGTGCCAGGGGAAGTACAGGCTGGATATTAGGAGGAAGTTCTTCACAGAGAGAGTGACTGGCATTGGAATGGGCTGCCCAGGGAGGTGGTGGAGTCACCATCCCTGGAGGTGTTCAAGAAAAGCCTGGCTGAGGCACTTAGTGCCATGGTCTGGTTGACTGGATAGGGCTGGGGGATAGGTTAGACTCGATGATCATGGAGGTCTTTTCCAACCTGGTTGATTCTATGATTCTAAAGTACAGTTAGATTATAATCACCATCACCTAATTTATTGCCTCTTGCTGTTTTTCTGATTTCTTTTGAGCTCAAGCATGAAGTCCCTTCTTAGAAAAACCATTGTATTTTGGTTGCCTGGAATATAGTTCTTCACTGCTGTGTCCTCCAGCATGAGAATCTTTATTAACATCAAGCAGCAGTTTTTATGAAATATGCATTTGTATTTTAAACCAGGAATAGGAATTTAAAAACAGAGAGTACTCCTAGTTAAACCAGTACCACAATCTCCAAGGAAACTCACTAGAAGGGGAAACAAGCCATAAAATGCAGCAGAACAACGTTTTCTGTTGACTGTAATGGGCTCCAAGTAAAATCTACAGGCAAAGAGTTAAAGAACAGTTTAGAATATGCTAGGACAACAGTAATGGTGCAAAACATTTCATTTCAACAACTGTAATGTTAAAACAACAGAAAGAACAACAACCAACCAACCAAACAACAACAACAAAAAAAAAAGCCCATAAAAGCAACAAGAAGTCAGATACTATTTCTTCGTAGGAAAATATAAAAGTCTGTCTCACAAAAGATGAGAATAAAAAGTTTGCTTCTTTGCTAGGAGTACATATAAAATGCATGGTATACAGAATTCATAGAGACACTTTGTCTATAGGTTATTCCAGTCTCCTCCGGTTACAACTCATCATGGCACAGCAATGTGCCCTTGTGGCCAAGAAGGCCAATGAGATGCTGGGGTGTATTAGGAGGAGTGTGTCCAGCTGATCAAGGGAGGTTCTTCTCCCTCTCTACTCTGATCTGGTGAGACCTCATCTTGAATATTGTGTTCAGTTTGGGCTCCCCAGTTTAAGAGGGACAGGGATCTGCTGGAGAGGGTCCAATGGAGGGCTGCAAAGATGATTAGGTGACAGGAGGGCATGGCTTATGAGGAGAGACTGAGGGGCCTGGGTCTTTTTAATCTGGAGAAGAGAAGACTGAGAGGGGATTTGATAAATGTTTATAAGTATCTGGTCAGGAGTAGGGGGGACAGGCTCTGCTCACTTGCTCCCTGTGATAGGACAAGGAGCAATGGGTGTAAATTGCAGCACAAGAGGTTCTGCCTCAACACAAGGGGGAACTTCTTTACTGTGAGGGTGCCAGAGCACTGGAACAGGCTCCCCAGAGACGTTGTGGAGTCTCCTTCTCTGGAGACTTTCAAGGCTCATCTGGATGCATTCCTCTGTGATCTGAGCTAGATTGCATGATCCTGCTGTGGTGAGTGAATTGGTCTCAATGATCTCTTTGGGTCATTCCAGACCCTGACATCCTGTGATCATTGTACGTCTGTCCTCTTACTGATTTCAATCCTTAGCAGTCCAATCTGAGTATTGAGTGTTTTCTCATATGAGTTAGAATGAACCTTGAAATATCCACTCTTTTATTCACAGGCCTGACAAAAGACAAGTTATCTCATTCCATATTCTGATACATATTACAGGAAAACTGCTGGGAATATCTCTCCTAAATGATCCCTAAAGTCTTAAAAGGAAAGGAAAAAGAATGACTTAGGTCCTGGTTATAAAGCAATAATGTAAGTTATGACAGATATTAGGAGAGAATGCTTCCAGGCATTTGGTTGTGGGGTTTTTTTTTTTGTTTTTCTGGTTGTTGTTTGTTGGTTTTTTGTTTGTTTTTTTTTTTTTTCTTAACATTTTGAATCCTCAGTATTGAATTATGCATAATTTTAGAAAAAAGGCTTGCTTATGTTCCTAGTTCTTATAAAGACAAAAATGAAATCCTGACCTACTGGAGGAAATTACAGCCTTGCCACTGATTTATACAAAAGCTAGATTTCACTCTGGTATGTGCTACTCTGTGCTGTTAGTCTGAAGTATTATTACACCTGCAAGCTCAATTTTTGCATTTCCTGACTTCTGATGGATTTATTGCAGGATTGCAGGATAGCACACACAATAGCAAAGTGAAATATTCAGCAAGATGCATAGGACAGGACAATAAAGGAAAACCAGACTTTTTTCCTTTATAGCAAGAACTTGTCTCTTATTTACTAGTGCATTTCTTCTAAGTGACAAACAGGAAAGACTGACAGAATTAAATTAGAGGTTAAGCAAAGGGTAGCTAAGAAGAGAGAGAAGCAAGTACCTTTGTTTAAAAATAGAATTAGAATGAAGCTAGCACCTGAGGGAATTGACACGAAGCAAATTATAAGGAAATTGTGAAGGTTCTTTTATTACACTTAAAACACAGAAGAAATGAAAAAGGTGTCTGCTTTACAAGGTTCCAGTTCTGCCTTCAGCCAAGCAGAAAAGCTAGTGGTATCAAACCAATTAAGATTAAAATTAAACTTGAAGGCAAAGAGAGATCGCCCACTCTGTGACATCCTTTTTTGTATCTGCATCTTACTGTGATGCAAATGTGCAAAGCTTTATAGGATGTATTCCTTCCCTACAAGATGATCAATTGAAAGGTTAATGTGCACTAAAATTTTAGAATCAAAAGAAAACTAAACAGCCTTTTCATTATAATTAACTTCAAGAGGTTTTTTATCATTTGAATTAGACTCTCTGGTTCAACTTCTACATTTGCAAACCACTTTTGACAGCATATTGATGTCAAAGGAAGGGAATGTGTTTCAGGCTCTATTGACAGGGAAAAAAGGGTGGATACTGCAACAGAAGAAGTGGTAGATTCACAGGGCACCACATGCAGTTACAAGATGCTAAGGGGTTTTGAAATTGTTGGCCTTAGGGCTTGCATGCATTCATCAGTCCTGCTTTTAGTAAAGACACCTCAGATTCCACAGTGAGAATCAGCATTGATTGTAAACAATAAACTTCATTGTGACTCAGCTTAGCAAATTATCTTGCAAAATTGGTAACTTCTAGATACACTCAACAGGGTTCTTTCCTGTGGAAAATTGCCTTTTTGAAGAAAATCCTGAGGCTTTTGTTAGCTGACAAAAACTGAAAGTTTGTGGAGAGAGCACACCGTGGGCAGGTCATTAATGAAAACACAATTTTCTGTCCTAAAAAGTTTATCCAAAAAAAAAAAAATTGGCACACCTTAGTAATTTCTTTCTTGCTTTATACCTCACTTTTCCTTCCTGTGACATATCACTGAGAAAGCTGTAAACAGAGAATCTGGAGTATTCAGGTTCTCTTAATCCTCTCAGTCTAATTCAGCATAATGTGCAGCTTTCGGCTTCTGATATATATATAACAGATTGCCAAAACCTACTCTTTTTTGTTTGTTTGTTTTAGAGAGGTATGGAGCATTGTGGTGGAATCTTTAACATTGATGAATTCTGGGGACATGGGAGACTTAGCAAGTCAGAAATGGTTTCCTGTGCTCTGAAATGCAAAGTGATGACCTGCGGCTCCCCTTTTGGTAAGTGTTAGTCTGGTAAAAGTCTCCTGCAGCATTTTGCAAAGGATCCATTTTCTATGGATAGGCAAGTCAAAAGGCTAAAGAAATTGAGCTGCCAGTCATCAGTGCACTGATGACACAAAGCATCTCCTTGTCCTTGTGTGTTGCTGCAATTAGTATATATAGATAAATCAGATGGTTGAAATTTTCATTAGAAAAAGCAGTCTGATCTGTATACTTGACACCTGCTAACAAAGATATGTTACTCATCAGTTTGCAGGTTTTTCTTATAGAATCATATAATCAACCAGGTTGGAAGAGACCTCCAAGGTCATCCAGTCCAACCTAGCACCCAGCCCTAGCCAGTCAACTAGACCATGGCACTAAGTGACTCAGCCAAGCATTTCTTCAACACCTCCAGTGATGGCGACTTCACCACCTCCCTGGGCAGCCCATTCCAATGCCAATCACTCTCTCTGTCAAGAATTTCCTCCTAACATCCAGCCTATATTTCCCCCTGCACAACTTGAGACTATGTCCCCTTGTTTTATTTCTGGTTGTCTGGGAGATGAGACCAACCCTTATCTGGCTACAACCTCCCTTCAGGTAGTTGTAGACAGCAATGAGATTTGCCCTGAGCCTCCTCTTCTTCAGGCTAAACAACCCTAGCTCTTGATCTTCTCAGAGTCCAAAACCTGATGTTTTGGTTTTATACTTACCTATAGCCATTCCTTCTTGATGTGGCTCTTGTATTTGGCGATCTCTGCCGTGGAGGACCTTAGTGCAGCTCTTGGAAATCACTCCAGAATTAGAATCATAGAATCGACCAGGCTGGAAGAGACCTCCAAGATCATCCACTCCAACCTATCACTGAGTCCTATCCAATCAACTAGACCATGACACTAAGTGCTCCATCCATTTTTTTTCTTGAACACTATAGAATCTAAGTTGCAGAGCTCTTATTGTTGCTGTTAAATAGTGATTTATTTCTTTGTTGATTTTTAAATTTTTTTTCCTGTTAAGTTTAATCACACCACTGGATTTTGTGTAAAATCCTATTTCACAGTATCACAGTATCACAGTATCATCAGGGTTGGAAGAGACCTCACAGATACTACGTATGACCTCAAAGTTAGCCATACTGGCAATAAGTAAGATGATCTATTGACAGCACATTACAGTGACACATTAGAAACAGTTAGATATAAGCTGGAAGCTTCATCAATCACTACATATCTTATTTATGCCACTGTCAGTTAATTTAATTTTCAAATAGTCCAAAGTATTCATATCAATGCCCTTCTGCAGCGATAGATCATGCACATTTCCTGGTGACTTCAGAAACAAACAAACAAAAAAACAGCAACATCTTAGCCTGGAGAAGAGGATGTTCAGGGGTGACCTCACTGCTGTCTACAACTACCTGAAGGGAGGTTGTAGCCAGCTGGGGGTTGGTCTCTTCTCCCAGACAACCAGCAACAGAACAAGGGGACACAGTCTCAAGTTGTGCAGGGGGGAAGTATAGGCTGGATCTTAGGAGGAAGTTGTTGGCAGAGAGAGTGATTTTCCATTGGAATGGGCTGCCCAGGGAGGTGGTGGAGTTGCTGTCCCTGAAGGTGTTCAAGAAAAGCCTGGCTGAGGCACTTAGTGCCATGGTCTAGTTGACTGGATAGGGCTGGGTGCTAGGTTGGACTGGATGATCTTGGAGGTCTCTTTCACCTGGTTGATTCTTGTACTCCAAATGTAATGTAAATATAGAGGCAGCATGCTTATGTCAGAGTTGGTATCAGAAATCTTTTGACTGGAAGACCTCAAGATGAAGTTATATTCTTTATTTATTTCCTCCTAATGAAAATAATTTCAAAAAAAGAAAAGGAAAAATAAAACCAAAATGTTATCCACCACATGAAACAAATTCTACCCTGCCAGGCTTGGATGCTACTTGCACCAATATTAAGCAGATGATCCTATCTAAGAAGATGATAAGGAACATCTGATCCTTGCACACAGTGAACCTGTTCTGCCAGAACAACCAAGGTAGAAGCTGAAAGCAAAGATCACACTGAAATATAAGGGAACTCTTCATACTCATCTTCACTATAATAGAAGTCTATCCAAGTGACTGAAAATAGTTTCTCATCAGAAACTGTCTTTCTCTTAAATGGACTCTTTTACTCCATAATGGTATTAATTACCCAAAGTTTATTGAAGTCATACCTGTAGTTTTTTAGGTGCCACTGCTCTATGCAGTTAAACACATAGCACACTGAAAGTCACTAATGTTGGAACAGGCTCCCCAGAGAGGTTGTGGAGTCTCCTTGTCTGGAGTCTTTCAAGGCCTGTCTGGATGTGTTCCTCTGTGATCTGTGTTAGATAGTATTGTTCTGCTCTGGCAAGGGGATTGGACTCGATCTCCTTGGGTGCCTTCCAACCCCTAACATCCCATGATCCTGTGAATGCTCCCTGCATAGTAATAGAGTCTATTTGACAATGACTCTATCTGTAAAATGAGGTGCAAATCTGATAATGTAATGAGATAACATCAAGTGTAAACTCCCAGCAATCATTTTTCTCTTCTTCTGTGGAGTCCTACCTACCACTAAATCCATTCCTAATGTATGAAATGGGAGATCAATTTAGTTTCCCATAGTGCTGGTTTAATTACTGCCATTCTTGGAAAAACAAACAACCCACAAGGAATACATAAAAATAAGTATTAAAGAAAGAGTAGACAAAGTCAGAACTTTCATCTGAAATATAGATGTTATTTCAGCCCTAAACCTGACTTGAATTGTACATCTAAAATCAAGGACTAGCACTAGTGTTCCTACTTCATGTATAGAGAAGAATGAAGACAGACTAATCTAAATTGTAATTTCATAGGTTGTTTATACTGCATAAATAAGGTACAGCAGCTGTTTGAAAGGCAATTTAAACTAAAAGGTCTCTGCATTGAATCCTAAAATATTTATATTCAGTGTTTTACATTGTGTTTTGTTTCCAGAATCATTGGTGCATTTGATAAGTTACTGATGGGGTTGTTAAAGAAAATATAATATTGCAAGAATACTGGCTACCCTTAGACTCTCTCCTTCAGACCAAATGTTTGCAGCTAAAGCCAAACCTTTGACATAGTTATCTGTGCTGAATCAAAACAGACTGCAATGAATTCCTGTTTAAACTGCATCAGCCATGAGGATTATACTGTGTTAACAATAAAACAAGCCTACTCGATAACAATGGAAGGCCACATTATATAGTGTGTAATAGTTTTTACTGTATTTATGATTTCACATACCATTAGCCAGACTTCTGAAACTTGTTCTGAGCAGCTTATAGAAAAGAAACCCTAACACACAGAAACAAGATTATTAGCAAAATCAGCATCACTGAATGGACAATTACTTTTTTCCTACTTGCTGTTGGTAACTATTCCAGTGAGACCAGAACAATATAATCTTAATCATTCTTGATGTCTGTAGTGTTGAACCAAATATCCCAACTCTCCCCTTCCAGTATCTGAAAGGGACCTACAAGAGGGCTGGGAAAGGACTATTTACAAGATCTTGCAATGTCAAGATGAGGAGTAATGGGCTTAATCTGGCAGAGGGGAGATTCAAGCTAGATGTTAGGAAGAAGTTCTTTACAGTGAGGGTGGTGAGACACCGGAACAGGTTGACCAGGGAGATTGTGGATGCTCCCTCCCTGGAGGTGTTCAAGGCTAGGTTGAATGAGGCCTTGAGCAACCTAGTCCTCTATGGTGGGATTAGATGATCTTTGAGGTCACTTCCAACCTAAACCATTCTATCATTCTATGATTCTATGATAAGTTACTTTTGCAGTTTTCCATAAGAATAATGCTATGGACCTCGGTGTGATGGTTTGGGTGTTCCCCACCCCCCACACTTTAGAAATCACCCAGACTAGGCTCAGCCAGCTCTGGAAATATGAATGAAGCTTTTATATTTACAGTTAGCACAATATACAAGCAGATATTTACAGTATATACAGTTGTAGATGGAAATAGACAAGGTAAAAGGTAATACAGAAACACAACTTCTCTCCCAGAAACCTGAGTCCCCAGGAGGGGCTCTCAACCACCCCTACACCTTTCTCCTACCCCTCTCAACCTTACCCCAGTCCCAAGGAAGAATGGAGGTTCAGCCAGAAGTTAGGAAGCAAAGTGGGTTAGCCCAAAATGGAGAGAGGTTAGAGAGATGCAGCTCAACCACCAGTAGAAATGGCTTTATCTATGTTTTGCTTTTTATTCTTATACATCTCAGTGAGCCTATGAGGGAAGTAGGCACCACCATTGTTTTCCTTTCACAGCCTGTAATCTAGTTCTCACCAAAACATTCTATCTAGCTTCAAACTAGCACACTCAGATAAAGAATGCTATCTCACCAAGCAAAAGTTTGACCAACTTTGCTCCAGGATACTTTTTATCAGAGTGATTACAAAAACCAAAACACATACTGATTTGAGTTTGGACATATTGTAAAAATGTAGATAGAATCCAATTTAAGTCATAGAAGATCCATTTTATTGCAGATATGTATTTGTCTTTTGGACCTTTGGGGGCCATTATGGAAACATACTGCACAATGGTTTCTTTTTTTTTTTGGGAGAGCATCTACTCTGCTCTGATCACTGTCCTCTGTTAATATGGAGAAAAATAAACCTTGCTAACATGTAATTCAATCTAGGCTAGAGAATTCTAGGCTAATTTTGGTGTATTGCAGCCTGAACTTTTCTATTTCTTTGAAATGACTACAGTGAAAGTCCAGAAATAGACTGTGGATGGCCATGTTGCACGTGCTGATTTACCCTTTAGCTTTTGAATGATCAAGTAATAATCAGATTCCATAATCAGTGACTCCTTAACTGGAAGAGCATAAGTCTTTTACAGGGCCAGTCTGTGATCTTGAGCTGTATAACAACAGAATACTTGACTTGATAGAACTAAAATATCCAATTTCTTTTGCCAGTCATAGAAATATGATGAGTTGTGTGATATTTGCTAAGTGGTTCACCTTGATTTTTTAACTGTAGTATCAATAGTAGTTTTTTTTTTCACAGGTTCTGTCCTTTTGCATACTACTTGCACCTCTTTGACATGACTAAAAAAAATGAATATAATCTCTCTGGATTGTAGCTGCCCACACAAATGTCTACTGACTCAATTTCTAAATTATTTGTAGCACCTCAAATGTTGGATGACATTCTGTTTTTTCTCCAGCTGCTACTGCAGAAAACAAAAATTCCTTTAATATATTCTTTTATTTTTGACACTATATCAGGTGCCCTAAGATGACTCATATAATGTTAGTTTTGTTTTTCAGTTTTAAACACTGAATCAAGCCAGACTGAGAGTCATATGCTTATATATGTGTGTCTAGAGGTAGGATTCTGGCTCTTGTGATTAGATCTTCATTATACACCTTGGATATTCATTATAAGCATGAACACACTGCAGTTATTTTATCCCTGCAGAATCAGAGATTGCTTTGCTCTTTCTGAGGCAACCTCATGGGACAGGCAAATATGACGCAGGACCTGGAGGAAAACTGCGTCACTCCATGTTGGAAAATAATGTCTTCTTAGACTGTATAAGAAGCTCTGTAAAAGCAGCTGAATTAAACCTCTACCTGGCAGGAATATCCCTAAACTCCACTCCAATTTTTTTTGGTTTCAGTATTTCAAGAAGACTCCAAGAGAAGGAACTTTTAAGGGGAAAGACAACCTATTTGGTTTATCACAGAATCATAGAATCATAGAATCAAGCAGGTTGGAAGAGACCTCCAAGATCACCCAGTCCAACCTAGCACCCAGCCCTATCCAATCAACTAGACCATGGCACTAAGTGCTTCATCCAGTCTTTTCTTGAACACCTCCAGGGACAGTGCCTCCACCACCTCCCTGGGCAGCCCATTCCAATGGGAAATCACTCTGTCCAGTATCTTACTCTTACCTGGATGCTTAACAGTAAGGAAATATTCAGTCATCTTGTTTGCAGGAATGAGGGATCTTGTGAAAAATATGTGGTAAGACATAGGTGCCTAATTCCAAGCTCCCAAACATCTACCCTTCTACTGTGACAGCTGGATACCAGCTGGGAGCCCATAGGACATCCCACATGGCATCTATGTGCCTACACTCAGGAAAATGTATCACCTCCTCCAAGTCTTTGGGTAAATAACATTAACATTACAAGCATTTAGAGACAGAAGGAATTTTAATTCATTCTGTTTATCACTTGTTATTTAAATATATCTAAACAAGGCAAACAAAGCAGAATGCCTGTGTCTCATTATCTTTTTATATTCTGGAAAAAAAAAATAGACAATGCACAAAAAGCATCAAAAATTGAGCAGCTTGTGGTTATGTTGCTATAGTTACAGGATGATCATAGGCTTTGCTAAGCCAGAAAAAGAAATGAGCAGTTTCAAATAGTTTTGCACCTAGTCACTGCAGATAGTGCTACATTTCCAAGTACAGTTTTGCTCTGCTTGACATTGGTGAGATGCAAAGAAGCCATTTGTCTCTTGAAATGCCTTATGAATAAAAGACCTCTTTGTGCTTTAACTCTGAGAATTTCCGTTTAGGTTTCAAATAAATAAATAAATGCAAACCCAACCAAATAAAAACCCCCATTCAACAAACAAACAAACAACAACAAAAAAAACCCACAATAACAACAAACCAAACCAACAACAAAACAAAACCCCAAAAAACAACCCAGCTACTATTAACATACTCAGAAAACAGTTTTGTGTTTTTCTCCGAATAATTAGTTGTTTCTTCTTTCTCATGGCAAAGTGAAGCACTTAATATTTCTGAGGCTGAAGGTCAAGTTACTCTATGGTGTATCCTGACATACTGAGATCCAGATTCTAAGAAACTCTTTTCTTCTTCTCTGAACTCTGAAACTTTTGGGACTCATGTCCTGTCTGCAAATCACGTATGGATTTGTGGAAAGCATTTGATTATTTGAAACAGAACTTGATACTTTTGTATCCTGACTTGCATACCTACTTGTTGATCTCTGTAGACTGAAAATCACAGAGTTTCACTGTCAATAGGAAGTTACTCTATCATTCTTTCACAGTTGATAAAAATCTAGGATGAGATTCATTTCACTTCAGAGTAGACATCTAACATATATCAGAGTTATCAGTTTTATGAGGGTTCCTGCTCCCATTTGAGATGTCTCAAGAAAAGTTCATTGATCTCTTGATGGTGCTCCAGAAGCCCACTGGTCCAATGTCATATTTACTGGCCATATATGAAGGTCTTAAATGCTCTAGAGTATCATATGAACACAAATCCTATGAGGAGAGGCTGAGGGAGCTGGGATTGTTTAGCCTGTAGAAGAGGAGGCTCAGGGGTGACCTCACTGATGTCTACAACTACCTGAAGGGAGGTTGTAGCCAGGTGGGGGTTGGTCTCTTCTGCCAGGCAACCAGCAACAGAACGAGGGGACATAGTCTCAAGTTGTGCCAGGGGAGGTATAGGCTGGATGTTGGGAGGAAGTTCTTGCCAGAGAGAGTGATTGGCATTGGAATGGGCTGCCCAGGGAGGTGGTGGAGTTGCCATTTCTGGAGGTGTTCGAGAAAAGCCTGGCTGAGACACTTAGTGCCATGGTCTATTTGACTGGCTAGGGCTGGGTGCTAGGTTGGCCTGGATGATGTTGGAGGTCTCATCCAACCTGGTTGATTCTATGATTCCATGGTTCTATGATTTGATCTGTTGCATAAGTAAAGGTCCCTTTCTCTTCCAAATTATGAGTCCCCTAAGAGACAGTATAGATATGCAAAATAGGGAAAGATTTACTCAGTTTTAGATTATTTTATATTGCAAAACTACTAAAGACAATGACAGATACAGACCAAAATGAGAAGAGTAGTTGATGAGTTTTCAGAGACAGTGCAGCAGTTTGCGGACAAGATAATCACTTATCCTGTAGTGTTCTTTGAGTTTCTAAAGACCTTTGAATGAAATACTGATGTTATTCATTATGCATGCATTGCAGATTTACCATTAGGCCAGTAATTTTTCTAGCATAGAAGATATCACCAAAGTAATTCATGTTTCAAAGGTGATACAAGAAACTCTACAAGAGTCATCAGCAGTATAATGTGCCTTTGGGGAACAGGAGAGAGAAATACCTGTCATTTTCTGTGTAGAGGTTATTTGTTCCATGTAACTTAGAGGTTTCAAGATATTTGTTCTGAGCTCTTAGCACAAAGTGAGTTAAATGTGATATTTGCAGTAATGTGAGTGTGTCATACAAATATTTTTCTGCTTGAAAATTGATTTAATTTTTTTGTGTGTACATTTTCTGTTTTATTAATCTGGAGAAAAAGTACCTAGAGGAGCAGAAACAGACCTATATAGGGTTATACACTAGGAATACTAAATCAGTTTGTGCAGAACTGGATGATAGTTATTGTAGTTTTTTCTGAAGCCAACTTCTCAATTGAATCAAAGGATTAGATGGACACATCACAATAATAATTTTGAAATAAAAGACGTGTATGACATCCAAAGTAATGCCCAAATTGTTCTGTTGGGCTATAATTTTTCAGTAGCAGTCCTCCCTTTCTGAAAACCTGTTATTTGTAAAAGAATTAAATAGCATCATCAGAAGACTTAACCGACTCCAAAATTGTAGTATGAAATAAAAGTGGGAGTGAAGTGCCAGACTACCAATTGAAGCATTACTCTAACAATGTCCAGAGCAATCAGAGAACAAAAAAAGTCTGCACTGCCACACCAAACTGTCAATTAGGGAAAAAACACTCATCCATTATCATGAGCAAATTAAACTAGGAATCTCCACCAGAGACTATTTAAAATTGGAATGTTTTCATTTGTTTGTTTGTTTTGGCTGATGCAAGCAAGTGCCATGAACCTTCTACTGATGTAAAGGTAAGTAACCAAAGGGAAAATCCACACAAACGTTCAGGTGTCCAGGTTGTTTGTTGCAGGGATTAGCAGAGCCTGACACTCATAATGGTGGGTATAGAAGATGATAGCTGTGTGCATGATCTGCTCAGCCTGGTGACTGACTGAGGGAGGAAGTAGAAAGACTGATAGGAGTAAAAGGCAGCATGACAGGGGCATAGATTGGTAACATCAGACCTTGCCTTCTTTGCAACAGGCTCAGTAGTAAGACAGAGCTCAGGACACAGAGGACTCCCTGTCCTCTTTTCATCTTACTGAAAGACATCACTTAGAGGATAGGGAGCAGTGGCAGCAAGTTCCTGCCAGATGCAGCTGGTGTGTCACCCCAGTAGCTACTGTACCTGCCCAGGTGCCCTTGCAAAACAGTTATTCTGCTCTGCAAGGAGTCAAATAAAAAGGAAGATGAAGATTCACTTAGCTTAGAGGTGTCACTGAGGCTAAGTTGGACTAGGCCTCATATCAAAACACTTCACTAATGACAAAAACATGTCTTTGTCATAGGTGGCTCATTTTTGAAGGGAGTGGAAGACCCTGTTTGCAGACCTGACCTACTTCTAAGGGAAGTCTGCTGACTCTCTGGGGCCAGGGTTCATAAAAAGAAAACTTCTCACCCTAGTTTAGCCCTCAGACTACTACCTGTTAATAATTAGTTAGGTCATCATCCTTGGGTGTGTTTAAAACCTGTGGAGATGTGGGGCTTGGGATATGGCTTAGTGGTGGACTTGGCATAGTAGGGTCAATGATTGGACTCGACAATCTTAAGGTCTTTTCCAACCTAAATGATTTTATGATTCTGTGTCATTAGATTGCCAAAGATATTTCTCCATTTCTTCTCTTCCTTCTTGTATGCTCTTCAAAATAGTGACAGGATTGCAAAGCTGTTTAGGCTCCAAATTTCTCTCCAAGTTCTGAGATACATAAGACTTCAGCTGTCCTGTAAATTCCATCCATAAAAGCTCTAGGTTTTTTGATAGTTCTACATAATGTTAATTATTGTGCAGAAGAACAGCCCAGGGCCAAAAATGAGATTCATAAAAAATGAATAATGAACATCATAACTGATGTTCTGAGCAAGACTACATTTTGTAATTAAGAGCAGATAGCAGCAGTGGAGGGATACACTATTTGGCCTCTGGGTGTATTTTAAGTTTCTCTCAGATAACTTCTAGAAACGTGAGAAAAAGACTCTGATTCAATCTTCCAACCACTAACACCCTGAGCATTCAAGACTACACAGCTGTAGATACAACTGCTTCTCCAAGAAGGCACATGCCTTTTTTCAGGTCTAGTGTCACATAGGCTAGCTTGGGGTGCATGGCTCAGGTAACCCAGGGATGTCTTTGCTTAGGAGATTATACTGGACTTCATATGCCTGCATTTATCATTAAAGTGGTTTTAGGAATGCCAGAAAAAAAATGATGAGCAAAACCCATGGGTAACAAATTTGTTAACCCTTGGGTTAACAAATGAATGAAGTGAAATGAATCATGAAATCACAGAATAATAGAATCATAGAATCAACCAGGTTGGAAGAGACCTCCAACATCATCCAGTCCAAATTATCACCCAGCCCTCTCCAGTCAACTAGACCATGGCACTAAGTGCCTCAGCCAGGCTTTTCTTGAAAACCTCCAAGAATGGCACCTCCACCACCTCCCAGGGCAGCCCATTCCAATATCAAATCACTCTCTCAGTAAATGATTACATTTAGTAGTATTAAAGGGGGAATTGTGGAGCTTAAGATGTTGCATGCCAGAAACTCAAGTTAGTGCCCTCATTTCTTCTAACACCGTTAGAAGCAGGCAACAGATCCTGATTGACTGCCTCACCTCCTACCCAGTTCTTCCTCTTATCCTCTCCTAATTTTACCAGAAGTTACTCAGCTCTAGCCCCACCATTGTTGTGAAAAAAGAACAGACTTTAAAAAATAGTAAAACAACCCCCAAATCTATATTTCTGCAAAACTGTAAGCTGACTCTGCTCTGTTGTGCCATATAATGACAAAATAACTGTTGGACTCTCTAACAAAATGTACTCTCACCAGTGTAAAATTGACAGCTCGAGATGCATTTATGGCAACTAATGCTATAAAATCTGGACACTTCACATGCTTTATGATATCCCACAGAGGTGAAGAAGAAAGAATTATTTGACAACTGGGAGTAAGAGGCACAGAAAGGCAAAATGACTTATCTAGGATAACATAAAATACCTGTGACAGAGAAGGAAGCTAAACCTGGGTGCCCTAATTTTTAGGCTTATATTCTAGCTGATAGATAATCCTTCCTGCTTCAAGCCTGAAATCTGTGTTCACATTGATTCTGCCCTTTTATTTATTTTTTTAAGTAAGATTTTTGGAAATGTACAGTTTAGATGTTGGCTGAAATCTCTCTTCATTAAACGAAGAAAAGATGTTTTATCAAAGAAGCCACTATTATAAGAATTAAACCAAGAAGATATTCACAAATTCACCTTGATCTAAAAGCTGAAGCTCTTTTTTTTTTCCCCTCCTTACGCAAGAAGAGTAGGACTGTAGCAAAGCCAATTGAAATATTTATGTCATTCAGTACATTTTACAATGCATCAACATTTTCAAGCAGTACTGCTGCAGGTGTCAATAAGTAGCAGACTGCTTTTCATACCAGTTTCTTCCTGAAAGAAGACACCAGGGAGCCTAAGTCAGCAGTGCAAGAGTCTCCATCTCCCAGCCCTCTGTGACTGTCTAGGGTATACTGGGTTGTTCCAAGCTGCAGTAGATACTTATGTTTGGGCTTTTGAATGAAGTTCTAGGTCCATCCTCAGGATACCCTGACCAGTAAGACCAATATTTTTCTAGCCAGTAAAGCTAGAAGGCTCCCTGAAATATTTTTGAGTGAGAACCCCAGACTAGGGTAGCACCCCAGACTATGGTAGCACCTCTGCTATGAGGACAGACTGAAAGAGTTGGGGCTGTTGAGTCTGCAGAAGAGGAGGCTTCCAGGTGACCTTCTTGTGGCCTTTCAGTATCTGAAGAGGGCCTACAAAAAGGCTGAAGAGTGATTTTTTTAGGCTCTCAGGTATTGACAGGACTAAGGGGAATGGAGTGAAGCTGCAGATGGGTAGGTTCAGAGTAGAGGTGAGGAGGAAGTTGTTCAGCATGAGAGTGGTTAGAGCCTGGAATGGGTTGCCCAGGGAGGTGGTTGAGACCCCATCCCTGGAAGTGTTTAAGGCCAGGCTGGATGAGGCTGTGACCAGCCTGATCTAGGGTAGGGTGTCCCTGCCCATGGCAATGGGGTTGGAACTAGATGATCCTTGTGGTCCCTTCCAACCCTAACTGACTCTATGATTCTAGCATTGTAAAGTACAATTTCTGATTTGGAGGAGTGCTGAAGTTCGGGCTCTGTTTTTCTTTTGCAACATGAGAAATACAGATCATTAGTCCTTTCAGAAAGAGAGGGAAAGAGTGAACTTCTAATTAAAGTTGTCAAGATCTGGGTTTAACAAAAAATCAACAAATGATTAGGTCATAGTATCTTCACAGCAGCACTGAGATTGCAGATGGCTTTTGGAGATTTTTGAGTTCAACCTTCCCTGCTTGATCATGCTCAGCTATAAGAGATTGATCAGGGTCATGTCCAGTTGAGTTTTGATTATCTCCAAGGATAAAAACCTCCACAAACATTCTGGTCAATCTGTCTCAGTATTTGATAATAAAAATAAAATTAAAATTGTTATCATAGAATCAGTCAGGGTTTGAAGGAACCACAAGGATCATCTAGTTCCAACCTTACTGCAATAGGCAGGGATACCTTACCCTAGAGCAGGCTGGCCAGAGCCTCTTCCAGCCTCAATCACCTCCCTGGGCAACGCATTCCAGCCTCTCACCACGCTCATGCTCAACATCTTCCTCCTCACCTCCACTCTGAACATACTCATCTCCAGCTTTGCTCCATTCCCCCTAGTCCTGTCACTACCTGATAGCCTAAATAGTCCCTGCCCAGCCTTTTTGTAGGCCCTATTCAGATACTGAAAGGCCACACGAAGGTCACCTTGGAGCCTCCTTTTCTCCAGACTGAACAGCCCCATCTCTTTCAGTCTGTCCTAGGAGAGGTGCTGCAGCCCTCTGATCATCCTCGTGGCCCTTCTCTGGACGTACTACAGCATGTCCACATCCTTCTTGTAATAGAGGCTCCAGAACTGGATGCAGTAGTCCAGGTGGGGTATCACTGGAGCGGAGTGGAGAGGGAAATCACTTCTCTCAATCTGCTGGCCACACTTCTCCTGATGCAGCCCAGGTTGGCCATCTGGACTGCAAGTACATACTGCTGGCTCATTTACTTCAGTTTTTGACTATTACCTGTGTCTGGGCAAAACTGAAAAAATATAGTTCCAACTTCTTTACTCCCTGTTACTTATCCCAAGTCCCATTAGGTGTTTCAACACAACAATAATACCTCCAGCATATACTGATGCTTTAGATTAATCCTTTTCATAAGCTGGGTTTTGCATTTCTCTTTGATGAACTCTATGAATTTCCAGTTGGCCCATTTTTACAGCCTGTCAGGGTCTGTCAACTACTCCTCTCAGTTCTGTATCTTCAGTTAACTGGATGAAGATGGGCCCTTCTCCATCACCCAAGTCATAAATGAAGATGTTAAACAACATTGTCCCAAACACTCACTTAGAAGTACACCACTCATGGCTGGCCCCATTTAATGTCATTTTTCATAATATTTTTTTAGGTTTAGTCATCTTTAATGGATCTGTTTTATCAAGAAGGCTGTACAAGTTTAGTCTAAATTCATAGGAGAGGCAGCAGCAAAGAAAGAGTTGTGTCACCCTACAAGTGCCTGCCCTGTTTAGGTATTTCTTTCCATTAACTGTAGCTGAAGCCTTGATTACTATGGTTAGATGGCAAGTTAAGTGAATCTCATATTGCTAAAAGAATAGCTTGGGAAAGGGTCCACAGCAAAATACCTTAGGGACATATGTACTCATCAACATTTCACTCTGATTTGAAGTGTGCTGTAATCAGAGCCCACTCTGACTGGATTTCCACATGGAGCTGCGCAAGACTCCCTAACAAGACTTCTTTAGAAATGAACATATTTGCCTGGTAATTCCCTGAAAAAAAGAGAACCCCCCAGCCTGTTGTCAAAAAAGCCAACATCTCCTAGGGAAATGCATCCCAATATGTTCTGCTAGTCAAGCTAGTAAATTCTTCAGAATAAAAAAAATAATATAATAACTGTTCTGGGTAACTTGATTGTACACTGCCTGTATCATAAGTCAAGAAGAAGCATTTTGAGCGTGAATTAATCCCTATGAGCTATCGCTTGATGGGCAATATTAAGAATTGTGACTGTCAGTCTAAGCCAAATCCTGACTTTTCCTTTTTTTTCCTTTGTTCTAAAACACATTGCTCAACAGATTATAACAGAAGGAAAGAGTGCAGCAAAACACATGTGCCTCGCGCTACGCGCAGCCTCACCACTAAATAAAGAAGCCAAAAATAAACCAAAATGAAAAACAAAGTCCAACCAAAATGGAGTTTGAGAACATCTCGAAGAAATATGCTATGGAAAGCTGGATATATTTGAGATAAACAGCAGAAGGCATTCTCTGGTGGTGGGAATGACAGATAGGTGAATTGAGTTAGTTTTGTAACTGCGGTAAAAGCATCACTGTTAGAATTCAGCAACAGGTAGTCTAAAAGCTTGTTTGCAGCTTTGAGGAACAGAGATACTTTACGTCTCTTTTAGAATCATAGAATCATAGAATCAACCAGGTTGGAAGAGGCTTCCAAGATCATCCAGTCCAACCTATCACCCAGAAATATCCAGCCAACTACACCATGGCACGAAGTGCCTCAGCCAGGCTTTGCTTCATCACCTCCAGGGATGGTGATTCCACCACCTCCCTGGGCAGCCCATTCCAATGGCAAATCACTCTCTCTGGCAAGAACTTCCTCCTGACATCCAGCCTATACTTCCCCTGGCACAACTTGAGACTGTGTCCCCTTGCTCTGTTGCTGGTTGCCTGGCAGAAGACACCAACCCTTACCTGGCTACAGCCTCCCTTCAGGTAGTTGTAGACAGCAATGAGGTCACCCCTGAGCCTCCTCCAGGCTGCACACCCCCAGCTCCCTCAGCCTCTCCTCATAGGGTTTGTGTTCCAGGCCTTTCACCAGCTTCATTGCCCTTCTCTGGACACGTTCCAGCACCTCAACAACTCTCTTGAATTGAGGAGCCCAGAACTGAACACAGTACCTTAATCAAAATCTAAAAGCATCTCTATGTCTTTAAACTAAATGCAAGCTTCTGCTGGTCAGAAATGCCACAGACATCCCCAACCAAGCCTGGCTAAAGCACTGGTAAGTGCTATACTTTTTCCATTATTAAAAGGGTCGATTTATATAGGATTACCTTCACTTGGAATTATCTCACTATAAAACAATAGAAAAAACAAGTTAAGGTGTCCTTCAAAAGACTTAGGTTAGATCTGTCCCTGTGACTGCTTATTTGTCTCAACAGGAAGGTCTTGGAATTTTAAAGGTGTTTCATAAAGAATCAAGTGCATCTGTGTTTCACAGGTGGTGGTCAGTTTTGTATCTAGCTTTAGTTTACTTGTGCTACTAATTCAGTAAGCCTATGATAACCTTGCACAGGGTTTAGGAATTCCAGTTCCATTTTTGGAACAGTACGTATCTTGGTGATGACTGTCTTCTGCTGTGTATTACTTCACCATGGTCAGACTCATGAAAACAAAAAACAAAAAACAAAAAAGAAAAAGAATTTGAGAGTTACCTAAGAACAGGATTACACTGAGGACGAAAATCACCTGAAAGTCCTTCTCCTAGAAAGAGCAAAATCTGAAAATATATCTAATTTTAAATACACTTTTAAAAAAACCCATTTTCTACTACCCTTTTGCTTTGCAAAATGCCATAACACACTGATAAGGTAGTTGAGCTGGGGTTGTTCAGCCTGGAGAAGAGGAGGCTCGGGGGGGACCTCATTGCTGTCTACAACTACCTGAAAGAAGGTTGTAGCCAGGTGGGAGCTGATTTCTTTTGCCAGGCAACCAGCAACAGAACAAGGGGACACAGTCTCAAGTTGTTCAGGGGGAAATATAGGCTGGATGTTAGGAGGAAGTTTTTTGCCAGATAGAGTGATTGGCATTGGAGTGGGCTGCCGAGGGAGGTGGTGGAGTCACTGTCCGTGGAGGTGTTCAAGAGAAGACTGGATGAGGCATTTAGTGCCATGGTCTAGATGACTGGATGGGGCTGGGTGCTAGGTTGGGCTGGATGATCTTGGAGGTCTCTTCCAACCTGGTTGATTCTATGATTCTATGTTTCTATGCACAGAGACTGTAAAAGCAAAAGAGAAGACAAGATAATGACAAGAGATTTTTTTTCCTGATGTCTTGATCAGCTCAAGAAGCGTTTATATATCTGGGTAGGAGCAGAATCAGCTCATCCTCATACTGAGAAGTAAAAATCTTGTACATAAGGACAGAAAGATTATTAGTGAAGGTTCAAGGAATGATCAATAAGAAAATCAGACAGGAAGAAAAGTTTTTAAGTGTTTTCTGTTATGTATAGCCTAGCAGAATTTTGCATAAGTCTATAACTGAAGAAATCAGTTGGCATTTGGAGCCCTTTGTGAAGACTATGCAAAGTAGTTAGTACTCCTACACTATCTGGTGGGCTAGATCACTGCAGAACACAAAGGGGAAAATGGTCATTTTAGGGCTCCATTCAATATTGACAGTATTTTTTTTTTTGTGAGACAAAACAAATGCTCTAAAAACAGTTTTCTTTCCCCACTGACCGTAAAAGAAATCCATTTAACTCAGATAGGGTGCAGATTTCAATACTTAGTCAGAGAATCTCAAAGGAAGCTATATGGTTAGGATGCTTGGGCATCTGTGGCCTAAGTGAGGCCTGTTCCTGTGACAAATGAGCTTGCAATAAAACAAATCTAAGCTTAAAGGCCTCTTAATTCAAGTAAATCAAAGATAATCTGCAAGTTCAGACATGGGCAAGAAGGAGTATTGACTTGGGCAAAAATCTGGACAGAATTCAGTGTCCAAGTATTAAAGAAATTTAATAACTCTCAAGTGTCTTTGAGGGAAAAAAAAAACAAATATACAAAAGAAAGTCACATAGGAATCATCTGTCTATGTGTGCTAAAGGGAGGTTATTCTTCCCCTGTACTCAGCACTGGTCAGACCACACCTTGAGTACTGTGTCCAGTTCTGGGCCCCTCAATTCAAGAAGGATGTTGAGGTGCTGGAACATGTCCAGAGAAGGGCAACAAAGCTGGTGAGGGGCCTGGAGCACAAATCCTATGAGGAGAGGTTGAGGGAGCTGGGCCTGTTTAGCCTGGAGAAGAGGAGGCTCAGGGGTGATCTTATTACTGTCTACAACTACCTGAAGTGGCATTGTAGCCAGGTGGGGGGTGGCCTCTTCTCCCAGGTAACCAGCAATAGAACAAGGGGACACGGTCTCAAGTCGTGCCAGGGTAGGTATAGGCTGGATGTTAGGAAGAAGTTCTTCACAGGGAGAGTGATTTCCCATTGGAATGGGCTGCCCAGGGAGGTGGTGGAGACACCATCCCTGGGGGTCTTCAAGAAAAGACTGGATGAGGCACTTAGTGCCATGGTCTAGTTGATTGGTTAGGGCTGGGTGATAGGTTGGACTGGATGATCTTGGAGGTCTCTTCCAACCTGATTGATTCTATGATTCTATGATTCTAATACTTACAAGGGTGTTATGAGAATTAATTAAGGAGTGATGGTAAAACCTGAGTGAGCAGTTTTTCCCTGCAATGAACATACTATGAAATCTGCACTTTGGTCTTTGCTAAGTTTACAGTAGGTAAGTGAAAACACTTCCTGGGGCATGAAGAAAATTGAGTCTTTTAAAGACATTTGTAACAAAACCTATGTATAGTTCAGTCATAATTGTGAATTTCAATGTATATGAGATATATAAATGATAATAACATAAATACATAAATAGTTGCTGGTTGCTGTGTTTTGTTTTTGGGTTGGTTGAGTTTTGTTTGTTTGATTGTTTCCGATTTCCAGATTTATATAACAAAATAAGGGGACTGCCTGCTACTTACTGCAAATAGAGAAAGGAAATTATCCTGTGTATTTTTAAAGCACCTACTGCATAATGTCAATGTTGATTCACGTCTGAGAGCACTGAGAATCTTCTGTTCAATGACTGAGGAACCTTTGTCTCATTGGAGTCTCCTATTTGATGGAGTGCTGTGGAAAATAATAATTCAATAGGAATTATTAATATTAATTTTGGTACAAATATTAATAGTTATTATTAATATTCAAAACTTTGGGGAAATTCCCTGGTTCTTTTGGATTTTTGGTTGAGAGTAAGGAGTTGTACAAAGGGTATTTATAAACACAGAATTAAACAGTTTAACAATTTAAATTCAGGTAAACTGACAGCAAAAGGCTGATGAGTTACATTTGTTTCATCCAATGAATGCTCTCAGTCACCTGCACCTTAAGGATGCTTGATTGGACCAGAGGAGAGGGAAACAACAACAAAAAGGAGAAGAAAAAGTAGAGATAGAGATAGGAAGTGAGAGAGAAAGACAGACATTACCACATGTAGATCTAGTGATGTCTTCACTGGATTAGTCCATGTTCTTTGGTGGTGGGTGTACATCCAAATATGACACGTGGATCCAAGAGGTTGCAGTCCTTTCATAATCTTTGGGCATGGTGGGCCCACAGTTCACAAAGAGAGGACCCTCCAGTGTAACATTTGTCATGGTCCTTTCAGTGTCATTGTTGCAATCCTTTAACACAAGGAAAGGGAGAACCTCACCTCCAAAGAATTTATCTCTTTCCATTGCCAAGCTATCTGCCAGGAACAGCTTTGGCCAGCAGCTCTCCTTCAGACCAAGTATAGCTGCCCCTTGTTTGAGACAGTAGAAAGTCCAGGCTCTCACAGAATGTAACACTCATTTTCTGATCTTCTTCTGAAGAAAAGGATGGTCCCAGTTGAAAACAGTTGGTCAAGAGGAATATGAAGCATTGACATTGATGTGTGATGCTGTACCCAGGCAGATAATTGGACCAGCTTGCAGCAGATGTAATGAACTGAGGGAAATAATAAATTTTGGAATTCAGTCAAAACGTTTCCTAATTGTTAACCATTGCAGAGATTTCTTTCAAAGTGGAACTTAATATATTTATAAATACAGGAAATTATTTTTCCCAGTAGTGTTTTCAAATGACCTTTTAACCATTTTTGCACAGGATAAATATTCTCATTATTATTAATGAATAGCAAATGTTGCTAAAACATTCTATGCAGTGACTTTTAATTCTCTTACTGGCAAGAAAGCCTCCTTGGAAAACCCTCATTTATTTAGCTGTGTATAACCCTCTGACCCTTCCTTCTCTCTTTATTTCCCTGACAGTGCCATTAGAAGTGTTTGAAAATTAAACTTTTTGTTACAGAGGAAATGATGGCATTTTAAGTGGAATCAAGAGAACTGCAGTGGTTTCTGATAAATGCTCACTGTTATATGTACATTGTAATAAGAAACAAATCATAGAATCATAGAATCAACCAGGTTGGAAGAGACCTCCAAGATCATCCAGCCCAACCTAGCACACAGCCCTATCCAATCAACTAGACCATGGCACTAAATACCTCATCCAGTCTTCTCTTGAACACCTCCACGGATGGTGACTCCACCACCTCCCTGGGCAGCCCATTCCAATGCCAATCACTCTCTCCGGCAAGAATTTCCTCCTAACATCCAGCCTGCACCTCCTCTAGCACAACTTGAGACTGTGTCCTCTTGTTCTGTTGCTGGTTGCCTGGCAAAAGAGACCAACCCCCACCTGGCTACAGCCTCCCTTCAGGTAGTTGTAGACAGCAATGAGGTTACCCCTGAGCCTCCCCTTCCGCAGGCTAAACAACCCCAGTGCCCTCAGCCTCTCCTCATAGGGTTTGTGTTCCAGGCCCCTCACCAGCTTCATCACCCTTCTCTGGACATGTTCCAGTATCTCAACATCTCTCTTGAACTGAGGAGCCCAGAACTGGACACAGCACTCAAGGTGTGGCCTGACCAGTGCTGAGTACAACGGAAGAATAACCTCCCTTATCCTACTGGACACATTCTTCCTGATCCAGGCCAGGATGCCATTGGCTCTCTTGGCCACCTGGGCACACTGCTGGCTCATCTTCTGCTACTATCCACCAGTACCCCCAGGTCCCTTTCTGCCTGGTTGCTCTCCAGCCTCTCTGTCCCCAGACTGTTACACTGCTTGGGGTTGTTGTGGCCAAAGTGCATAACCCTGCACTTGGCCTTGTTCAATCTCACCCCATTGGCCTCTGCCCACCCATCCAGCCTCTCCAGGTCCCTCTGCAGGGCTCTCCTACTCTCCAACAGATCAACACCTGCTCCTAGCTTGGTGTCATCTACAAACTTACTGATGCTGGATTCAATCCTCTCATCCAGGTCATCAATAAAGATACTGAACAGGGCTGGGCCCAGCACTGATCCTTGGGGGACACCACTAGTGCCAGCTGCCAACTGGACGTGGCACCATTCACCACTGCTCTCTGGGCCCAGCCCTCCAGCCAGCTCTTGACCCATGTCAGAGTGAATGTGTCCAAGCCACGAGCTGCCAGGATTTTTTCCTCCCACCCCCCATTGTCTCCCATTAGGCCCAAACAAGGCCACATTCCCTGCAGCAGCCTGAGCCCTTGAAGGCCTTTGCCTACCACAGGGCCCTCCTACATAGTCACCCTGGTTACCCAGATAAAGATCCTCGTGGAGAGCTGAAAGGCAGGAAGAAAAGAGAGTACTTTTAAAGTGATTGCTGGGTTTATGGCATTGAATAACGTCATTATGATATCTGGGGGGCTACCATTTCATCCTCCTGGGATGGATCTTGGTCCCTGTAGTGTTTTTATGGAGTCTGGGATAACCTGGAACTTCTCAAACCACAAGAAGACACTAAGCTAAATGGATATGATTTCTTCAGTCATTTCTCATGTTTTGATTTCTAGACTATTGATTTTGTCCTTTTTCAACTGGGTAGCTTCAGTGCTATCCAGGGGCAATGAGTTCATCCTCCTGGGATGGATCTGGGTCCCTGTAGTGTTTTTAGGGAGTCTGGGATAGCCTGGAAGCCCTCAAACCTCAAGAAGACACTAAGCTATATGCATGCAATGTCTTCTGTCATTCCTCATGTTTTGATTTCTAGACTACTGATTTTGTCCTTTTTCAGGTGGGTACCTTCAGTGATATCTAGGGGTGACAAGTTCATCCTCCTGGGATGGGTGTTGGTCCCTGTAGTGTTTTTAGGGAGTCTGGGATAGCCTGGAAGCTCTCAAACCACAAGAAGACACTAAGCTAAATGCATACAATGTCTTCTGTCATTCCTCATGTTTTGATTTCTAGACTACTGATTTTGTCCTTTTTCAGATGGGTAGCTTCAGTGATATCCAGGGGTGACAAGTTCATCCTCCTGGGATGGGTGTTGGTCCCTGTAGTGTTTTTAGGGAGTCTGGGATAGCCTGGAAGCTCTCAAACCACAAGAAGACACTAAGCTAAATGCATACAATGTCTTCTGTCATTCCTCATGTTTTGATTTCTAGACTACTAATTTTGTCCTTTTTCAGATGGGTAGCTTCAGTGATATCCAGGGGTGACAAGTTCATCCTCCTGGGATGGGTGTTGGTCCCTGTAGTGTTTTTAGGGAGTCTGGGATAACCTGGAAGCCCTCAAACCACAACAAGACACTAAGCTAAATGGATATGATTTCTTCAGACATTTCTCATGTTTTGATTTCTAGACTATTGATTTTATCCTTTTTTAAATGGGTAGCTCTAGTGATCTCTTTCTGGAAATGGAGTGTTCCAGAGTGTATGTAATATTTCAACTGAAAACTCATAAGAATGTGATTTCCTCTTTATATTTCATGTACTCAAATAAAAAATAAATAATTATATATAGCTGGCAAAATTCCAAATGTTAGGGAAAAGTTCAGATGTTCCATTTTGATGTAATTAAATGACTCTGCTTCAGCTTTTTCCCTAAGTTTTGGGGTTTGTTTTTTTTTTTAGGAGGCTTCTTTGGAAAATTCTGCTGATTTTGGCAACAGCATTTTTTAGTCAACAAAAGAATCAAGTCAGAAGTCAGAAAATTTAGATTGGCTCTGAGCAAATTTGGAAAGCCAGTGGAATTAATTAATGAAATCTAGAAAGTAAAAGGTGGGAATACATGTAAATAAGTCTCAAGAGAATTATCAGAAAGGAATTTTGATCCTAGAGGAACTTTTCTTTGATTCCATGGTGTCCCTTGTGACTTTACTACTAGTTTTGAGTGTAAAAGAACAGAATTCAAAAGCTGAGTTGCTGGGAAGCAATATAAAACACTGAGATGAAACAGAAGCTTCTAATTGCAATTCTTCCACACCTCTACTAAGATTATTCTCATTTTGCATCTTCACTTTTGAATGAAAACTTTACAAGCTACAGTGATTTACCATTATTTCCTGTCATACTCAGAACTTATTGTTCAAATTCCCCACTGTCTTACAATGGTGCACTTTTAGATAAATAAAAGCACTATCCAGGGGCCCTAATTACAGCTAAGTTGCTTGAACACAAAGAAATGTGGTGCTAGCCCAGAAGAGTTTACAATATTCCAGTCAATACTATTTTCAGTTGAGCTGAGCTAGTTTAATAGCAATGTTACATCAAATAAAACATCCCCAAGGACAAAAAAAAAAAAAACCAAACAACAACAACAACAAAATAAAAAGCATAAAGGGCTTTGGGTTTTGAAGAGATGTCCATATAATTGATTTTTGCTTCCATTAGTAAGTCAGCTGAATTTCTTTTAACCTCTGCTAATGTTGTCTTGCATTGTTTGTTCTTTAAAGAGAATATTTCTGCAGTCTTTGCAGGCAATAAATAAAAGAAAGTTAAATTTTTTTTGTAAGCCTGCAGACTCCAATAAGGTGGTAAGAAACAATGGATGAGTGTTAACAGGAGTGACAGTGCTGAGCTCTTGCTGCAGTAGAAAGGACTATGTCTGAGTCTGCAATGGTCAATGAAGCAATTAGTAATATTAGCTATTCTGGTAAAGTATTCTAAAGAATGAAATCCTGTGCCTAGCATAAAAATAAAGAACCAAGCATTCAGGGATGTGGAGAAGTACAACGATGTAGAACATCACTTTTATATAGGATGCTGCTTGTTTATTATACCCTTTGTCCCTGCATTATTCAAGCTAGGCTCTTTAGTGGATGTGTACTGTGTTTAAATAGCAGCTCCAGAGGCTTTATCTTTCAGTTAATAGTTGTCTCTATAATAAGATGTTTGAAGATAGAGTGCTTAGGTTAGTGGTTGGATAAAGCAAATGTAAAAGTAAAAAGAAGTGAATTAAATTTTTTTTCAAGGATAAAAAAATACATTTTGAATCAATACAAGGCATTATCTTTGGTTCTAAACAACTTGTGTAGGTGGTTTTGAATTATTGGCCCTCTTTCTGCATAAATCTATTTGATAAAAATATATTTTTATACCATACCCATGCATAATTTCCTTTTTCAAGCTGCAGCTGTACTCTGATTCTACCTGCATAAGCAGATGTTTTCAGTCATAGAATCATTTTGATTGGGAGACACCTTTAAGAATGACAAATCCAACCATTAACCATCATTGCCAAGTCCACCAGTAAACAATGTCCTTCAATGACACAATCAGAAATCATCCAGTTCCAGCACCCCGCCTTAGCAGGGACACCTTCCACTAGAACAGGTTGCTCAATGCCTCATCCAACCTGACCTTGAACACATCCAGGGAGGGAGCAGCCACAGCCTCCCTGGGCAACCTGTGCCAGTGTCTCACCACCCTCACTGCAAAGAACCCTTTCCTAACATCCAGTTTAAATCTCCCCTCTTCCAGTTTAAACCCATTCCCCCTTGTCCTGCCAGTACAAGACCTTACCAATAGTTCCTCTCCAGCCTTCCTGTATGCCCCCTTCAGACAGTGAAAGGCCACTACAAGGTCTCCTCAAAGCCTTCTCTTCTCCAGGTTGAAGAGCCCCAACGCTTGTGCCTGTCCTCTTATCAGAGGTGCTCCAGCCCTCTGAGCATCTTTGTGGCCTCCTGTGGACTGTCACCAACAGTTCAATATCCTTCTTGTGTCGTGGGCTCCAGAACTGTACACAGTACAGTGGGGTCTGACAAGAGCAGAGTAAAGGAGGGAGAATCACCTCCCTTGCCCTGCTGGCCACAATTCTCTTTCTGCAGCCCAGCACATGGTTGGCTGTCTGGGCTGCACATGCACACTCATATTGAGTTTTCATCAACCAAGACTCCCAGGTCATTTTCCTCAGGGCTTCTCTCCAGTCATTTGCCACCCAGCCTGGATTTGTGCCTGGGACCCGGGTGCAGATTCCATCATTTCCTTGGGTAGGATGTTGAGGGTTTTGAAAACACTTGGAGTGAAGAAATTTTTCCTAATATTTAAGCTAATCCTCCCCTGGCACAGTTTCAGGCCAATTTATCTTATCTCTTTTCACTTGGGAGAAGAGAACAACCTCTCAACTCACTAAAACCTCCTTTCAGGTAGTTGTAGAGCATGTAGAAGTCTCCCCTCAGCCTCCTCTTCTCCAAAGTAAACAGCCCCATTTCCCTCAGCCACTCCTCATAAAAGTTGTGCTCTAGAAGGTCCTTTTAAAGCTCCACCTTTTTCACTGAATTTAGTATTACATGCAAAATTTAGTTTGTTTATTTGTTAACTGCCACCCCCGTGGTCTCAGAGTCGTGATCTCATTTCATCAGGTCTGTGTTCTCTGGGCTTCAAAAGTGGTGCAGAAGAAAGTGGTGAAGAGGAACACCCCCTGCTTCTACTGCTCACAGAACTATGAGAAGTGTTCATGTGCTTACCACCTTGTGCCAGTGGATGTGAGACTTGGACAGACTGGAGAGCTGGGTGAAGAGGAACATGATGAGGTTCAACAAAGATAAATGCAGAGTCCTGCATGTGGGAAGAAATAATAAACTGCACCAGTAGGTGATCTGCTAGAGAGAGGCCCTGTGGAGAAGGACTTGGGAGCCCAGGTGGACAACAAGCTATCTATGGGACAGCAACGTGCCCTTGTGGCCAAGGAGGCCAGTGGGATCCTGCATTAAGAAAACTGTGTCCAGAAGATTGAGAGAGGTTCTCCCCGCCCTGTACCCTGCCCTAGTGAGACCTCACCTGGAATGTTGCATACAATTCTGGGCTTCCCATTTCAAGAGGGACTCACTTGAGAGAGTCCAACTTAGAGGATTAAGGGACAGGAGCACTGCCTGATCAGGAAAGGCTGAAAAGCCTGGGACTTTTTATTCTGGAGAGAAGACTGAGAGGCAATCTAGTAAACATATGTAAATATGTGAGGGCTGGGTGTCAAAAAGGAAGGGACAGCCTCTTCTCACACATGCCCTGTGATAGGACATGGTGCAATGGATGTCAATTACAGCACAGGTAGTTCTACATCAACATGAGGAAGAACTTTACTGTAAGGGTCACAGAGCACTGGAACAGGCTCCCCAGAGAGCTGCTGGAGTCTCCTTCTCTGGAGACTTTCAAGACCAGTCTGGATGAGGTCCTGCAAGACCTTTGCTAGATTGTGTAGTTCTGCTCTGGCAGGCGATTAGACTCAAAGATCTCCAGAGGTCCCTTCTGACTCCTAACACCCTGTGATCTGTGATCTTGTCATGTGTTCTGCCTAATGGCTCCTTCAGTGTGCAAAATGATGCAATACCTCAGCTTTCACCTAACCCTGTTCTGCCACACCTAACTTGCAAGAACTACTCCTCTGAATAATACAACCATGTCCAAAGCTTGCATTAAAGCCTTGTATGAGTCTGTAGTCAGTCTCTGCCTGCAGCAACAGAGGAAAGTAATTCCAATCCAGTAAAATTCATGCAGCTGACACTTCCTATTGATCTTTCTTATTATTTTTCCTTTTAACTAAA
This sequence comes from Pogoniulus pusillus, assembly GCF_015220805.1. Taxonomy (NCBI): domain Eukaryota; kingdom Metazoa; phylum Chordata; class Aves; order Piciformes; family Lybiidae; genus Pogoniulus; species Pogoniulus pusillus. The sequence goes on from NC_087267.1 coordinate 41,808,229, forward strand.
AAGAAAAGGGCCTGTCAAACTGCCAGCAAATGCTTTGTTTCCAGGGTGTGGAAGAGCTCTCTAGAATCTAGGGCAGACTGACAGTTATCATTTCCTTTTCCTGCAGACAGAACTGATAATATTTCCCAGAATTTTTTGGTGCTAGAGTGATAAGACAAAAAATCATAACAGACTACTGATAGCAAGAAAAAGACTTAAGATTTAAGAAAGCCTCTATGAGTTCTGATAATTCAGCAACTGATAGATTATCTTCAGAGAGCCAGCAATGTGCATAGATATGATGAAGGAGCCCAACTCGCTTGAAAGGATGAGTGTAGGATGATTGGCAAATGAAGGCAGTGAGACCTAGAGTTCATTGTGAGATGCCTTATCTAGATGCCACAGTGGAAAGTAATAATGTTCTTGTTGCTGACTGATCACTAAGCATCACAACTAGACTGATTTCTGGTCTTATGCTCTTTTTCACAGACTAAGTGAGATCTTTCCACCTTTAATTTAGGTTCTGCTTCAGTTTCAGTTTCTGAAATGTACTGTATTTGTTACCTACCTTTGGAGATTACTTGTATTAAAAGGGAACTTATTTGTCTATTAGAAGTATTGGCAGTAGTTTTTGGCACCTGATTCTATCATAGGGCACATGAAAATACAAGTCAGACTTTCTTTGTCTAGTTTGGAATACATGTTCATACTTAAACTGACTTTTACCAAACAACTTCTGCCATTCTGGCAGAATAAAGAAATCTGGAAGCAACTGCAGTTGTTAGTTTCTCTGTGATCATCTTAAAGTTGCCTTCAGAGCCATTTCTGGATTATCTCATGATTATTATGCAGAATGAGCTCTGCAGTACAGCTACTTTCACTCTCCATCTGGTAACTAATGTATACCTGCATTTTGACAATTGAGTCCCTGAGGACCATTTCACAGCAGAAGTGTATGTACATTGCAGATAATTCTTGTTCATGGCACAGGTTTTACATGGAAGTCGTTGGGCTGTACTTTCTCCCTGCTGTTCCTCTTAATTTTACCCAGATGTAAGATCTCAAGGTATAACCCATAAGATGGAGACTTTTAAACTCAGATATCCCATCTCTCAGGGAATTTCTTAACTAAAAGGCCTTAGGTGGGTTATTTGACTTCTGCTGTCTCACAGGTACAATCAGTGCAGCTCTTACACAGAGTTTTATTTCCAGTCTGACAGAGGTTTGTGCTGAAGAGTTGTCTGAACCTATGGGGGAACCACATCGGCCTGTGCTGCTCAAATTAATGGGTTTGCTGCAACTCCATTGCAAACCCACAAGTTGCACTGATACTTTCTCAGAGCTCTAGACTGCCTGCACAGTTGCAGGAAATTAATCCTGTAGAATAATACATTTAAGGGAGTCAAGTTTGCATGTGAGTAGTAAATCTGGCCACGCAGAGGATTACTGTAGGTGCAGAGTGTGTGCTACTGGACTGTTCTCTGCATGCCCAATACTATCACATTTGACATATATAGTATAAGATAGGGAAGAGTCTAATGCAATGGATCCTGAAAAAAAAAATATTGCCTAGAAGCCAGGTGCTTTTGCAGCCTGGTGGTGATTTACTCCAGGAAAGGGTGGTGGAAGGAAATGGTTGTAATCTGGGTTAGTTTTCCTGTCGGGGCTGCATGCAGTCTGCACAACAGCCCATAGGCTGTCATAAAACCTCTTCATGAGATAGTACAGAAGGATTTTGATGTGGCAAACCGTAACACACTGTGATGGTTTGGGTATTGCCTGCCCACCCACCCCCCACCCCCCCCCCACCCACTTTGGAAATCACCCAGACTAGACTCAGCTGTCTCTGGAAATTTGAATGAAGCTTATATTTACAGCTTAGTACAATATACAAGCAGATATTTACAGTATAGACAGTTATAGACAGAAATAGACAAGATAAAAGGCAATACAGAAACACAGCAGCCCACCCAGAAACCTGAGTCCCCAGGAGGGGTCCCCAACCACCTTTCCACCTTCTCCCAACCCTTCCAACCTTACCCCAGTCCCAAGGAAGAATGGAGGTTTAGCCATGATCTAAATTTCATCATGCCAAGGCCACTGATCTATGTTTCCTTTATAGAGGAAACTATAGGATCAAATGCAGTGAGTTGCATAGCCACTTCTCCTTGAAGGAACAGATTTTGAGGAGCTTTTCCCTGAAAATACACTCCTCATTCCTTGCCTGCATTTTAAACAGTGAATATAGCATCCATCTTCTCTCAACTACATCATTAAATCTTTCTGTTCAAATTTGTTTTTCTGACCTCCTTGGAAATGTTGCCTGAACTACTCATCCGTGCATCTTCACACCTTTTAGCCAAAACGATCCAGATTTGGAAACCGATTCCATCTTAACACATCTGCAGCTTTAAATCCCCACACCAGCAGCAAGTAGGTAGGTGCCTGAGCAGGGCAGTGGTAACAACTCTGATAGTTTAAGGTCTGAACGGATATATGATGACTGTCTATAAAAATGAAAAATAGCTTATGAAACATGGACATGTCCTTCAGCTGCTTTGTGATGCCATTATTTTCACACCTATATACTTTAAAGTATCCTTATAAATATCTAATAACAAAAAAAAAAAACAAAAAATGGAAAGGGACCTGGGGCTACTGAAAGACAGTAAGCTGAAGATGAGCCAGCAGTGTGCCCAGGTGGCCAAGAGAGCCAATAGCATCCTGGCCTGCATCAGGAACAGTGTGGCCAGTAGGACAAGGGAGATTATTCTGCCCCTGTACTCAGCACTGGTCAGACCACACCTTGAGTACTGTGTCCAGTTCTGGGCCCCTCAATTCAAGAAGGATGTTGAGGTGCTGGAACATGTCCAGAGAAGGGCAACAAAGCTGATGAGGGGCCTGGAGCACAAATCCTATGAGGAGAGGTTGAGGGAGCTGGGCCTGTTTAGCCTGGAGAAGAGGAGGCTCAGGGGTGATCTTATTACTGTCTACAACTACCTGAAGGGGCATTGTAGCCAGGTGGGGGGTGGCCTCTTCTCCCAGGTAACCAGCAATAGAACAAGGGGACACAGTCTCAAGTTGTGCCAGGGTAGGTATAGGCTGGGTATTAGGAAGTAGTTCTTCACAGAGAGAGTGATTTCCCATTGGAATGGGCTGCCCAGAGAGGTGGTGGAGGCACCGTCCCTTGGGGTCTTCAAGAAAAGACTGGATGAGGCACTTAGTGCCATGGTCTAGTTGACTGGATAGGGCTGGGTGCTAGGTTGGACTGGATGATCTTGGAGGTCTCTTCCAACCTGGTTGATTCTATGATTCTATATAAAAAGATAGGGCATAAAAAACCACCATCAACAAGAGCAAAAATCATCCCAGTGAGAAGAAGTTCCTGTTATGATTCTGTTGGGAGGGTTGGGAGCTATATGGTCAAAATGCTTCTCAGCATTTTAGTGTTGCCTATATTTTTTCCATATATATTTGAAAAATATTGTTACTTGATAGCCAAGGAAAATATGAATATATCAGTATTAAGTGGACTTACTTCATTGGTAAAGCTTCTTGTCTATTTTTTTTATAGTTTGGGTTTTTTTTTGAGGATTAGAGTAGCTGAAGAAAATATCTGTAAATCATTTACCTACTTATAAACTGGCAACAGGGCAAATCTAGTACAACACAAAGCAAAAGAAGAGAAGCTTCTAAGCTATTTTTTTGTTTTGTCTGGAGATACACAGGGGATTCAGTATGTGGCTGACTCTTCCTCTGAGGCTCAAGAGTAAGATTATCACTCTAAAACCACAGTGATTGTGAAGGACAAGAAGGGACTTAAGGACACAGTATGCAGGTGTGAGCTTCCTGTGAGTACAGAAAACAGATTATTTGTGAATTTCATTCTTCTTCTGTTTTTCAATCAGGAAACTTGAAAAGCTATGCTTTTATCTGTTTCAGGAGGAGTTCAAAAAGATAAAGGATTCCTCAAAGTCCTCCAAAAATCAATATTCCTTAAAGCCTGACCTTGGCTATGGCTTGCTTCCAGTTTGCATACATCAAAAAAAAAAAAAAAAAAAAAAGAGAAGGAAAATATCTTGAAAAACAATGATGGTGCCACTGAAAACATGTGTGATCTAGCTTTATGTGAGGAACAGACCACAAAAGAGGACCTTGAGTCGTTGTAGTGTTGGCATTGGATGTTAGATGCTGTTGCCATTGAGGTTACAGACTAGTCTACAACTACCTGAAGGGAGGTTGTAGCCAGGTAAGGGTTGGTCTCTTCTGCCAGGCAACCAGCAACAGAACAAGGGGACACAGTCTCAAGTTGTGCTGGGGGAAGTATAGGCTGGATGTTAGGAGGAAGTTCTTCATAGAGAAAGTGATTTGCCATTGGAATGGGCTGCCCAGGGAGGTGATGGAGTCACCGTCCCTGGGGGTGCTCAAGAGAAGCCTGGCTGAGGCACTTAGTGCCATGGTCTAGCTGACTGGATAGGGCTGGGTGCTAGGTTGGACTGGATAATCTTGGAGGTCTCTTCCAACCTGGTTGATTCTATGATTCTATGATTCTACAACTGAAGACTGCTGTAAATTGTCTATGGGATATTCTAGGTAAGAAAGGTATTATGTCAAGTTTGGGAAGATAATAGAATCATAGATAGTGGGGTCAAAGTAATTGACATAATGGATTTAGGAAACAGAGTGAGGAAAGCACTAAATTCTAGTTTTGCCAATGCAGCAAGGTGCTGTGAGAAAGCAATGAACACACTGAAAGATGACTTGTTTGGTCATTTGATTCAAAATGAGTGAAATGACACTGCAACCTCTCTTGGGGTATTGCTTTGCAATGAAGAATAGGCAACATATACCTAGAATCAAAATCCAGAATTTGTTAACTATTCACAAGTTTTTTAACACTCACTGAAGCTTACTTTACTTTTCCAAAAATTGTGATTCTGTGAGGCATCCCATAATGAAAATTAAGATCTATATCTTCATTTCAGAATCAAATAGTGTTCACTGGGGCCCAGTATAGATGGGATTCTGATTCAGGCACTTATATATAATTCTACTATTTCCACTATCCTTCCTTTTAACTTCCAGCTGCTACTCCAGAAGGAGATGGTGTACCCATGGATCCTTGACAGAATTCTAATCCTATGTTATCTTGGTTTGAAGCTAGGTGGAATATTTTGGTGAGAAGAATTAGATGATAGGCTGTGAAAAGGAAACAATGGTGATGTCTACTTCACTCATAGGCTTGCTGAGATGTATAAAATCAAGCACACAAACATAGATAACAGAGTTGCTGTGTGTCTCTGGCTGCTTGAACTTTTCTCCCTAACCTGCTCTCTGTGTAACTAATCCTTCTGCTTCCTAACCCCACCCCCACCCCGGCTGATCCTTCAAACTCACCTTGCACATAAGGCAAAGTCTGGGATAAGGTAGAGGGGTGAAAAGGAGGTGGAAGGGTGGTTGGGATCCCCTCCTGGGGACTCTGGTTTCTAGGAGGGCTGTTGTGTTCCTGTATTACTTTTACTTTGTATATTTCTGTATATAACTGCATATATTAGTGTATGTCTGCTTGTATAATGTGCTAAGCTGTAAATATAAAACTTCATTTCTTAGTTTCCAGCTTAGCTGAGTCTAGTCTGGGTGATTTCATAAGGGAGGGTGGGGGAGTGCAGGTAACACCCAAACCATCTCATGTGGACACTGCAGTGTTTCAAAGGGACATAGAAGTCAACTGAATTCAGATCTAGCTGTTCACCTTAAAGTGAGCTCAATGGTTCACTAGAATTTGTTCAGAACCCTGACTGATGTCTTCTGAATAAAATGACACCTCTAGATATCTTCACACAGAGGCCAAAACATGAGTGTCTTGATCTCAAGCTGATCTCCACATCAATTTCTCACTTCAGTTTCCTGAACACTAAATATACAGCAATGATTCACTGTTCTCTAAGGCATGGATGTCTCAGAATTCCTTTTCTGTTTCTGCCACCCTTATGTAGTGGGGCAGTAAGTTAATGTGTGAGATAGTATATTTTAATTAATATTGTTATTAATATTATTATTAATTGATTATTAATGTTGATATTCAGAGCTCTCCCCCCTTCACCCAGTAATTTTAATAACTGGTTCTTTGCACAGTCATGAAAAACATAATACAGATGAGAACAGAGGATCTAGAACACTTAAGAAATAACTAGCAATATATACAAACATCAAATTATTAGAACTGGAAAGAGGTTCTTGCATTCAATTACACTGCTTGCCCACTAGATGGACTCGAGAAGCTCCTTTCTGCTTAAGCCAGAAGGCATTTGGAATTAGAGACTTTTACAGAGTTTTGTTAAAGAGGCTTTTGAGCATTTACTCAAAAATATTATATCTCCAGACTTCCAGGGCTAATTACCATTTCCAGACAGCACCCAAACACTTGTAGGGAGTTCTATTGGTGTCTTGTTAGCCTTCAAGATCTTCCCAGGCTCTGACAAGGGTGCTGGGAGAGAGGCAGTGATCTCTGACCTGATCCTGGTGCCTCTTGGACAATCTGTGTCCTTTCCAGGACTTCTCATCTTGCCAAGACAGGGCATTTCCTGGTAAGCTCGAGGCAGGATTCCAGATAGACAATTCCAAAACACCAGGAGCTGTTATTACATAGCAGAGCTAGCTTATAGCTTATCAGAGCACAGCAGGATACCATGGTTGAGGCAGAGCACCATCAGAGCATGTTGAGGCAAAGCACGTTGTCGTTACCTGCTCTTGTCTTTTTATCAATTGAGCCCAAGATTAATGGGTTTTGGCCACAGATCAGCCAATCAGAATGGCACTTTGCCAAGCTTAACCACATTAGGTAAAGTCAGGAGTTACTTTTACCTTTTTAGGGCATAACACAAACGGGTGTATAAACATGTGTGGGTACCCTGTAAACAAGTTTGGACAGATATAGAGGCACTAGGATCTTCCTTTCCTGCAGTTGGTTCTCCCACCAGAAGAAGGAGGAAGAGCAAAAAACATGTTTGGATAAGCCAGGACATGTTTAGGCCTATTTTGACCTTCCACAACACCTTATGAAGTGGATTTGAATATCTCAAAGCTCTTGAGATGACTGAATGCATGTGCATATGATGTTTACATAAAGATGCTAATGGCTGGAGACTTCTCTGTGTTCCAGCAAGGAGTACAAATGCTGAGGGTTTTGCACTTCAGCAGGAGCATGACACTTCTGGAAACAGAGCCCCTAAACAGCTTGCTGAAATAGCTAATTAGCTAAGCAGATCTCTAGCTCTCTGAATGTGCCAATTTACTGGTTTAACCTAACATAAGAGGGCATTCCTTGAGAGGGTACTTGAAGATGTATGTATGGCTACTGGCTGATATGGATTTCTTTGTAGTGAACTAACTTTGCTTTTAAAGACACTTCTTCCAGGAGGATTGTTTGTGCCAAAGTCATGAGGAAAGCTGAGAATGATTTCTCTGCCCAGAGTGAAAAAGTGAGCAAATCTGTCATATTAGACATGCATCTGTCTTTGCAGTATGAGCTTTTTGAATGGTTAATAATGAATCAAATCCACTTGATAATTAGCAGGTCGTTTGCCCTTCACCAGACCTGTTTCTCCACCCTGGTACCACCGATCAAGATTTCACAGCAACAGCTCACACAGAGAATGACTTTCAATCACAACTGGAGGCTGATGAACGTTTTAATTGATCCAGGAGTCACATGTGAGTCTATATGTCATGTGAGAGCTTTGATGATAATACCAGAACTGATGCTGCTCTGGATAGCAACAAAGGCAGGTTTTCTGATTTCTAGTGAAAGTTTTTGGGTATGGTTCAATGATAAGGCCAGTAATTCAGAGTGAAAGTTGTCCACAGGGGCCAATGTCACATCAATCTTATTTAACATCTACTTAAATGTTATTCTGCTATCTACAACCAGTACGCAAGTTCAGCTATGCAGACACACTGCATCTTGCCCCTATTAACTCCATGATCATGTCTGTGAATTATTAGTGTCATTTTCATACACCTTTTTTCCTTTGTCCTTGCTCTTGTCTGTCTTTAGACATTTACTGTGTCACATTGAATTTAGCCTGAATTTTAGCTAAAGACAAAAAATGCAAGTTTCTCTTTGAAATGCCTCACACAATTTCAGGGTGTCAAAAGAGATTGGCAAATGCTTGCTAAGAATGGTATGTCTATATGAAGACAACCCATCACTTCTTCATTCACTCCCCATCCTTCCCCTTATGCTTCTCAAGAAAAGTGAGACTTCATGATAAATTTTATCACCAGGGAGTTGACTTGATAAATTCATTTTTTTCCAGGGATGGTTGTTTTTTTTTTTTCAAGTAGAAAGATTAATGTGGAAAGAAACATGCAGTCTGTTTGTTGGCAGTGCAACGTGGAATTGGAAGAGTACAGGAATTGTGATTTTCCTGTGCTGCTAAAGGCAAGAAATGTATGTTACATGTGTGACACAAAAGAGCCTTCAAAATATTCCAAAGGGTGTAATTTTTAAATGGTTTTATTATCTGCACTTCTGCCTTTATCACAAGAGGAGGCATAAAACTGATTTGAAAATTTGAGCTACTGCCTAGATTAAGATGGCTAAAAAGAACCAATTTGTTACATTAAACTTTGTTAAATGCCATGACTGCAGTGGTGCCTTATTCAACATGTACCAGATAATACAAGTAAATATTCAAAGCCAGGTCTTGACCACAGAGCTAACACAGCCTAATCCACTACTTCAGGGCTAATATAATTCCTCCTCCTTTTTTTCAGGAAGAATGCCACTCTTAAGAGGTATATTTAACATTTGCTTTAACCTCCATATCTTCAATGCTTGTAGAGAATCAGTCTGCTAAAAAAAAAATATGAATCAAATGTGAAAAAGGAATCAACAAAATAATAGCAACTTATTTCTTACCTATAACTGTTTGGAGGTAATAACTAATCAGCACTACAAATTTTCTCAGTTCTGCTATTTTATGTTACTGTCAGGTTTTGCATAGGATGTACTGAGCCTTATCTAGAGTGTGAGTTCAAGTGAATAACTATTATTATCACAAGTGTTGATTTTATTCAGACTTTACAGCAACAAGTTTGCAGGGAATTTATTAAAGCTACATTTCATATTCAAAACTCCTATTTTTAGAATTCTGTCACTCCAACAAAATGCTGTTCCATGTTACTCATCTAATGTGTGGTTCACTTCACCTAATTCAGGAAATATAAAAGTTAAATAGCTACATCTGAGCAGGTAACCGAATTCTTATCACAGTCAGTAGTGAAAATAAGAGTGATTCACAATTTCTGTCTCATCACTAGATTTAGAATACAAAAATACCTTTCTACTCTTTTTTCTCTCCATTACATCTTTTCCTTTTAGGGACAGACTCAGGTATAGAACATAAACTTCATATCTCTCAAGTTTCATCATAGACAAAAATACCACAGAATCATAGAATCAGCCAGGTAGGAAGAGACCTCCAAGATCATCCAGTCCAACCTAGCACCCAGCCCTAGTCAACTAGACCATGGCACTAAGTGCCTCAGCCAGGCTTTGCTTGGACACCTCCAGGGACAGAGACTCCACCACCTCCCTGGGCAGCCCATTCCAATGCCAATCACTCTCTCTGGCAACAACTTCCTCCTAATATCAAGACCGTACCTCTCCTAGCACAACTTGAGACTGTGTCCCCTCCTTCTTTTGCTGCTTGCCTGACAGAAGAGGCTGACCCCTACCTGGCTACAGCCTCTCTTCAGGTAGCTGTAGACAGCAATGAGGTCTGCCCTGAGCCTCCTCTTTTCCAGGCTAAACACCCCCAGCTCCTTCAGCCTCTCCTCTTAGGGTTTGTGTTCCAAGCCTCTCACCAACCTTGTTGCCCTTCTCTGGACACATTCCAGTGCCTTAATGTCTCTCTTGAGTTGAGGAGCCCTGAACTGGACACAGCACTCAAGGCGTGGCCTTACCAGATAGATTCCAATTCTCCTTGATTTATGAATGTTATAGAAAAGCCTTACATATATAAAACCTAAACTTTCACCAATAAGAACTTTAAGAGTTCCAAAGAATCATTGAATCATAGAACTGGATAGGTTAGAAAAGATCTTTAAGGTCATTGAGTCCAACCATTAACCTCACGCTACTAAAACTACTGTTAAACCATCTCCCTGAGCACCATATATACATATCTGCATACAGCTGTAGGGATGATGATTCCACCACTTCCCCTGGTGTGATAACCCTTTCAATGATTTTTTTTAGTTTTCCTAATACCCAGCCTAAATCTCCCCTGGCACAACATGAAGCCATTTCCTCTCATCCTGTCACTAATTGGAAGAACAGATCAACACCTGCATCAGTACAACCTCCTTTCAGGTAGTTGTAGAGCATGAGAAATTCTCCCCTGAGCCTCCTTTTCTCCAGGCTAAACAACCTCAGTTCCCTCAGTTGCTCCTAGCAGGCCTTTTTCTCTAGACCCTGGAACAGCTTTTTCTGTTTCCTCTGGACCCACTCCAAGGACTATATTTAGAGAGAAAAAAAAAAAACAACCAACCAACCAACCAAAAAAAAGTGTAAAAGTGTCTGGCTTGGTTTTCTTGTTGTAGAAACAATGTGATATAGAAAATAAGGGTGATATCGCAGACTGAATTTATGGGTTCTGCAGTATGTCCATGTTTGCATGCTCAGGACATTTGCAAGACTCAGAATTTACCTTATATTATTGAAGATATATATTTCATAAGTAAATATTTCATAGCAAACTTTCAGAAGACATTGAAAATTACAAATGAGGAAAGAGAAATTAAAACAAACAAACAAAAAAGATCTTTTTCCTATTCAATGCCAAACAAAGGAGGAAAACATTTTAATAATGAAGTCGGAATCACCTACCTCAGAAGCTTAAGACTGAAATAAAAACTTAGCTAGGAGTCTATTTACACTAGCCCAGCCAAAATGATGATGGTTTCCTTAAAAGCAACATCAATTAATTTGAACAATTCACAGACCATAGAATCATAGAATGGGTTAGGTTGGAAGGGACCTCAAAGAACATCCAGTTCCAACCCCCTGACATAGGCAGGGACACTTCTCACTAGTAGAGGTTGCTCAAGGCTTCATCCAACCTGGCCCTGAACACCAGGGAGGGAGCAGCCACAATCTCCCTGGGCAACCTGTGCCAGTATCTCACCACCTTCACTGGAAAGAAACCTTTCCTAACATCTGGTTTGAATCTCCCCTCTTCTAGTTTAAACCCACTACCCCTTGTCCTGTCATTACAAGACCTTGTAAATAGTTTTGCCCCAGCCTTCCTGTAGGCCCCCTTCAGATACTGGAAGGTCACTATAAGGTCTCCTCAAAGCCTTCTCCCCTCCAGGATGAAGAGTCCCAACTTGTAGAGAGGTAAGAAGTTTCAGACTTTGGCTTAAATATGTAGTAGTATTCATTGAAAGCTCTCCCAAGATTGCTGTCATCCAACAATGGAGGAGAGCTCTGTTTGGCTGTGAAAACAGATTCCAGAGCCCCAGCTTGAGAGTGAAGAGGCAGCTTGTTCCACTTTCTTGATGAGGATGGGAATACATGGATGTTGGGAAGAGGAAAAGGGTTGCCCAAGGAAACGATGGCTATATGAGCAAAAAAGGGGAAGGATGGAGAAGGAAAGGAGGAAAAAAAAGGGAGGGAAGACATCACATTTATGTAGACAGCAAGACTTATAAAGCACCATCTATTTAAGACTCAGACATTTTTACAGCATTTATGTCTCAGCAAAGCAATATATACCTCTGCTCATTTCTACTTCTAATATTATTATTGTTATTTTTCTCACATGTAATATTGCAAGCCCTTTTTATACTTTTTTTATCATATTTTGTAGCTGTTCCTGTACTGCAGCCAATTTTGGATTATTTCTTCTCTTCTTCTTTCCAGTGTGTGTTCATACTTGTCAGGTCTGAAAATCATATCTTTTCTCATCCCATCTCTGTGTGGTTTCAGTCCCTTTGTGAAATATTGTCCTCCCTGGAGCTGACAATACCTCCCAGTTTCACACAGGTAGTCATTATTCTTAAGATACTGATTTTTCTCTCCTACAGATCATTAATGAAGAAGTTGAGTAAGGTCAAGTCTGGTATCTATCCCATCTCAAATTATTCCTAAAGATAAAATGCTGGTTTTTACAATTAAAAAATCTGTAACTTCCATTATGAAAATAATAAATTATATATTGAAATTATATAGCTCCCCTCTCAGTATGTAATTCTTATGATTGATAAGTCACTTGGAACATTCACTCAAGATGGCAGTAATCATCAGGGTGGTTTCCCCTGTACTCAGCACTGGTCAGGCCACACCTTGAGTACTGTGTCCAGTTCTGGGCCCCTCAACTCAAGAGAGACATTGAAGTGCTGGAACGTGTCCAGAGAAGGGCAACAAAGCTGTTGAGGTGCCTGGAACAGAAACCCTATGAGGAGAGGCTGAAGGAGCTGGGGTTGTTTAGCCTGCAGAAGAGGAGGCTCAGGGGGGACCTCATTGCTGTCTACAACTACCTGAAGAGACAATATAGCCAGGTTGGGGTTGGTCTCTTCTGCCAGGCAACCAGCAACAGAACAAGGGGACACAGTCTCAAATTGTGCTGAGGGAAGTATAGGCTGGATGTTAGGAGAAAGTTCTCCACAGAGAGAGTAATTTGTCATTGGAATGGGCTGCCCAGGGAGGTGGTGGAGTCGCTGTCCCTAGAGGTGTTCAAGAGAAGACTGGCTGAGGCACTTAGTGCCATGGTCTAGGTGACTGGATAGGGCTGGGTGCTAGGTTGGGCTGGATGATCTTGGAGGTCTCTTCCAACCTGGTTGATTCTATGATTCTGTGCTGATATGCAGAAGTCAAGATTTTGCATAAAAGGGAAAGATTTATTTAGGATTAACCTACACCAGAGTGCTGTAAATACAGAGAATAAGAGTGGCTGTTTTCCTGATAATACTTTTAGAAAATTGCTGTTCTTCATTTCCATATCCTAGATCACAAATCAAATAAATAGGACAAAAAACTGGAGCAGCTCAGCTCTTCACAGAGCAAGGACATAAGGGATCTACCACGACTGTTCTGCTCACTGATGCTAATTCTTTAAGGGGATCATGTGCACCAAATCCTTGCAGAAATGATATTTCTCTAGGTACATCTACAGAGCCTAGGGCTACATGAACTCAAATGATCTGATCTAGCAACCTATACACTCTAGCCAGATATAGGAAGGAAAAGAGTAGAGGGAAACTTCTGCTTCACACCACAGGGAAGAGTCAGTAGCAAAGCTGAAGCAGAAAACTAAAGCTGGTGGGCATCCAGCCCTGTATTCTGCAGTTTGCAGCCTCTCCTCGCCAGGATAAGTCCATCCACTCACCTCTGCATCCCTTCTGGAGCTCTGTAGGTGAGCAGAATTATTGAGCTTAATGACTGACCCTGTTCTCCCTTAAACACTAAGCCATCCTAGTGTTGGTGCTCCTACACTTTCCTTTCCTACACAGCAGCCAGTTTTGTGTTTAATTTTGTTTCATTAGAAGAACATTATTTTTAATTATATTTCATTATTTCTCTTAATATTTTCAAGACTGATGATGACAGGAGCTTAACAGAATCCAATCCCTTTTTCATTAGAGATCATCTCTTTGCATTCATCTCACATCTCCATTATGAGCTCACATCTCCATTATGGGCTGTCACATGCTTCATGCACAGCAATAATGGCCTGGGTAGACACCCTCATAAATATCCTGCTCATCTCCACAGCAGTGGTGTAATTGAGGATAAACACAGTAGTGTTTGTCCACTTCCTCTGTGCAGTCTGGGTGGCTTTTCCCAATTTAAAAACAAACTGCTGATTGAACAGACGGAAGAAGCTGAAATCATGGCAGTTCATAGCACTTCTGCTGTCTTCTGGCCATATCCAAGTATCTTAGCAAGAACTGAGGGTTTGTTTGCTTAACAAATATGCAATGCATGCTTTCTCAATGCATGGAATCCACCAGGGATTTGGCATTCCAGAGCCTTTCAGGCTTTTATTCCAGTAAGTGATGCATTTCTCTCTGATGTGATGCTTTCTAAAGACTCTGAGGTCATAGGAAAGAGCATATTTTTAGGTTCCTTTTAGCTTTTCTCCTGGTCAGCTATAGTGTGTGACAGTGGTGGGTTGACCCTGGATGGATGACAGGAGCCCAGCAAAGCTACTCTTTCTCTCCCCTCCCCAGGTGGACAGGGGAAAAAAATATAAGAAAAGGCTTGTAGGTTGATATAAGGACAGGTAGAGATCACTGAGTGGTTACCATCACTGTATGGCACAGAATCATACAATCAACCATGTTGGAAGAGACCTCCAGGGACAGTGACTCCACCACCTCTCTGGGCAGCCCATTCCAATGCCAATCACTCTCTCTGGGAAGAACTTCCTCCTAACATCCAGCCTATACTTCCCCTGGCGCAACTTGAGACTGTGTGCCCCTGTTCTACTGGTGGTTGTCTGGGAGAAGAGAACAACCCCCACATGGCTACAACCCTCCTTCAGGTAGTTGTAGACAGCAGTGAGCCTCAGCCAAGCTCCCTTAGCCTCTCCTCATAGAGTTTGTGTTCCAGGCCCCTCATCAGTGTTGTTGCCCTTCTCTGGACATGTTCCAGCACCTCAACATCTCTCCTGAGTTGAGGGGCCCAGAACTGGACACAGCACTCAAGGTGTGTCCTGACCAGTGTTGAATACAGGGCTAGAATAACCTCCCTTGTCCTACTGGCCACACTGTTCCTGATGCAGGCCAGGATGCCATTGGTTGTCTTGGCCACCTGGGCACACTGCTGGCTCATCATCAGTCTACTATCCACCAGTACCCGCAGGTCCCTTTCTGCCTGGCTACTCTCCAGTCACTCCATCCCCAGCCTGTAGCACTGCTCGGGTTTGTTGTGGCCAAAGTGCAGAACCCTGCACTTGGCCTTGTTAAATCTCATCCCATTGGCCTCTGCTCACCCCTCCAGCCTGTCCAGCTCCCTCTGCAGGGCTCTTCCACATTCCAACCGATCAACACCTGCTCCTAGCTTGGTGTCATCTGCAAACTTACTGATGCTGGACTCAATCCCCTCATCCAGATCATCAATAAAAATGTTGAACAGGATTGGACCCAGCACTGATCCTTAGGGCACACCTCTAGTGCCAGCTGCCAACTGTCTGTGGCACCATTCACCACCACATCCAGCAGAAAACTACTTTAATATATTACCAACCAAATATACTGGAAAACTAATTTAATATATTACCAACCAAAATCACAGTAGAATAACGAGAAAATAAACATTAGGTATTTCAATACCTTCCCCTCATACCTCTTTCTTCCCAGGCTCAACTTTGTACCTGATTTTGTCTACCTTCTCTCAAACAGTGGCACAGGGAATAGGGGCTGTGGTCAGTTCATTACACATTGTACTGTGCAGTACTTTTTTCCCTTCTTAAACGATTTGTCACAAAGGTACTGCCATCACCACAAACTCACTCAGTCTCTTGGCCAGCAGTGGGTCTGTCTTGGAACCAGTGATGCTTGTTGAACACAGGGGAAGCTTCTAGCAGCTTCTCACAGAAGTCACTTCTGTAACCTTCCCACTAGCAAATCTTGCCATGGAAGCCAAATACAGCGACACTGCTGCTGAGAGCAATTTATTATGTATGCAACTTAAACTTTTGCTCTCTCAGGCAATCTTGTACTGTTTCTTCCATCTTTTTTTTACCACTTAATTTTGAATTATGAGCTCCAGCTTCATGGCAGAGCCTATCTCCCCTTTAAGGATAGCATGAAGTGGGGAGGTTCTCATATTAGAGTTAAGGATTGCAACAATAAATTCTTTAAAAAATCAAATTGGTCCAGCAGTTGTAAAAGAACCCAAATTATCAGCTCATAATTCACTGCAGGAAGGTGGTCACTAGATGTTTTGTGGCTGCCTGTCTCAAAGGATGGTCTGCAAAGTTACTTGTACAGTTTAGCAAAACACAGAGAATTTTGAGCCAAGGCCTCTTCAAATTCAATAAACTAGAAAATTTTGGCCTTTTTTCCCCTTTTTTATTGGTAGAAAAGATATACAGGAACAAATTATTTCCAGTGGGCTGCCCAGAGAGGTGGTGGAGTCACCATCCCTGGAGGTGTTCAAGAATACACTGGCTGAGGCACTTAGTGCCATGGTCTAGTAGACTAGATAGGGCTGGGTGCTAGATTGGACTGGATGATCTTGGAGGTCTCTTCCAACCTGGTTGATTCTATGATCCTATCCTCTTTTTAAATCTCACTCATGACTTCTCTAACTTGAAGGTACATTGTATGGTTTAATGTAGGTCAAAATCGTACCCTAGAAGTAACATTTTTAATATTTCATGATAAGAAACTAATGGATTTTTAAAACTCTGGGAGAAAGGAGAATGATTGTAGGTAGTCTGATAAATACATTATCAAAACCAACCAAAATATTTTTCCATCATCTTTTCTGTTATGGCTCTGTGAGATTTTGCTTTCCCCTCTCTCCACTGAACCATGAGTCAGTGCCCAAAATCCTACAAAGATCTCTGCATAGAGCTGCAGCAGGAAAGAATTCCTCTTTTACTGCTTGCTCTTTCATAGCAGTGCTTCCTTATTATCTCTGAGGCCAGGAGAAAACTAATATAAATCTGAGCAATATTAAATTCACAGTGTGCCATTTTTTGCTCAAACTGGGACAGCAGCTTTGACTAACTTGACAATGGTTAAACAATAAGAACTGTCAAATTTATTTGAAATAATTATACACCAGAAGAGTTACATCAAGAGGAGAATGCCTATAATTTGTGCTGTGCCAGTAGTTTTCAATTAAATCCCAGCTTGATCTCTTGGAGCATCCTGGCCCAAATTTGTAGATAATTCTACACTGAGCTTCAGAATTTAATCAAGTATTTAATGGTGAAGAAACCCATTTCTTGGGTGATGTAATGACATTGTAATCTTCCATAATCATGAGACATTAGCATAATGATAAATATGAACCTATAAACAGCTTTGGGTTGAGGTGTCCAAGGATGAACTGTGTGTTATACACATGTTCATTCTATACATTTGCTACAACAAGGTGGAGGAGCAGAATTTGTGCACGCGTTTGCGTGTGTCCATGTGTAAAGATGCCAACAGGATTTGTAGCACTGATTGAATTCCCACTGCAAGTTCTGAGATCAGCCCAGGATAGAAGGTAATGTAATTTTCACATCCATATCTTTCTCATTTAAATGTGTGACTTTTGTGGCTGAATATCTAAATGAAAAGCAGTATGGAAGGTGCCAAGTTAGAAGCAAACTGAAAATCATGTTTCAAACTGTAAAGCAAGTTTCTTGCATGAGGAGCCCATGAGCTTGGAAATAATGCCTTCTATGCCACAGTTTGTAGAGCTTCTGCTGAATTCAGTCTTAAAAATCTCAAATGTAATGCACAGGGATAGCTCTTTCTTGATCTTTTAGATACCTCTCCACGCACTTTAACAATAAAGCTTAAACTTCTCTAAATTTCTTTTCAAGGCAAGAAGGATTTCTATCACAATAAAACATGGAATCATAGAATGGTTTGAGTTCAAAGAGACCTTTAAGATCACCTAGATCCAACTAAATTAAGGTCATTTAGGAAAAGCATTCTTGATGAAATTCATTTAGTGAGATCAAGAGAGGTATAAGAAGAAATTTCTACAAGGTATACAAATTTGGTACAAAAACACATAAAAGGAAATTATAGGCTGCACTCAGTAGAGAGTGCAGCCAGTGGGACAAGGGAGGTTATTCTGCCTCTGTACTCAACACTGCTCAGGCCACATTTTGGGTACTGTGTCCAATTCTGGGCTCCTCAATTCAAGAGAGATGTTGAGGTGCTGGAACATGTCCAGAGAAGGACAGCAAAGCTGGTGAGGGGCTTGGAACACAGCCTGTGAGGAGAGGCTGAAGGAGCTGGGGGTGTGCAGCCTGGGGAAGAGGAGGTTCAGGGATGACCTACCTGAAGGGAGGCTGTAGCCAGATGGAGGTTGTTCTCTTCTCCCAGACAAACAGCAACAGAACAATGGGACACAGTCTCAAGTTGTGCCAGGGGAGGTCTAGGCTGGATGTTAGGAGGAAGTTCTTGCCAGAGAGAGTGATTTGCCATTGGAATGGGCTGCCCAGGGAGGTGGTGGAGTCGTCATTCCCTGAAGGTGTTGAAGAAAAGCCTGGCTAAGGCACTTAGTGCCATGGTGTAGTTGACTGGCTAGGGCTGGGTGCTAGGTTGTAGTAGATGATGTTGGAGGTCTCTTCCAACCTGGTTGATTCTATGGTTCTATGATCTGAGGTTTTTTTTCCACATGGGATTGAAATAAGAGTTTTTTCTCTTAAATGTCTGACACGCTCTGGATTGTTATGAAACTATGATCTGTTGTCTTGCATGAAATCTGTTTTCTCTGTGTAAAAGGAAACAGCATTATTGTATGCCTCATATTTACTGGATCTTGACCAGCAAGTTGCAGTACAACAATCTGAGGTGACAATATGAAATTATGACATTTGAACTTGTGTGCCATAGATTTGTGCTGTTTAGTCATACTTGTGACCTGTACTTCACATCAACACAGAGCACCACACAACAATTTTGTGTTTCAGTGAACCTCATTGTGTCATGGATGCCTGGGTACTTCTGTGCTTGTCTCTCTGTGAAGTGCATTGAAATATTAGAATGAAGAAATTAACATTTTCTTAATCAGTTTATTGACCTCTTGAAGCATGGTTCTAACATGAGTTTTGTGACTTGAATCAGTTTTAATCACCCCTTAATGGGTAAATTCTTCATGTGCTGCAGTAATCAGTCACATTCCTTTTGATTTCAGTGATTTGGGGGACATAATGTCAATGCACTCTATTATTTCTGAAACACAAAAAGCTAACCAAGAAAACCCTGTTGCTGTGTACCAGGTCCCAGTTTATCAGCCACTCATGTACATGTTTAAGTCTATTTCTTCTTGGAAACAGATACATGCACATAATTTTAGGCCTTCAATCTCTTCCTTCCAACTAATGCTATACTCCTTATAAGGATTATAGCAGTGGGGAGACAGATGATGAGTGTCATTTCTATTTAGAGATCTAAAAGAGGTCAGCTTATTCAAGCTATGTAGGTACCTGTTTTTCTAAAGTTAGATCTGAGAGCAGGATTTCATTTCTCCATGTACCAGCAAAGGTAGTCTTTAAATAACATAAATAAATAAGTACTTTTGTTACAGCCACTAGATCCAGAGGAGTTGCTTTGCACACAATATCTTTTTTCTCTCCCCAGATATGGGCAGTCTTAAATGTCCTGAACTCTTTACAAATTCAAGTGTGATTTGTAAAAATAGAATTAATTGGTCCACTGATGTCTCTCAGTTCAGACATCCCTCCATCTGAAGACACTTCAATGAACATATCCTACAGGTATTATGTTAAAAAAATCTTTTCTAAGGTGGGATATGCTCAGAGTCTCTGTTGACATTGCTCCATTTTATTAAAATCTCTGTATTCCCCTGATAAATAGACTAAAATGCAGGTATCTGACTTCTCAAGGGAATGAACCAGACACAAGGATGCTCTGAGGTCATTTCTCCTCAGTTCTTCCCGCTAGTGGTGTCCTACTTTGCATGAGATGCTTAAATGCCTTTTGAGACAAAGAAAATTGCTCCTTATTAATCAGGACATGTGCTCCAGAAATGGGGCACCTGTATTTCAGTGTCAATGCTAATGAATATTTAATTTGCACATATAGGGCATCATCTGCAGGTGAAACCAAAAGGGTAAAATCTTCCCACAGGTGGACAGAATATGCCATAGTGAACACTTAGTCAAGAGATCTGAGCTGTTTCCTTTGTCTACTTGATTGAAGTCTGAACCCACTTTCATTCAACTTGGAGGTTGCCTTTGCCAGCAAGACACAACAAATCTAGACTTCACTTTGCTTTCATTTTTTTGCAACATTTTTTTGTAGAGCAATTATATATTTCAGATTTTTCTTCAATAAGAAACAACAGCAAAATCAAATTAAATACAGATTTCACCAGTCCCGTTCCTCTTTCCTCTGCTCAATTCAGCACTGACAAAAAAAAGAATAACATTACTCACTTGAGCAGGTTCTAGTCATTACGTTTGTCCAGGAATACCCCAAATTTCTCTCTTCTCCCTCTGACTCCATGGGTTTGAACGGGATAAGAAAGGTGCAGAAGCCTGTTTCCCTCTGCTCTGCCCTGTGGGCTTGATGGTGGGCAGCAAAAGGGTGCCTTTTCTGCATATGGGCTAACGTGTGTGGATGCCCATGCTGGAATCGGGCTGGTGGTTGGCTGTGTTTTTGCACCCAGTATAAATGGTAAATGGAAACTCTGTCTAGAAAAAGGATAAATAGAGCAAGGGTTCCCTCCTTGAGGGTTCCCACCTTGAGAGTTCCCATCTTGAGAGTCCTCTGCCACTGTGAAGAACAAGTTTCTATTGTGAATGGACCGTCTCTACTTTTGGATGGCTCCTACCTTTTGTACAGCTCTTGGTTTTATCCCATCCCTGCTTTTGGATGGTTCTCCCCAATATTGCACTCTTTTGTACAAACCGGCAGGCTTGGCAAGTCCTGGGGTCCTTTGAGAGAGAGAGACAGTGGCATCTGAACCACCCTCTCTCAGACCCTATCAGTAGCCAACTTCCTGGCTGCCTCTTGGACTGGGGCACCCTAGAAGTTTTGGCTCTCCCCTGCCACTGTGAAAGCAGCATCGTTCCATGACCATCCCACTTGGGAAGAAGTGCTCAAGACATTTCCGAGTTTGGCAGCTTACTGACTCACCTCAGGCTTCTGTGGCATGGATCACTATTATTGGATATTGCTTGCAGCAGCAGAAGACTGCTCCTGCAGAGGAATCCAGTGAGGGGTCATTGTCAAGTGCCTATCTCGCCTCTGTGAGTAAGCTTTTCCCTTAATCTTCTGCTCAGTTGGATGGATAGTGGGGTAAAGCTGTGTTTATAGCTTAGCCTTTTCCAACTCCTCACTTCCTAAAGATCTAAACTTATCTATAATATCCTTTTTTTGGAATATATTTCCAATCAAACTGACTCTGTTAATAAACTAAACTAATTTTGTATATAGTTTTATGTTTAGTTCGTATATAACCTTTTCCCTTAATCTTCTGCTCAGCCTGGTGGATAGTGGGGTACAGCTGTGTTTATAGCTTAGCCTTTCCCAATTCCTCACTTCCTAAAGATCTAAACTTATCTATAATATCCTTTTTTTGGAAGATATTCCCAATCAAACTGACTCTGTTAATAAACTAAACTAATTTTGTATATAGTTTTATGTTTAGTTCGTATATAACCTTTTCCCTTAATCTTCTGCTCAGCCTGGTGGATAGTGGGGTACAGCTGTGTTTATAGCTTAGCCTTTCCCAATTCCTCACTTCCTAAAGATCTAAATTTATCTATAATATCCTTTTTTTGGAAGATAATCCTGACCAAACTGACTCTGTTAATAAACTAAACTAATTTTCTATCTAATTTTAAGGGGGGGGGGAGGGGGGTTCAATAAAATGCAATAATTCTATATTTATAATTCCTGACTCAGTCACATTAATTCCCTGCCTCCACAACAACATTCAGATCCCAATTCTCAGAATAATCACCATCGCTATGGATTGATTCCATTTTCATAACTCTCCATGAATCCTGCACACCTGAATTTGTTTTGTAGTCCGTGTGTGAATGTAACCTTAATGCAGATCCCATGTATTTGTAATTTCCTCTGTGAGCTGCGACGATGTTTTCCTTAGCCTGAGAGTGACCATAGGTTAGCACTCTGAATATGCGAAATGTCAGTTTTTGACTGCAAGAGAGATATTTTTATTGTTTGCATGTATTTCCTTTACCTTCCCTCCCCTCCCCATGCCTATCTACAAGCAAAATTCTTCAACTGATAAAAAAAATAGTCGAAGCAACAGCATGTTGGGTTTTTTTTCTTCAGAATTGTTCTTTGTTACCTAAAAATACAGCTCCCGAAATACACATTGGCCCTAAACAATGGTAAAAAAAAAAAAACTAACAAACAACAAAACAAGCAAAATAAACATAAAGTTTAAAAAGAAGAAAAGAAAATAATCTTACTGACATTTCCCTGAAAATTGAATGTTCTTTTTACACAAACACTGAAGACTGGTTTCATTACTGAGTGTCAGGGGGGTCACAGGATAGCAAAAGCTTCTGCATGTCACTCAGTCTACACTTTGGCATTTTTCCAATAGGAACGTGCTTTCTACAAGGGAAAAAGGGCTGGAGTAAGTGCCATGTTAAATGAATAATGAACATGCAAGACAGTTTTAAAGGTTTGCAGACAGGTTTGCAAAAGCATCATGATCTTTTTTTACTTCTATTAGCTAATCACACCTACAATATTATCTTCACCGTAGGGCTGAGATAGCGTCATTAGACAAGTTGACAATCTTGTATTATATCTTCAAATCTGAGGCCTTAGCGACCAATCTCTGAAAAGTACAATTAAGTCCAAATTCTTACAAGACTATAATTACAGAAGAATATTGTCTTTACCTTGAAAGCCACCAGTCCCACCTCATGGTGGGAGTGAAGGAAGAAGAAACCTTAGATAAGTTAAGTGAAAGGCTCAGAAGTCAGAAACAAATGGGAGTACTCCCCCTCTCAGCCCCCACCCTCCCATCAAAATAGTAAAAACCACAAACCACTTCCTGCTATCATTATCAGACCAGAGGTTTCTTTTCATTTCAGTTTTCAATGTTATTTATTCATAGAAGAGAATCGTAGAATAGAATCACAGAATTAACCAGGTTGGAAGAGACCTCTAAGATCATCCAGTCCAACCTAGCACCCAGCCCTAGCCAGTCATCTAGACCATGGCACTAAGTGCCTCAACCAGGCTTTTCTTGAACACCTCCAGAAGTAGCGACTCCATCACCTCCCTGGGGACCCCATTCCAATGCCAATCACTCTCTCTGGCAACAACTTCCTGCTAACATCCAGCCCATATTTCCCTCAGCAGAACTTGAGGCTGTTTTACTCACATCTCTGCCATTCACTGGCTGTATGACTTTAATCAGCTTCCTTGGAATTTGTATCTAAAAAACAGTTAATGTTGCTTGCAATCTTGTGCATCTTATTTTCTGTGTTACTTTTCCTCCTCACAGTTAGTAGTCATCTTTAACTTAACATTACTTATAATGGACTCAAAAGGTTTGTATGCAGTTTTCCAAGTCATTAAGTTCATTGCCTATGCTCTGTAACAGACTTTTGTGGAATGAGAGGTGGTTTTCTCATTATTTAAGTCTGAGTACAGCTTAGCTATTTGGACTTGCATATGGAGGCATTACTCAAGTCTTAATACCTTTAATGCTCTGAGTTTCTGTCCTAGTGGGGCATAAATCCTGCCAGACTGGTTTAACCTTTGCGCTTCTCCTGTTGTGGGGTCCAGGGGTGAAGTCAGATGAGCAAACAGCAAGAGTTTGGCCCCAGTGAAGCCTTGAGGGCTAGGGGACTTAGCACCACGTGTCAAGTGTCTTGTGCTGCCTACAACGTACCTGTGTGGTCAAATGTGGCATGAAGCTTTGGATTCATTGGGCAGAACAATGGTGCAAGTGCCTATGGGTCAATTTGATTTTCAAAATGAAGTATTTAAAGGGGGATGGTTTAAAAAACCACACCTTTCTGCATTCAGCCTTTCTGCATCCTGCCTTCCTGCATCCTGCCTTCCTGCATTCATCACAGAGCCTTCCTGACTCTCATTGTTTGCGGCTCATTAAAGGTGGCCACGTGTTGCAGCTAACACCTAGCAGCATAACAGCAGCTCCTTCCCCTCTGCCTGGAATATTTTGCATTTTACCCTGGAATTATTATCACAATTTTAAAAGCATCTTTGATACAGGAGACTTACTCAGGGACCAAAGTGTCTTGAGCACGTCTGCTGGAGTGAATGCCAAGATTCCATAAGCACAGTTACAATTTTTCCTGCTTTCACATTACTATTTTCCAAATTCTGGTTGTTTAAACTGTTAAATTCTATGATATTACTTCCTGTCAACCAGAAATACAAAGAATCTCAGGGATTTTTTCCAATTTTTTAATATTAATTTAAAAATTATTATTCATACACACATTAATATTCATAATTCACACAGGTTATTAATTTCTGGTGCAGTTTCAGAAGAGTAAATGGATTATTTGTAGGTGAATAAGAAATGTTCAAAATAGGTGATGAAAGGCAGTTTCCAAACAGGACAGAAATGAGACAGTATGTGTTTAATAAAGAATTTATTTGCCAGGACAAAAAAATTAGTCAATGATTTCCCCCCCATATTTAAATTGACTTTGGCAAAGAATTTCAACCAAAAAAAAATATAAGACACAATTAGTAGCCATTTAAATAGTTACTTAAACTTACTTAAAACAACTTGACCAAGAATCTCCACAAAGCAAAGCCAAGTGTTTCATGTTGAAATAATTATCTCTTCACAGTTCTCTGCTTAGCATGATCTGTAACAAATCTCTGTCGCTCACTGGAATACATATTTCAAGCAAGGTCAAGGCAGCTTTGACCAGTCTTACCATTGTATTTATTTGAAACCTTAAAATATTGAAGCAAATGTAGCTGATATAAAGCAGTTTGCCATGAGAGTGTTTTAATTACCAATTAATAACAGGTTGGACTTGATGACCTCAGAGGTCTTTTCCAATCTGGTTAATTCTGTGATTCTGTATTAATCCTGTAATAATAGTTTCCTTGCATAAATACTTAACCTTGACAATAATTTCTGAGTTCATCTGAGTCTTGCTACTCTAGCTTTACAATTATCATTCAGGTTTTGAAGTAAATCCAGTGTTTATTAGCAGATGGAGATACTTGAGTGGTTCTCACTCTCCTGTGTAGAGGTGTTTACTCATGGGACTATTTTTAGAGATGTCAGCAAGAGCTGGAGATTTTCAGCCTCTCCAAATAATCCAGATTCTTTGATTATCTGATTTAGGAAATATCTAATCTGATTTGGAGCACCTAAGTTAGATAATTTCAGTAGAAAATCCTATGCCCACCAAAGACAGAGTTCTTTTCCTACAAACATTTATCTCATGCTTTCAAAAAAGGAATTAATGTCAATGTTTCAAATATGGTCATAATACATTTAAGCACCTGCTCCAAACATACCAGGATGTGAGTTTAAAAATCTGGCTATTGTCCTACATGAAACCAGAAAATGATTTTATAATTTCACAAACCTGTTACAGACTTGAGCTTTTGCTTCACCCCTTAAAAGTCATTGTAAATTACAACTGAAACCATAGCTCTCTGCCTCCACTCTCTCAAGTTCATTGCTGTTTACTACACAAACTTTCCTTTTCCAGCATCATCACTATGAACCACTTTGAGACATCACTGCCTGCTTTGGCTGCTCCACAAGACTGTACAAAGTAAAACAGACAGAAAGAAGTTGAGTGGGCAAACATGATGGCTTGCAGACAGATGAACAATCAAAACAAGAGCTTGTGTGTTATGTTAGCCTAATATCACTACTTTGTCTTTCTATTCTATTGGCATTTAGAGTGAACAAGGAAATTCTAAGCAGTACTAAACTAAGCATAGTTCATGAATACAAAATGTTTCTGCCAACAAAACAAAGTCTGCTGTTTATACCATGCAAATGAAGAATCGTTGCAAAATTCTATTGTCCATGAATCTGAAAAGCTTTAGCATATCTGTGGGGATTATCTAACTTTATGTTGTGTTTACTTGGGTTTTCCTTCTCTTCTAATGCTTTTTCCTGAGATATCTAAGTACGAGATTCACCTATTTTAGAATGTGAGTGAAAACAGGACAATCAGAACTGAGCCATAAACTTAAGCAATGCCCTATGACAAGACAAGCAAGCAAGCAAACAAAGCAACAACGACAAAAAACCAAACCCATGATATTTAGACACTATTGGAATATCAGATACTCCACTGCCTGGTGATCACAGATTATCTCTTAAATCTGATTTGGTCTGTTATGAGCTTAAAGTCCTTTTGCTAATTTCTAATTTTTAAGGTAAGCTCTCCCAGGTTGAGACTATAGGGTTATTTTTTTTTTTTATGGAGACCAGAAGATTGTTATTCAATCCCATAATTCTGCTATCTCTTTATAAACTCACAACAAGGTCAGTTCGTTCTCCTTTCCTCCTCCTTCTGCCCTGTGTATGTGGCAGCAGCCACTTTATTGAAAGAACATGTAAGCACAGTATCACAGTATCATCAGGGTTGGAAGAGACACAGTGTCACACACACAGTATCACCAAGGTTGGAAGAGACCTCACAGATCATCAAGTCCAACCCTTTACCACAGAGCTCAAGGCCAGACCATGGCACCAAGTGCCATGTCCAATCCTGCCTTGAACAGCTCCAGGGACGGCGACTCCACCACCTCCCCGGGCAGCCCATTCCAGTGTCCAATGACTCTCTCAGTGAAGAACTTTCTCCTCACCTCCAGCCTAAATCTCCCCTGGTGCAGCCTGAGGCTGTGTCCTCTTGCTCTGGTGCTGGCCACCTGAGAGAAGAGAGCAACCTCCTCCTGGCTACAACCTCCCCTCAGGTAGTTGTAGACAGTAATAAGGTCACCTCTGAGCCTCCTCTTCTCCAGGCTAAACAATCCCAGCTCCCTCAGCCTCTCCTTGTAGGGCTGTGCTCAAGGCCTCTCAACAGCCTCATTGCCCTTCTCTGGACACGCTCAAGCATCTCAATGTCCTTCCTAAACTGGGGGGCCCAGAACTGAACACAGCACTCAAAGAACTGAACACAGCACTCAAGGTGTGGTCCAACCAGTGCAGAGTACAGAGGCAGAATGACCTCCCTGCTCCTGCTGACCACACCATTCTTGATGCAGGCCAGGATGCCACTGGCTCTCCTGGCCACCTGGGCATACTGCTGGCTCCTGTTCAGGCGGGTAAGCAGTAGGCCTCCAGAGGCTTGTTTAGGCATCTTTGGATGGCAGAGACACTGGGGTGGGGAGGGGGAAGAATTGGAGCACTGGAGAGTATTAGATTTAGTTTTCGAGTTGGTGGAAAATCCAAGAGGGTTTGCCTCGTGTTGGAGAAATTCTTGATAGTAGAGGACATGGAAATGATAAACATGAGCAACCCGTGCTGGGAGCGTCCTTGAATCCATCTTGGGAGTTAAGATGGCAGGCACAGGGTAACTTTCCTCCACACGCAGCTGCAAGGGGTGGAGTGCCAGCTGCAGGCGGGCAGAGTTTAGCCAGCCCCAGAGGCTGACCCTCAGATTGTTATGGTATATTGATGTATCCATGCCTTACGTGTAACCCTGTACCCTCTATATGTAACCAGTCTTGGTGGAGCACGCCTTGCTAGAATGCATATAAGTCTCTGTATCACGGAAATAAAGCAGACTATGACCATCTAACCATATTGGTGAACAAAGAGTCATTTTACCCAGGCGCTCCACTGGCAGCCTGGGATGCAGTAATTGCTTTATAATGTCTATCTCTGTATTTCTCTCTCCAAATATAATGCTATACTTTTTCTCCAGTTTCATTTGAGACTTTAATTGCTGTTGCTATCTTTAAAAACCATGACATAAGGATATATCACATTAGTTATTTTCATGATTTAGACTTCCTCCCGCAAAATCTGCTGTAATTTTTAATTTTAATTTAAATTCAGTTAATTTCTATTTTTAAAAAATGAACTATGGACGTTTCCACAGATTTGCAGAGCATTTTCAAGTCTTGGAAGACCTTAGCCAGGACTCTTAGTCTTAATCTAATCTGCAAATGAAATTCAGAAGGTGAAAAAAAAGAACTACAAATGAAGAGTTAGGTTTTAGAATAGAATAGAATAGAATAGAATAGAATAGAATAGAATAGAATAGAATAGAATAGAATAGAATCGACCAGGTTGGAAGAGACCTCACTGTAGCTTCAGGGCTAGGTCACTTATAAGCGAAATTAATCTTACATAGCATTGGCTGTCTGTAATTTATGTGTTTTAGGGTTGAGACAATCAAAACTTACTGTTCATGCAGGTGGACAAACATTTTTAGAGTCTAACTCAACCAACCTGCTTTGGAAGTCTGATTTAGGGTAAGGCAGATCACATCCAGAAATTCTTGTGTGTGTTGCCTATAGATACTGTCATAGAATCATAGAGTCATAGAATCAACCAGGTTGGAAGAGACCTGCAACATCATCTAGTCCAACTTAGAACCCAGCCCTGTTCAATCAACTAGACCATGGCACTAAGTGCCTCAGCCAGGCTTTTCTTCAACACCTCCTGGGATGATGACTCCACCACCTCCCTGGGCAGCCCATTCCAATGCCAATCACCCTGTGGCTAGAACTTCCTCCTAACATCCAGCCTGTACTTCCCCCAGCACAACTTGCAACTGTGTCCCCTTGTTCTGTTGCTGGTTGTCTGGGAGAAGAGATCAACCCCCACTTGGCTACAACCTCTCTTCAGGTAGTTGCAGACAGCAATGAGATCTAGATAGCTAATACAATTGTAATGGAGTGTATTGATTAATGAGAGATGGCATTAAAAAAAATAATATTGTTTGTTAATTTTGATATTCAAAACTCTCACTACCCACCCAGTAGTTTTTAATAATAAATATCAAGTTCTTTACAATGGTCATGAAAACAGTATACAAAGGAATAACTGGATCTAGAACAAATAAGTAGCAATAATACAACACTGAACCATGGGAACTGGAAGAGAAGTTCTTGCAGTCAATATACCGCTTGCCCACCAGATGGACTAAAGAGGCTCCTTTCTGTTTAAGGCAGAAGACTAGGATTCAATTAGATCCAATTGCAGAATTTTGCTAAGGATTTGCTAAAGAGGATTTGAGCATTTCCTGACTCTCAGGGCTCACTACAGCTTCCAGACAGCACTCAAATGCTTGCAGGGAATTCTTTTGGTGTCTTCTCAGACGTTGAGACTTCTGATGTTCCCAGGCTCTTAGCAGGATTCTGGCAGAGAAGCAGACAATCTCTGACATTGCCAACTTCCTCTTGGCTCCAGACTCAACATGGAGGCTTGCAGAGGGGCAGGCAGAATGTCTTGCAAGATGTGCAGTCTTGTCAGGAGACAGGCTGGTGTTGCACTGGCTAAGCAAGGCTATTGCATGGAGACATTTGGTGCCTATTCTTGGTAAACTCAAAGCAGTTTCCAGACAGACAAACCCAAAATATCAGGGTTTGTTACTTGGTGGAAGGGCTAACTTATAGTTTAGCAGATTAAATGCTGCAGAGCATGGCAGTGAGGCAGAACACTGCCAGAAGCAGAGATCATGTTAGACAGAAACAATGGTGGCAGCAGCAAGCACGTTGTCTCTACCTGCTCATCTCTTTTGTCAATGTAGCCCAAGTCTAATGGACTTTTGGACACAGATTAGCCAACCAGAATAGCACTTTGCCAAGATTAACCATATTAGGTGAAGTCAGGACTTACTTTTACCTTTTAGGGCAGAACACAAACAAGTGTATAAACATGTGCTGATACCCTGTAAACAATTTTGGACAAACATGGTGGCACCAGGCCCTTTTGTCTTCCTTTCCCATGGTTGCTTCTCCCAACAGGAGGAGGAAGAGCAGAAGAACATGTCTGGGCAAGCCAGGACATGTTCAGGCCTACAGGTGGCCAAATTTGAGCCTCCACAACAATTTGACATACATCTATGTCAAAACTCCTACCTTATGTTTCTCCCACATTCAAATATAATTGGGAAGTGGAATCAGATGCTTCTGCTTCATAGAAACTGACTATAGTTAAGGGATAGGAAGATTTTCTTCTGGACTGCTCTATCCTTGATGATAGTTGAAATGATCAGAAATCAGAGTTTGATACTTCTCCCTATGTAGGAGAAAATAATGTCTCCTCCTTCCACCTTGAGGACTTGTTGCATGCATTAAATTAAAAAATACATTATTTTTTTTTCCCAAGCATGAAGCCTGCAAAATATTTAAACTGGAAATTACTAAAAAACTCCAACCAGACAAAACCCCAACCCAAACCAAAATAAAACAAAACCCACAAACAACAAACAAACAGGAAAAATCCCACTACTAAAAAACAATCAACCCTCCCCCCCCCTTCCCAATCTATTAAAGGTAACTGTAGCTCAGAGAAACTCACGTCTCTATGTGACAGCAAAGACGTGCCAAAGAAGATTAAAGTTCTAAGTGTTTTAACTTGTCTTCATTATGATTCTGTCCTGTGCTGGGTAGCACATAAGTCAGCACAGAGATTCTGTTACAGAATAGTCTATTGACACCCGAGGGAATTGGCTGATGCAGTTGCCAAGCCATTCTACATCTTGTTTGAACAGTCATAGATAGCAGTCAGGTGAAGTCCCTGGTGACTGGGAAAGGGAAATATTACACTAATTTTTTAGGAGAGTAGAAAGGAAGACCTTGAGATCCACTGGCCTGTCATCCTCACCTCTGTGCCTGGAAAGATCAAGGGACAGATCCTCCTAGAAGCTATACTAAGGCGCATAGAAAACAGGGAAATGATATAGGCTTCACCAAGGGCAAATCCTGCCTGAACAATCTACTGGCCTTCTATGATGGAATGATTACATCAGTGGAAAAGGGAACAACAACAGGTATTATTTATCTGGACTTTTGTAAGACCTTTGATACAGTCCCTCATAACATCCCTCTCTCTGAATTGGAGAGATATGTTGGAACTGGATGATCCTTGAGGTCCCTTCCCCTAAACCATTCTATATGGACTTAATTCACATTTGGTGGATGAGGAATTGGTTGGATGGTTGTATCCAGAGGGTTGCAGTCACTAGCTCAGTGTCCAAATATAGGTGATGAGCAGAATTCTTCAGGAGTCTATATTGGAACAAGTACTGTTTAATGTCTTCATCAATGATGCTGTACTCTGCGCAGCTAAGATCACACCTGGAGTACCATGTCCAGCTCTGGAGTCCTCAGCACAGGAAAGACAGACCTGTTGGAATGACTACACAGAAAGACCACAAAAAAGATCAGACAGCTGCAACACCTCTCATGTGAAGAAAGGATGAGAGAATTGAAGTTGTTCAGCCTAGAGAAGTCTCTGGGGAGAATTTATTGCAGCCTTCCAGTACTTGAAGGAAGAATATAAGAAATGAAAACAATCTTTTTAGTAGGGCCTGCAGCAACAGGACAAAGTATAACGGTTTTAAGCTAAACCAGGGTCAATTTAGACTACAGGAAGATGTTTTTTACAGTGAGAGTGATGAAACACTGGCCTAGGTTACACAGAGAGATGAGTAACCTGAAAATATTCAGATCAGGTTGGACTAGGATTTAAGCAACCTAATGTAATTGAAGATCATAGAATCAACAAGGTTGGAAGAGACCTCCAACATCATCCAGTCCAGCCTAGCACCCAGCCCTACACAATCAACTAGACCATGGCACTAAGTGCCTCAGCCAGGCTTTTCTTCAACACCTCCAGGGATGGTGACTCCACCACCTCCCTGGGCAGCCCATTCCAATGCCAATCACTCTCTCTGTCAAGATCTTCCTCCTAACATCCACCCTAGATCTCCCCCAACACAACTTGAGACTGTGTCCCCTTGTTCTGTTGCTGGTTGCCTGGCAGAAGGGACCAAGCCCCATCTGCCTACAGCCTCCCTTCAGGTAGTTGTAGACAGCAATGAGGTCTGTCCTGAGCCTCTTCTTCTCCAGGTTAAATAACCCCAGCTCCCTCCTCAGCCTCTCCTCATAGGGTTTGTGTTCCAGGCCTTTCACCAGCTTTGTTGCCCTCTCTGAACACAGTTTAAGTGAGCAAAGTTTAAGTGAAAGGGATGAGTGATCCATACACTGCACTTGAATTACATCAAGGATGAGCAGAGCAGGCAAACATTTTTGCATCCAGACCTGAACATATTGTATGCATAAGCAGCTTCGGAATCCAAGCTTGACAGTCCACCAGTTTTCAAGGTCACTATTGCAAGGACCCCAGCCAAGGATATGGAGTTGTGGCCAGAAACCATGTGTGCTGACCAGATGCTAGATCACACATTGGCAGCTGCCATAATTGGAGGGGCCTACACACACAAATGTGTTCTGGAGTTGGCTTTGCTGTTTTCATCTGTTCTCTGACTATCCTTTTGTTGTATCTCAGAACTGGGGACTATGAACAGCTTTGAGGAAAACAAGTCCAAAGGAAGCAGCCAGTTTCAAGGAGTTAATGCAACACTACTGAAACGCATAGGACTTTCTAGGAGGCTGTAGCCAAAAACAAAAGTATCTGAAGGCCTTAAAAGAGAATATGGCTATTTGCAATAGCAAAGAAACTTAGAGAAAAGCCCATGAAAAGCACCTACAGCTGGAATGGGCTGCCCAGGGAGGTGGTGGAGTCACCGTCCCTGGAAGTCTTTAAGAAAAGACTGGATGAGGCACTTAGTGCCATGGCCTGGTTGCTTGTCTAGGGCTGGGTGCTAGGTTGGACTAGATGATCTTGGAGGTCTCTTCCAACCTGGTTGATTCTATGATTCTATGATTCACTGAAATAACAATAACAATAACAATAAAAAAAAAAAAGGCAATATCCTCGTTATTCTAAAGAATATTTTTCAATGGAATTGAAAAAAAATACAGCTATTCTACTGTTTCCTTTTGTACTATTCAGACTGGGGTTTTATTATTATTGTGACAGACTACAGAAGTTATGGGATCAAAATCCATTTAAACAAGGACACCAAGTCAAATTGCAGAAGCAGCTTTTAATCCAACACTCTCTTCTTCTGAACTTTGGTGCACTCGAGGCTCATTGCACAACACATCCAAGACTGCCATCTAATGCTGCTTGGTAAAATTCTTAGATTAGTCTTCTATTTCTTGGCATAAGATAGCAGCAGCAGGGACTACTGCAGCAACATAAAATGATTCTTAGAAAATAACTTTCTTTAATTGCATAACAACATTTTGTTTTACTACTGCTGTTTAATTCCCCATTGGGTTGGATATTAGACAATGAGTAAAAACATGCTTTAAATGATATAACTGTGAAGAAAAATCTATTAACAGAAAACTCTACAATTCCTTTTATTATGTAATACGATAAACATTGACCTATAAATGTTTATTTATGTGTTGTTTGCCTGCTTAAATTTATCAGTAGGCTGAACATTCATTCTACTTGCAAATTCTTATCTGAACTTGTTTCTAAATGTCTTGCAAATAAAAGCCCCTGTAAATACTAGAGTTTGATCCAAGGCCTTTGAACTAGATGAGATCAATAAGCTGATTGGCTTCAAATAGTTGTGATTCATGTACTTGAATAATACATCAGTCACCCCAACTTTTACCATGTTGGTACTTTGCCATTCATTATTAAAAATAACATTTATGTAATCTTGCTGAGAATGACTGAAGATTATCATACAATGCAAGGGGAGAAATGGTTTTATGACAGTAAATTGTACTTCTCATTCCTGAAGGAATACTTTGAGATTTATCAAAATAGGAGGCGATAGAGTATAAGGAAATAAAAGTTCTTTCTTTTTCAAGCTTCTGCTTCAGATTAGAACTTGTGTATTCTATTTACAGCAGTCTTCCTGTAAATAAAGGGGGCCCAAAAGAAAACTGGAAAGGGACTTTTTGCAAGAACATGTAGTGATAAGACAAGGGGGGGATTAGTTTAAACTGAAAGAAGGTTGATTTAGATTAGATATAAGGACAAAATGCTTCACTGTGACCATGGTGAGATGCTGGAACAGGTTACCTAAGGAAACTGCAGATTGACTCTCCCTGGAAGTGTTCAAGACCGAGTTGGATGGAGCTTTGAGCAACCTGATCTAGTAGAAGGTATCTCTGCCTATGACAGTGGGTTTAGAACTAGATGATCTTCAATATCTCTCTCAACCCAAACCATACTATGACTTTATGATACTCTTGTAATTGCATGTATCAGGAATTGAACCAGTATACCTGTGAGGACAAGCAGGAATTACTTTCACTGCTAGCTGCAGAATTGTTGCTTTCCTTTAAACCTTCCTTCACACAAAATAGCTGTAGGCAACCTATTCCAAAACTACTGACAGAATTAAACATTGAGGTAGCATTGCTGTGCTCAGACACTTGAAGGCAAACTGATTTAGTGTTAAGACCTATCCCTCTGCACTTCCAGTATGAAGCATTTCTGTCTACTTGAGTGCATGTTTTGATGTACAATACATGTATTATCCGAATAGCTACAAAGTCCTTAAGCTTCATCAGCAGTGCTAG
This sequence comes from Pogoniulus pusillus, assembly GCF_015220805.1. NCBI lineage: Eukaryota > Metazoa > Chordata > Aves > Piciformes > Lybiidae > Pogoniulus > Pogoniulus pusillus. The sequence continues at coordinate 41,842,498 of NC_087267.1, forward strand.
GCCCTATTGGATTGGTTTTCTGGAGTTGACATATCTCATATATTGTCACTCTGCAGAAGAAACATTCACTTAAAATATGAACATTAACATGATAATGACCTGGCATGTGCTGAGTAATTTGAAGATGTGTCTGTAAAGAAAACTTTCTTCATCACTTGGTGATACTCTGATATGGTTTTCATGCATGTCTCTTGAATTTGCCATTGAAATCCAGCATTCAAACTGTGCTGGTTGACTGGTTGTATGTGGAATAGTTCTTACTAATGGATCTTCTGGTTTAGAATTCTGTACACCCTTCTAGTTAAATTCAGATTTTCATTGATAAAATAAATTGAAACATAAAAGCTCAGCAATCTGTTGCACACAGTGCTCCACCACTCTCATAGTAAAGTACTTCTTAATGTCCAATTAAAATATATACTGCTCTATTTTTTAAAGTAGGAGGAAAAATCCTCCTCTGTTCCTTTTCCTTTCTAGTGGAAGGTTTTTACTCTTTGGGTTTTTGAGGTCATGTCAGCAACTTTCTATTCACTCATTCTTTCAAATATAGCTACCAGGCATATTGAAAATCAAAATTACTTCAGTACATGACAGTACAGGCTTTGTAAATCCTTCTTTATCCCTGTATTGTAGAAAGAAAGTCAGGATTTACAACTGAAAGTGCTGGAGTTTTTCATTTGGGATTCATTGACTTAATTGGTGAAACTGTTTTGAAATTTACACTCATGCTGTGAGACTCAGAAATACTTCCTGAGATTTGCAAAATATAGGAACCTTCCAACTTCAATGACATAGTCCTGAAATCAGCTGAATATCATACCAGTAGTTAAAAATGAAATAGGTTAATTTTTACAAGTGCTTGTTCAGTTCTGCATAGATCACAGACTCAGAAACCTCTCAGTTACTGAGATTCAGTGCCTTGTAAGACAGGTACTGCTGCAAGTTGTTATTTTCCTCCTGACAAGATGTTTGATGGCAAAGGAACCGACAAACAGGCATCAGGTATTAGACTGGTAGAAAACAGGTAGGAAGAGAGCTGCTGGCATTGCTGGGAGAGGTAGGGTCAGACCTTGTGCAAAGACTGTTACAAGAGTTTGTTCTCAAGGCCACATCATAGAGAGATTAATAAATTGAAATGGCATGTTCTCTGCCACCTTTGCAAAGAAATCCAAAAAGGTCTCTGATGACTGCTAGGTGTTTTTCTTACTTTGACCCCTCTAATAGAAACAATCTCATATTAAACAAGTGCCTGGAGGAAAAGCACTGACACTAGACCAGCACTGTCATTTGTTAGTACTCTCATTCACTGTATTTCTACAGAAATCACATTGGAATAAGTGGTAGTCTTTGGATGCACCATTTCAAGACACAGAAGACAAACCCAGACATGTTATACATGACAAAATGGAACTTTAGTACAGATCTAAAATAGAACAGAACAGGTCTATTTCAGTTGGAAGTAACCTAAAATGATCATCTAGTCTGACTTTCTGACCATTTTGAGGCTGAACCAATAGTTAAAAGTGTATTTATTATCAAGGGCAGCATAAAATCACAGAATCATAGAATGGTTGAGGTTGGAAGGGACCTCAAAGGTCATCCAGTTCCAACCCCCAACCATAGGCAGGAATACATCCCACTAGAATAGGTCACTCAAGGCCTCATCCACAGCCTCCCTGAGTAACCTGTTCCAGTGTCTCACCACCCTTGCTGCAAAGAAACCTTTCCATGGTCTAGTTGACTGGATAGGGCTGGGTGCTAGGTTGGACTGGATGTTCTTGGAGGTCTCTTCCAATCTGGTTGATTCTCTTATTCTAACGTCTAATTTGAATCTCCCCTCTTCCAGTTTACACCCATTACCCCTCATTCTGTCATTACAAGACCTTGTAAGTAGTCCCTCTCCAGGGGAGGGACTATCCAAATATCTTTTAATCACTGAAAGACTTGGGTCATTGACCACTTTGTAGAAAGTCCATTCCACTATTTGACCACCCTGTTGATACAGAAATGCATCCTAATGTTCAGTCTAAATCCTGCCTGGCACAGCTTTGAACCATCGAACAAATTCCTATCACTGGATGCAAGAGAGAACAGCTTCTGTCTGTGTCCCCTCTCCAGAAAGCTGTAGAAAGAGATGAGATCTTCCCTCAGTCTCCTTTTAAAGGCCTTCACCAATATCTATGATCTCAAAACCAAGGATTTCTACTATTATTTATATAGCAATCCACTGTAAGTGCTATACAAATGCATAAGATAAACCCTCTATTCTACCAAGCTGACCATAAATAACAGTAACAGGAATGTGAGAAAGAAGGATGACAACAGTGAATACAGGAAGATTACACAGGTAGATACAGAACAATGTGAAGCCCTACTGAAGGCAATGACTTTTCAATTTACAAGCCAAAAAAAGAAATTAATGATCCATGGTTGATTCAGAAGCAAACCATCATATGTTGGCCAATTCTTCACAGACATCACACCAAATGTACATTGTTTAAAGCTTACTAGGGGTGCGTAAGTGGAAGATTCACTTCTATACTCAGTGTAAGAGAAATTCTGATTCTATGATTCTTTTCTATTCAATTTCTAGCTGGAAGGGAGAGAATCTGATAGAACTTTGAGTAACTTCAATTTACACATTTATCTACTAAGCAGTGATGTAAATAATCCAGCATTAAGGCAACTGAAATACACACCAGGTTAGGAAATACTTAGAATTGTAGAATCAGTCAGGGTTGGAAGGGACCACAAGGATCATCCAGTTCCAATCCCTCTGCCATGTGCAGGGACACCTTATCCTAGAGGAGGCTGGCCAGAACCCCACCCAGCCTGGCCTTAAACACCTCCAGGGATGGGGCATCAACCACCTCCCTGGGCAACACATTCCAGCCTCTCACCATTCTCATGCTGAACAACTTGCAGGACAACAGTCTTCTGTCACCTCTCCAGCATCCATACATATTTCATCAGTCAAAACAGATACACAAGGCTACTTTCCTAGATTAGGGAGAGAAAAAAAGAGGAAATATAGTAGGAGGAATCTAGGATCTTAAAAAAAAAAAAAAGGACCTAAAATGTCATAAATTCACACCTTAAAGAATGGACACCATTAGTTCTAACCCTTCCAGGCTCAACAAAAGGCTGGAAACAGCACTTAAAATTTATAAGGCAATATTTAGCAAACAGAAAATGGAAGCAACAGCTATCAACAAAAAGGAGAAGTTATAGGTAGGAAAGTAAGGAAGCAAAAAAAGAAAAGCAGAATCTCCAACTAGCTGGAATAAGGTAGGTTCTGAATAATAGCTATAATAAAATTCTGGTGCTTAGAGGGGTGGCAGAACTTTTAATGACAGATGTGTTTATTCAGTGTTTCTGTTTTGTATCTTGAAAGAAGCAAGGAGAATGTATTTGAATCATATAAACATGATAAAGTATTTTCCAGTCCATTAGTAGCTGTGGAGGGTGTTAAACATCCCTCAGAGATAAACAATTTTAAACCAGCAGGCCGGGGCAGTTGCATGGATGGATTCTGTGAGAGTTGATGGAGGACATCTTTAGTTCATGCTCTGAATTCTTAGTAGATAACACATATAGACAGAGATAGAAGGAAAACACTAGCAGTCTGGACAAATCCTAACATTATATTCAGATTCTTCATAGAGAGATTGATTTGCCATTGGAATGCGCTGCCCAGGGAGGAGGTGGAGTCACCATCCCTGGAGGTCTTCAAGAAAAGCCTGTCTGAGGCACTTAGTGCCATGGTCTAGTTGACTGGATAGGGCTGGGTGCTAGGTTGGACTGGATGATCTTGGAGGTCTCTTCCAACCTTGTTGATTCTATGATTCTATGATTCAGAGAATACAAGTAAGGTGGTCTAGGATACTATGGACACAATTAGCCTGATATCTCATGCAAACAAAAGTCAAGGAGAAGTTGATATTGATACAAATTCCTAAATTATTAGGCTGGGAAGGTGATTCATACCAGCCAATCTATATTTTTCCCCAGGAAGATCAATGCAATTTAAACATTTAATTTTTCAAGTGACAGACTTGGTAACTGCAAACATGTTAAGGTTCTGTAGAAGGTGATATCCAGTATTTCACTACCTGCTACTCAAATGTTGTCAAGAAAGCACATTAGGTGGGTTGAGAAAGCTGTCTTTTCCCAGAAAGTTCACTAGAGAATTACTGTCAGTTTGAGGAGGAAGAGATGAAACCGATTTGTAAGGACTAGCCCAATCTAGTTATTATTTTCATAAGTAAATTAGAAGAAAATCAGTGGGTGATTGTGGTGGAGGGGCTGCAGCCCCAAAACTGAGGCTTCTCTATGCCTCTACATGCCTGAACATGTTTTTCTGCCAGGACCCACAAGGCAGTAAACAGGTTGTGTAACACACACACGCCCAGTCTGTGTACCCCCGGGTCTGCCCAGGTAATCCCCTATTGGGAGGGTCCAGGCAAGCACCTACTGCCTATTGGGGTAAGGTCTGGCTTACTGCCAGCCTGATTGGTCACTTTAGATGTCCAAATGAGCCACGAATCTCAGCCCAGAGTCTATAAAGAGGGGTGCACAACAGCACCACGTGGTCAGACTGGTCAGACGGTTCAGACTGTTCAGAAGTTCAGAGCATTCAGACTTAAGAGGCTCAAGCTCAGGTCTGATAGCAGCACCCTGCTGCCCTGACCTGCTTGCATGGCCTAGACACACTTAGGCCTTACTCACTTGCAAGCATTACTGAGGGTCAGACCTCTTGCATTGATCTCAAGGCGCAGTTAAGCTGTCTGCGAACCCTTTGAGAAGCAGAGCGCATGCACACCTGCACTTCACACAGCCAAGAGCCCCCTGCTTAAGCTCAAGAGCAGCCACACATACTGGCTTGCTGCCTTCATTTATCTACGGAGATCCAGTCTCCCTGCAGCCCGGCAGATCCTGCTTGCCCAGCATGTACTGCTTATCAGCTGTCCTGTAAGGCTGGAAAGATCCAGAGCCAGCAGACCCTCAGACTGTCTGCAAACCTACAAACACAGCCTGCTAGCTGTGAGACTGTGTTAGAAGCTACATGGACAGATCCTTCTCCTGCACTGGGGAAATCCTGCCAGCTGATCATCCCTGGACACAGCATCCAGAAGAAGCACAGCATTGAGGCAGAGACCACCTCACTCCAGGAGAGAAGGTTAGAGAAAACCCTATTTGCCCCAGAGACTGGAAACACTCATTCCCCTGCAAGCCGGGACAGACCTCAGCCTTCACCAAGACCCAAATACTGGGCACACGTTGTGACAATCCTGGGAGGGTGATTAATGATTAATACTTAAGATCAACACATCTAAGCAAGCTTTAATTCCTTTGTAATATAAGTTACCTCTACCATTAGAGCACACACAGTTTCAGCCTCTACTGGGCAAACGGTATAGTTGGTAAGATGCATTAAGCCTAAGGGAATCTTTCTCTCTGTCTATAGTTGTTGATAATTTGATATTTCCATTTAACAACCAATCCCTGTAAATATATCCCAAGCTGTTTTCATAAACTTGCATAATGAACCTGATTTCATAGTGGTTGGGGGTGGTACAAATTTGCAAATATTAATTTTAATAAATAATATTATAAAAAATTAATGCAGCCTCAAATTAATTTCTCACCTCCCCCTAACAGGGGAGGAATAGAGAAAACCCCTCCACGACAGTGATTTAACAACAGAAGATGAGAGAAGTTGTGAAGAAGTCAGGTCAGTTTACAAGTGAAATACAGCCCACTATTTCAGGTTGGATTCAAGTGTTTAGGCACAGGCAGTACAGTGTTAAACAATGACAAACACCCACAAAGACTGCACCTACAAAAAGAAAAACTGTCCAGGAAAGTAACAGCTGAAAGAACTGAATGAGTCAATTGAACTGGGGCAGATCTTGGACTCAAGCCATTAATTCAGTCCTTTGACCTGTAAACTAGAGATGGACTCATGGGATCTGTAAGGATTCCTCACTGAGACCAATACTTCTACAGTGCAACTGTTTCTGTTGTTATTTTGGGGGAAGATGAGGAAAAAAAGAGTCAACAAGAGTGATTTGAGGTTTGGAGAAGACTTACATCAAGAAACTTGAAGAACTCAATTTGTTTAGCTCCTCAAGAAGGACAGGCAGCCTCTTCACAATGTGCAATGTCTTCGTGAGGAGAAAGTGTTCTGTGTGCCAAAATGTTCTTTGCTCTTACAAAGTTACGACCACTGAGTTTAAATCTTCAATCATATGAAAGTGAATTACAGCTTGATATTTTCTTTCAAAAGTAAGGATGTGTAACTACTGGAAAACAGTGACAAAGGAAATACTCTATTTCCTGACCAAGAGTAGATACTTTGTTGGAAGTTACACTTTGAAACAATGAAAGTAAGAGTTAAGTTGCAAGATTTACTCATATGGTAATGAGGCTAGAAAGTAAAAAGCATTATTTGTTTTAAGTTTCACCTCTCCCTGATGTATTGTATGGTAGTGCACTCGTTAGGGAAGATTTATAATCCAGACAGCCCTGATGCAATTCATAGGCAGGTCCTGATATTGGTGGCCACAAAGGCAAAGTTTCTACTTATTTTAATGGAATGAGCAATTAGCTAAGGCTGGTAAAATGTCAGAACTAATAAGGATTCAGTGAGATATATCTAAAGTGATATCCTGATATTTTCATTCCAATTAATAATTTTTGGCTCCTTTGAAGTGCAGCTCAGCTGTTGTCAGTGATTGCCACAGTCACCATTGTTTCACAGATCTCTCAGGCACCTAAAGCGCCTCACAGAATTTGCTTGGTTTTGCAAGACAAAAGAGTTTGCAGTAAAACAGAGTAGCTAATTGAGAAGATAGAAATGACATAGTTTAGTTAAAGAGAGAGTGTGATTTTACTTTTCTTCCGTATCTGATCACTGAAATACTTCATTTTATTCATTTTGAAAAAGTGAGGAATTCATCATAGCACAGATCTCCATCTCAGATCCAGGGATTTCTGACCTGTGAAGAAGCAAATCAAACATAAAAATATTAAGAACCATGAACTGATAATGAATGAGGGAATGCAAATTCAGGCTGTAAACATCAGATACAACAATTATCCAGAAGCAGGAGTAACATTTGCACAAGCTACTTAGCATGTGGTGATACAAAGTGCAAATCCTATTGTCTAAGAGAATTTTCACTGTGCTGTCTCTGTTAATGAACTCGGTGTGAAAAAAACGGCAAGAACTCTCTGTGGAGCAGACCTTTCTATTCTCTTTCCAATTAGCCAGAGGCTAGTATATGGACATAGATTACGGATAGCTATATCAAAGCTCAGACACCACCTAGCTCATGGGTGGGTGGCCAATTTGATGCGCAGAGTGTTGTTACCTCCCTACAAGATTACCTGTCAAGATCACACAGATACATTTGCAAAAACAGAAAAAAAATAATTGGCAAAATTGTTCTAATGCATCACACTGCAGCTGGCAAATTAAATATATAATTAAATATATCTTCAGAAATACAGTGTCACTGTCAGTAATCAGCAGGAGTAAGGTAAAAAGTGCTTTCTATTATTACCTTTCTTCTCCCCTCCCCTCCTCTCCTTTTTATTTCTCTCCTCTCCTCTCCTCTCCTCTCCTCTCCTCTCCTCTCCTCTCCTCTCCTCTCCTCTCCTCTCCTCTCCTCTCCTCTCCTCTCCTCTCCTCTCCTCTCCTCTCCTCTCCTCTCCTCTCCTCTCCTCTCCTCTCCTCTCCTCTCCTCTCCTCTCCTCTCCTCTCCTCTCCTCTCCTCTCCTCTCCTCTCCTCTTTTTTCCCCCCTTATTTATTTTCTTTTAAAACATACCTGGCTGTGGGATACTTTTACCCTCTCTGAACTAACCAGTCAAACACCTCAGCAAATGCAGTGACAATTAGATAAGAAAATGATGTGTTCAGAGATATAAATAGTTTTAACTTGCACTGCTATTTCCATAGACTCAAAGAGATTAGGAATAGGTCTTGTATAACAGAAACAAAAAGAAAAAGGGGGGTGGGAGGAGGGGGAAAGATGACAACTGGTGGACACTGCAATTCACATCCAAACCAGTTTTTTAGAGAATGAAGAAGAAGAAAAGGAAATACTTCCCTCCCCCCATACAATGAATATTCAGAAGCCCCATAAATTGTACACCCTCAGACACATATATACAAGCTGAGAACTTCATTGATAACTTTCTGTTAATACTGAATTTGATTGTGAATTTGTCCCAGTCTCAAACAAGAAACAAATACATCAAAACCACAGAGGGATTCCCCCTTGGATCTTTCTTCACTGTGTTTAAAATGCAACCTCCAGGGCAGACCTGGGGTGGAATTAGATGGTTATCTGGATCTTTGAACTTATTGGGATGCTGAGAGTGTTGCACAAAGAAGATGAGGGAGGCATACATGGACACAGTTTTATTCATGCAGATGGCATACCTTGACTTGAAGGCTAAAGTTACTCTTAGAGGACAGAGAGGACAAGAGAGAGAATGAAGTGAAAACTCTCTCTAGTGATCAGACAGGAAGAAAAACAGTTGTCTCCTAGATAAGCAACCTCTCCTGGATGTCCTCTCCAGTGCAGCATACATTGCCTCATCCCTCCTATTCTACGCAATCTCCTAGTTGACAGTTCCTGCTTATGCTTCTATTAGAACTCCCTGGAACAGGCTTTCATTACATGTTGCACACTATGACTAAACATCAAACTTTGTGCATACATAGTCCTTTACCATGGGTAGTGGAACAGTGGGACAGATTGCTGAGGAGGTGGTTTGAGCCCCATTCCTGGAGATATTCAAGATGAAGCTCTGCAGGACTCTGGACAACCTGATCTGTTTGAGGATGCCCCTGCTTACTGAAGAGAGGGTTGGACTAGATGACCTTTGGAGGTCCCTTCCAACCCAGACCATTCTTGTGATTCTGTGATATTTCTGGATAATGATTATTGACCATTGAAATGGTTACTAAATACTGAAGTATTACAGAAGTCATCTGCTACTATAAAGTAGAAAATCTACAAACAAAGAGCAGGAAAAGGGACAAAAATAAAAGACTCAGTGAAAATTGCTTCCAGGAGAACTTTATTAAATCAATATGTCTTATAATTTGCAAGTGCAAGGTCATGAAAACAACATAGAAAAGCAACTGTGTAAGGTAAGAAAACATAAAAATGCCACAGTACCTCCAAGGTACACCTTAGGTGAAGGTGTCAGAGTGTGGTGTGGTGACACAAGCAAAATGGAAAATGCTCAGCCTGAGGAAGGTTAAGGCACTGCAATGTGAGTTGCAGATTTTCATTTGCTTTAATGTACAGTCAAGTGGGCAGTCGCCTGTAGAAAGCTATCACATGTTGTACTTTTTCTCTGGTTCTCCAAGTATCCCACCTGTCCTCACAGTGATTCACTGACCCAGCCCTGGGTATGGAGACGCTCTATGCTAGTAAGGTCTCGTTGTTATCCAGGTCAACCACAGATGTGAATTGTAGGCAATATGAAATTTGGCTAGCCACAAGAGTGATGTATCTATAGAGTTAAGTCTTGAGGATGGACTGGAGACAGGCTGTTTCTCTATCAGTACAGTCACAGCAGTTGTAACCACGAAATTTGCTTTTCTTGACTAAGCGCCATGGATTGAGCAGGTGGTTTAGCCTTTGCGTTAAACCATTACACCAAGTTAAAGAAAGAGGCTATTTTATCACCTCCCCCTGATACATACGGCAGAGGGCTAGCACTGTCATTGCCTACACAAGAAGATCTGCAAGAGATCTGTCTTACTGTCATCTGCAATGTGAGTAACCCTGTGGAAAACAAGGGTCCCCTGTCCTCCCATGTAAGTTACATTTCAATACTTGTTTCAGGGCTTTACCAATCTCCTTGGCTTTATGAAGCCAGGTGGGGGTTGGTCTCTTCTGCCAAACAACCAGCCACAGAGCAAGAGGACACAGTCTCAAGTTGCGCTGGGAGAAGTATAGGCTGGATGTTCGGAGGAGGTTGTTTCCAGAGAGAGTGATTGGCATTGGAATGGGCTGCCCAGGGAGGTGTGGAGTCACTGTCCCTGTCCCTGAAGGTGTTGAAGAATAGACTGGCTGAGGCACTTAGTGCCATGGTCTAGTTGACTGGATAGGGCTGGGTGCTAGGTTGAACTGGGTGATCTTTGAGGTCTCTTCCAACCTGATTGATTCTATGATTCATCAAAAGTATTCTTTCTTACCAGAATAATATAACATATTACATATAACATAACAATATTATACAACAATATTATTTTTTTAAAATATTATTAACAGGTTTCTAGGGAACATTTTAATGTTCTCCTACCCATTAAAAACAGCTTAAAGAAAGCTGCACCTTGGAACAAAATTTTGTTTTCCATTTTAAACTAAACAAACATAAAACTATGTGAAAGATGTCCAGTCATGGGCCATCTTGCCATCATTCAGCCTATTGTAAAACTTGACTCTGCTGAGGCAATGAAGACCAGGGTGGCAATAATGCTACTACAAACTCAGGTTGTCCTACTTCTTTTAGGTCACAAAGCCTGCAAACTTTAAAAAGATCATTTGTCAACCATTGCCTTTATTTTACACATTTGCCTCATAGAATATCTGAGAACAAAACAAAAGCTTTCCATGGGGAAAAAAAAAACCAAAACCAAAACCAAACCAGCAATCAAAATAAAAGAAGTCTTTTCCAAACACTTGAAAAGCCCCCTGAAGGAAATCAATATGTGAAATGTATCTTATGCAAATAAAACATAAGATACCTTTAGCACCTTGATTATTTTATACTATTAACACTGAATTTCGTAACACAGAAACGTTTTGGTTGTATTAATGGGAAATTAATTTTCAGGATTCTGCACAAATATTGAAAAGGCTCAATTCTTCCCTAGTAAGCCTTTTGTCACACAGCCACAGGCATGCTGAAAAAATACATTCACAGTCAAGAGCAGAGAGATATATCCCATTTACCAAAATGAACCATGTGTTACCCTTCAGCAAATTCACAGTTGTGATCTAAATCCCTTCCCATCGATGTTATTAGGAACAGAGTCAGACCAATGAGCACTGAGTCAGATCAATGAGTGTTCTTGGAAAGTCTACCTATAGCCACAACTATAACACTGCAATAACATATTCCTGAAGTACAAAGAATGACATTTTTTTGTCTTTCAAACTAATGTCATTTTGTGATGTTGGAAGTGGAAGTGTACAGCTCACTGTGTGTCTAATCCAAGCTGAGTGCTTCTCTGAATAACCTGCAGAGCAGTCTGGAAAGAGCCAGAAATGCAGATTCAGTGACCAAAAGCACCATTCTCTTTTCTTCATGCAATCAATCCTTTGTATCTGTATTTTATGTAATAAAATGCTGCATCTCAAGTTTCCAGGTGAGCACTACAGATTTCCCATGTGGTCTGACAGAAATGGAAGCCTTTGATGTGCAGCGTTCAGAACAAGCTTGGATTCCAGTAACAATGTTATAACCTTGGGTCTCAGATGTGTGGGCTCACAGCTTAGGGAAAAGTCCAGTCCGGAACTGGCTATTGTCAGTGCCAAGGCTTGCTCATTGATATTGGCTGTGGAAACTAAGCTGCAATAGTGACCATGCTGGAGAAGCAGAATGACAACTTGGAAGGTAGAAAGGAAATAAAAATGCTCTGCCAAGAATGCGAAACAAGGACTATGACTCATAATTCTTAACATATATGTTGTGGATTCTCACATACAAACTGTCCTGTCAGTAAGAAAAAGAAACTAAAAAGGTAATTCATATAATATTGTGTGCTAGTTTGAGGCTAGCTGAAATATTCTAGTGAGAAATTAGTTTATAGGCTGTGAAAAGGAAACAATGGTGCTGTCTACTTCACTCATAGGTTTGCTGAGATGTATAAAAACAAGAACATAAACATAGCTAACACAGTTGCAGTGGCTCTCTGTTGCAGCTGGTGTCTGTACTTTTCTCCCTGGCCTGCTTTCTGTGTAACTAATCCTCCTGTTTTCTAACCCCCCTGGCTAATCATCCAAACTCACCTTGCATCTAAGGCAAAGTCTGGGATAAGGTAGAGGGGTGAAAAGAAGGTGGAAAGGTGGTTGGGAGCCCTTCCTGGGGACTGTGGTTTCTGGGAGGGTTGCTGTGTTTCTGTATTACGTTTACCTTGTATATTGCTGTATATAGTTGTATATATTGGAAACATCTGTTTGTATATTGCGCTAAGCTGTAAATATAAAGCTTCATTGCTTGATTTCCAGCCATCTGAGTCTAGTCTGGTGATTTCGTAAGAGTGGAAGTCAGGTCTCAAGTTGTGCCAGGGGAGGTCTAGGCTGGATGTTAGGAGGAAGTTGTTTCCAGAGAGAGTGATTGGCATTGGAATGGGCTGCCCAGGGAGGTGGTGGAGTCACTGTCCCTGGAGGCATTCCAAAAAAAGCCTGGATGAGGCACTTAGTGCCATGGTCTAGAAGTCTGGATAGGTTTGGGTGCTAGGTTGGCCTGGATGATCTTGGAGGTCTCTTCCAACCTGCTTGAGTCTATGATTCTAAGATCATATAAGAAAACAAATAGAGAAAACCCATCGTTTCTAATGCAAGTGGAACAATATTTGACTTCCCTGGAGTCAGGATGTCACCTAAAGATCCTGAGTAACTAAGCAGTTCATAGCACTTTCATCTAGAAGCAGCAGTCCATTGTCATAATGCATCGTCATAGTCTGTAGCACAAAAGCTCTGTGCAGCAACTGCAGAATGGAAACCAGCACTAATTTTATAAAGGATATACACCATTGAAAAACACCTTCAAATATACACTGGAATTAATGGCATTCAAAGCAGATCTTCAGCACATGCCAGGAACACCAGAGAGGATGGTGTGAATATTAGCAGATGAACGCTAAACACATAGCCAACACACACACTGAAAGTGCCTGTAGTGGCTAGTGATACATTTCTGAGATGGATAAGGCAGCACATGTGAAATCATTTCAGCAGGAAAGCTATGCTATAAAAGGGAAATTATTTCCATGACCCAAGAAGACAGGAGGAAGAGAAATTTCCCCATTTTTTAATGGATGGATACTAGGGAAGTGTTGCCAACATCAAGGGAATGATCACATGATACATAAGCTGAAAGTCTAGACTTGCATTGTTAAATGGTAGTGTTGGTCTGAGATATGATCCTCTGCAAGGTTTCAGAAGAGACATTTTTCATTGCAGCTCTATGATTATGTTAAATCATGCTAAGATCTCAAGTAATGCATTTGTTCCTCTGCACTTTTGTAAACCTGAATCAATTCATTCCCAAGAAGAAACAGATCCATCATATTTTTTACTACTTTGGTCACTGAGACTGAATCTCTTGTGAGAATAAAGGAAACCTTGACTAAAATTGCAAGAAAAAGTCTTTATCTAAATCAAACCAGAAGTTTTTTCATGGTTATATCATAGTCCTTTTTTTTGCTATATATATTTCATATATAGCACTGGTAAAGTACTATATCTTGACTTAATACAATATGTTTTTTAAATGTATTTGTCAGGAAAACCTGTAAAAGTCAATAGTGGAAAATCATTTTGCAGATAGTTTGACTTTAGGGACAATTACTCTGTTGGCAAATGAGTGAAGAGGAAGCTGCTCTGTCAAAATCTAGTCCTTTTCCCTTCCTGCTTTTACGATTTCCTGTGGTGGAAGATAAGATTTATACTTTTTTTCATAAAGACATGATGATGGTAGTACACTGGAAAAGGTTGCCCATGGAGGTGGTTGAGGCCCCATTCTTGGAGATATTCAAGGTCAGGCTTGACAGGGCACTATAGAGAGCCTTATCTAATGGAGTGAGTATGACCCTGCTCACTGAAGGGATGTTGGTTTGGATGAACTTTGGAGGTCTCTTCCAACCCAAACCATTTTATGATGCTAAGACTCTGTGGCCGTTCTAGCTCAGACATAGGGGAGAGATGAACATTCCAGGGATAGGCCACATAAATGGCAACAATAGATAAATTAATATAATTTCATTGGAGCATCAAGAACTTAATGTCTAGAAGCACAGCTTGTTCTCCCCCTTCTCCCGCTGGCTTCTGCTGCTGCAGCTTCGCCTATCTTCCCCGGCTGCTGTTTTGGCTACTGCTGCTACTGCTGCTTTGCATCTCCCTTAAGGTTATTGTATGGTTTTTTTTTTTTTTCCTTCCTTCCTTCTCTAGTTATTATCTCTCCTTACATTGTTATACTTATACTATAAGAAAATACAATTTCATCTTTCTCTGACTTTCAAAAAAAGGAGGGGGGTTTGTGTTGTGAATTTTCTTCCCGGAGGAGGGATCAGCCCAAACCCGGGACAGACTCCAAATATGTTCAGCCCAGCTTTATTGTGGCCTTCCAGTATCTGAAGGAGGCCTACAAAAAAGCTGGGGAGGGACTTTTTAAGCTACCAGGCAGTGACAGGACTAGGGAGAATGGAGTGAAGCTGGAGATAAGTAGGTTCAGAGTGGAGGTGAGAAGGAAGTTGTTCAGCATGAGAGTGGTGAAAGGCTGGAATGGGTTGCCCAGGGAGGTGGTTAAGGCCCCATCCCTGGAGGTGTTTAAGGTGTTTAAGCTATGCAAGCTCATCATATGAGCATATCTTTCATAACCATAGGCATACTTTGAAATATACAAAATGTACTGATGATTTAATGAGATAAAAGATCATTTCAAGTCACATTCAACAGGAATTTTCATCCTGACTGTAATAGTTTAAGGCTTATTGGAAAATTCCAATAAGAGAAGTTGGGACTTCCCTAAAAGTTCAGTGCAGAATGTAATAGGCACAAGCCAAGTGTGTGTACCTTGTTAACCACAGGATGTAAAACCTCCCTGGGCAAGCCAGGACATATGCAAGCCTATTTTGGCCTATTCAGGCCTACTACAACAGTATATAATTGTAAATACATTTTGTATATATGCTTGTGAATGTAGCTTTGCTGTAAAATATAGCTTAATCTTACTTGCAAACTGTCTGGGCTGGTAGGTTTTAATTTGGAGGGTGGAGATATGATTTCCTAAACCCACCACATGCCTCAGTGTGGGAGAATTCCTCCCGCAGAGGGGCATGAGCTGTTAACATGAGACCTTGTGATGGGAGATGTCCTTGAGCTTGCTGGCTCAAGGAAGCTGGGCTGTGGACAAGTGAGCAGCCCACGCACACCTGCAGAGGGCTGGACCTGCCGGCCCCTGGGGCGGACGCAGCTCCAGGGGGCTGAGCCTGCCAGCCCCCTGGGTTGGGAACCACAGGTTGTTTGGCACAGGGTAACCTATCTGCACCTTGCACATGGCTTTGGACCAATCTGTACTGTCCACTTGCGCCAGCCCCAGGCTGACTCCACACACCTCCTCTGAGCACTATATAAGACATTGCAGTGCCCTAATAAAGCTGTACTGATGTACTGGTGCATAGCAAGCTGCTGAGTTGACTCTTCAGTGCCCCGATCTCGCCTCTCGCCAGCCTCCGGACCCCGACACCTCAGTGCAGTGGAAATATGGAAAAAACAAAATTTCAAGATTTATAACTCTCTGGAAATGTCTTCACTTCATAAATACCTGAAATGTATCTTTAGGGTCTTATTACAATTTCCTCGTAAGGAGAAGTTCATTTATGTTGTTCGCTACTATTAAGTCATCGGGAACAAATGAGTAGCTGGGGAAAAATCTAAACAAAACAACATTAATGCTAACACTGGAAGTCCCATGTGAAAATGTTTCAGTACAAAGAGATATCTGACCCTTTTTGAATATTTTATTAAGCTGTTTTTTTTCCAGTTTGTTCTCCTTTCTTTTTGGATCAATCCCAAAAGAATTTCAAACTGAGTTTAAACTTGATTTAAACTGATAATATGTATCAGAACAACAGTGCTTGGAGGAGAGCAGAGACAAGTTTGGGAGGACATCCTTCCCCAGAATGGTTGTTGGAGGCAATGCCTGCTCCCAACACCATTCTGGGGACTCTTAATCAAAAATGATAATTCAGTTCAGGCTGGGCAATATTTAAAGCTGCGATGTCCCTCTCCCTTAATCTGAGAGATGTGAAGAAATTTAGTCTGGAGAAGAGCATACTGAGAGGGTATCTTATCAATGCTGATCAATATCTAAAGTACAGATGTCAAAAGGATGGGACCAGAATCTTTTCAGTGGTAATCTCTAGTGATCAGACAGAAAGAAAAACAGTTGTCACCCAGGGAGGTGGTGGAGTCACTGTCTCTGGGGGTCTTCAAGAAAAGCCTGGATGAGGCACTTAGTGCCATGGTCTAGTTGATTGGTTAGGGCTGGGTGATAGGTTGGACTAGATGATCTTGGAGGTCTCTTCCAACCTGGTTGATTCTATGATTCTATGATTCTCCTGGATGTCCTCTCCAGTGCAGCATACATTGCCTCATCCATCCTATACTATGCAATCTCCTAGTTGACAGTTCCTGCTTATGCTTCTACTAGAACTCCCTGGAACAGGCTTTGATTACATGTTGCACACTATGACTAAACATCAAACTTTGTGCATACATAGTCCTTTACCATGAGTAGTGGAACAGCATAACAGATTGCTGGGGAGGTGGTTTGAGCCCCATCCCTGGAGATATTCAAGATGAAGCTCTGCAGGACTCTGGACAACCTGATCTGTTTGAGGATGCCCCTGCTTACTGAAGAGAGGGTTGGACTAGATGACCTTTGGAGGTCCCTTCCAACCCAGACCATTCTTGTGATGGGACAAGAAGCAATGGGCACAAACTTGAACACAAGAAACTCCATCTGAATGTGAGGAAAAACTTCTTGACTTTGAGAATGACAGAAGTAGAAGGGGCTGCCCAGAGTCTTCTTCTCTGGAGTCTTTCAATATTCTCTGGATTTGTTCCTGTGTAAACTGCTTTAGCAAGGACATTAGAGTAGATGATCCCTAGAGATGCTTTTAAATCCCCATCATTCTGTGACCTATTTTATACTTTATGCAAGGGCAAAAAATATGTCATTTGTAACTTTATTGAGTCTTATGCTATGGAGTTACTGCCTGCCAGTTGAAAAACCTCTGGTGCACATTTCTTTTGCTTTAGTGGCTGCAAAGCAAGAGCTTTGGATCTATCAGTGGGTTCTCTTTGTTTGTTTACTTGGTAGTTTTGTTTAGGTATTGTTTGTTTGCTGCTGTTGCTGGATTTGGGGGGGGGGAGGTGTTTATGGTATTGACTCCAAGCACAGGCACAGTAGACAACAAATTGTTAAGTATTTAAAAAGAAAACACTAAATGTGCTGCTGGAAACTCAATGTATTCTAATTTCAGTTTCAGAAGCTGCAGAGGGTAGAGAGGTATGTAGCAAAACACTTCTGTTTCTGTGTTTGTCAGACATAAAAAAAAAAAAAAAAGCTTCCATATGCCAGGGGGACCATTTTTACCTTTGCCTCACAAATTCATTAAGATGGCACTGTCATAACTCACACTTCTATGGCTGACTTCTGGAATAATACTTTTCTCTCTCAATCTGCAAAATATCAATAATCATAGAATCATAGAATCATAGAATCAACCCGGTTGGAAGAGACCTCCAAGATCATCCAGTCCAATCTATCACCCAGCCCTATCCTGTCAACTAGATTGTGGCACCAAGTGCCTCATCCAGGCTTTTCTTAATAAGAGATTAAGTGCAGAGATATTGATTCAGATCCCAGCATTTAATCTGACTACAGACGGTATCAAAAGAGGGACAGTCATGTAAAATAGCAACAGATTCTTTTTCTAAGCAATCACTTTCATCTTTAAGACACAAGACAAGTGGCCAAAATAGAGGAAATTGATTTCACACAGTATCACAGTGTCACCAAGGTTGGAAGAGACCTCACAGATCATCAAGTCCAACCCTTTACCACAGAGCTCAAGGCCAGACCATGGCACCAAGTGCCACGTCCAATCCTGCCTTGAACAGCTCCAGGGGCGACGACTCCACCACCTCCCCAGGCAGCCCATTCCAGTATTCAGTGACTCTCTCAGTGAAGACCTTTCTCCTCACCTCGAGCACTTCCTCTCCTAGAGAGCTTTTATTAATAGGCTGATTTCTATAAATGTTTTCAATTTCAGTCAGCTTCAATATTGTTAATCGCAGAAGGAAAAAACATTTCTTAAAAACAATTAAATATGCTTCAGAGCTTTTAAAGTGGACTCATTAGATCCAAATAAGTTGGTTCTAGACAATTAACAGTTAAGGAGTAAGGGTTAAACAGCTGCTTTCAGCCTAGTTAAAGTACTGAACCCTTGCACAAGTCAGATGCTTTGGATTAGATCATTTTGTTGTCTGTGCCTGTGTTTACCTATATCTGCAATTCAACCCTGGTTTTAATGAGCTCAACTAATTGGACAACACTGAATATAAATAAAAGGAGAATTTCCTCATTCTTTAATATTGTTTTTTGTTTGTTTGTTGTTGGCTTTTAGGTGACCTGTGTAAGAAAAAGATAATACATTGTTTTCTGTTGGCAAATGAAATGATGGCTTCCATCAGAGTAGGTATGAGTAGCCCTCTTTTAGTGATCACAGCAAAGAGACCACGGACTGAATAACGACCAAACACAAGCTATTATGTAACCCTGTAGGCAGTATCACTGAGAACCCTGTCTCTTTTCTCATCTGCACTTAAAGATTGTCAGTTTTATTCAGATATCTACTCAGTCAGTGAAGTACTTTTCCTTAACCTACTTTTAATGCCCTTGAAGTATCATTTGCTTCTCTAGTTTGAAGAGCAGTAAAGCCTTCGTGCACCACTAGGCACTTAAGTGAGTTCATGTAAAACTCTGAGTAGTTCTGTGGGGCACACAAGACCTGCTGCCCTTAGATTGGTCTGTCAGACCATCTACATCACTCTGTGGTCTCCAGCACTGCACAGATTTATGCTCCTACACCTGCCCTCCACCTCCTGCAAGCTTAATGATGCAGGAAGAGAGAAGGATTGATACTACCACAGCAAATGGGTGATCGTGAATTGCCATGAGAATTGTCACTGTCCTTACTACTACCATCCCTTTTACTACTGGTTCTGACACCATCATGGCAATCACTGAGGTTTCTGCAGTGTCTCTCCCTGTCATAGAAAGATAAACCAAAATCTTTCCCATGGGTTAATCATTGGGAATAGTACTGCACCTTCAAGTAGGAAGTGGAAGGAAAAATGTTTTTCTTCCCCCCAAAAATTTATTAACTTATGCTATGAAGATCCTGGACATCTCACTCTCTAAAAAGACTCAGCCTGCCAGGCTCTGCTAAATTACAGAATCACAGACTGGCATAGACTGGAAAGCATCTATGGGAATCATACAGTCCACTCTTACTGCTAAAGCAAGTTCACCAAGAGGAGGTTGCCCTGAACACGTCTATGAAGGTTTTGAAAGTCTCCAGAGAAGGAGACTTTCAGAACAGCCTGTTCCAGTGCTCTGTCACCTTCACAGGAAAGAAGTTTTTCTTCATGTTGAGACAGAACTTCCTGTGTTGTAGTTTGTGCCCACTGCCCCTTGTTCTATGAGCTGATTTCTTTTCTTCATCAGTGTAGAAACTCTAACCAAGAACTGCTTAAATTAGGAGATAACATTCAATGACACTGAAGGTCAAATTTAAGAATCAAATCAAAATTTAACAAAGTCATATTCAGATCATAAAATATGGACCGAAATAAATAAAAGTATGTAAATTCTTTGCAATAACAGGATTAAAGTTGGAGAGTATTTTTAGCATTGCTACAGCTCATTCACAAATGCAGTAGTTTGCTGTTTAGACCACTGACAGCTCTCAAAGAATAGCCTCTTACCACAAAAAATCGTATTACCACAAGCACATGCTATGTAAAAAATTATGGCCAAGCTGATCTAAATTCCAATCCTGGAAATTAAATGGGACCACATTATTAAAAGATGTGAACTAAAGTATTACACATATAAAAAACATGACTGCTGGAAAACTTATGTCTGTGTAAATTGCACTTATGTCACCTGAAATGATTTACCAGCCATTATGGCTAGTCAGTGTTAAAGCTCAATAATTTGATGACAGTGTCTTGACAAATTAAGAAATACACTGTGAAAATGGAACTAAATAGGTTCTACTAAATATAGTCTGAAAGATCTTGAGCTCCTGTGGATGGAATAACTACTTGTGTGCGGCACCAACAAGTAGTTAATGATTCTTAGATATACGACACAGGAGATGGGAGCTCTGTTTATGTCGTTTCTCTGCCTCCTTTTTGGAAGAGGTTACATGAAATAACTGAACCCTCCAGAGCTAAATGTGTGTGCAATGCCTCTAAAGATGTAAAAAACGTGCAGAATTCTTTCATCTGATACAGCCAAGACCATCCAGTATGGCACCTCTGGAGGAAACTTACTACTGAGCAAAAAGCCAGGCACAAAAGTAAAGCTAAACCAGGAATTCATTCACTAGTTCCCAATGGCAGGCAGGTGTTTGGCTATCTCCAGGAAAGCAGGGATCCACCACATGTAACAGTGATTTGGGAAGATAAATGCCAAATGTTCTTCCTTTCCTTCTTCCCACAGTTTTATATGCAGGCATATATTGGCTGTTCAGTGTAATTAGAAACAATTCACTCTGTCAGTCCTTGGCTTTGAGGCCACTTTGTTCACAAATGGCTGGGATGCCTATCATAATTCTCTAATAATTCTGTTAAGTCCTTTGGTTGCAATGTACACTGGGCTCTACAGGAAGTGCATGAGCAACACTTCTATTCTTACACTAAACTATATTTTCTGTTTATTCTTAGGAATGGAGGATGTCTTTGAAAGCAGAAAAAACTTAGGATGAATTTTTAAGCCTCATCAACTTTTGAAGCCAGTTAGACTTCTTCTTGTCTATGTGTTTCATAATGCAAGATTGAAAAGTTTCTAGCCACCTTTGTCTGCTTCCCAGTTAGGTTGGAAGAACACAGAACTGTGCTAGGAAGTTTTACTTCATTTACCTTCCAAACTGCTTAAACCAAAATGAAGCTTTGTGAATGGTTTCTGTCCAGCAGCTTAGGTCCTGGATTTATTGTTTATTCTCTTAAAGCCAGGGTTCCTCAGCAGGCAACATACCTTTTGCATAGCTTAGAGTGTCCCCTGCTTTTTACAAAAGGGGCTGATATTGAAGTTCAGTTTTCACATGAAAAAAAATTAAACAAAATACATAAAATGACAGAAGATGCATTTTTTAATTTACTTTGAGGATGAAGTTCTACATTCTATGGAGCAAAATGTTAGTCTGTGGATTGATATTTTTGGCTCATAGAATTATCTCTGTCTACAATATATTAAGTCTGAAGTATCTTATCCCTCAATCCATTCCTATTCCTTTTCCTCTGTACAGTTTCAATTCATCAGCTATTTCAAAAGCACTCCCTGCTGTATTTGTTACATTTAATATCTGCAAGAAGCCACTTACATAAAGGTGCTCACTACTATTAGAAGGAGGGAAAAAAAAAGCAAGCAACCAACCAACCAATATCTCCCTTTTCTATTAGCAAGTTTAAAGCAACCTATTTAACTTTTCTGTCTTCCATTTTTTACTTTTTTTTTCTTTTAATTCAGTTTGCCTCACATAACCTTTTCTTTAACATATTACCTACAGAAGCTCAGTCTGGAGAGATATATCAGATATACACACACTCAGAGTCTAAGGGCTTTTAAACCCTCCAGGATAGAAAGTCACTCTACTAATTCTAGCTTAATCAATTGAAATACAAGATTTAAGCTATTGATAATTGACTGAACAGAACAAGGGGGGATAGTCTCAAGTTGTGCTGGGGGAGGTATAGGCTGCATGTTAAGAGGAAGTTCTTGCCAGAGAGAGTGATTGGCATTGGAATAGGCTGCCCAGGGAGGTGGTGGGGTTGCCATTCCTGGAGGTGTTGAAGAAAAGCCTGATTGAGGCACTTAGTGCCATGGTCCAGTTGATTGGATAGGGCTGGGTGCTAGGTTGGACTGGATGATGTTGGAGGTCTCTTCCAACCTGGTTGATTCTATGATTTGCCTTTGGAATGGGCTGCCCAGGGAGGTGATGGAGTAGCTGTCCCTGGAGGTGTTAAAAAAAACCCTGGCTGAGGCACTTAGTGTCATGGTCTAGTTGACTGGATAGAGCTGGGTGCTAGGTTGGACTGCATGATCTTGGAGGCCTCTCCCAATCTGGTTTTATATTTAGTGAGTTTGTTCATCTGATATGTTCTCTTAAGTATTTTTTTAAAAACAAGTCCCAGCTCATGGGTTGCTTTGAAAATTGATGGCCACCAAATTCTCAAGAAGAGTAACTAGAAGGGTTTAAATTATAACCAATAACTAAGAGTCAGGAGGACAAATTGTTTCAGCAATCATTCAGAAAGTTCTAATGTTTTCTGAAATTTTGTTGGAACTGGTAAAGATGTGAAAATGGCTGCCAAATACTGGTTATTCTTGTCACTTCTTCACCTGGGAAAAATCAGCCTTATTGCAGGTTTAGACACAGATTAAGAACTCAGCATAACTGTGGATTCCTGATCCAGATACATTGGCCTAACTTTCCTTAGCAGTCAGTGGAACATGACCAGGATATTTACTTGGGCCTCGGGCTTGGGTGTAGCCAAACAATTTCACGTCTCCTTAAACAATTTTATGGGTTTTTTTCTACCTCAAACAACAGAAGTTTCCTTTTATATGCATAATTCTAGTCAGATCTGTCAAGAGAATACACAAAACTGAAGATCTGCAACAGGGGCAATGCCGTGGCTTCTTGAGAGTGGGAAAGCAATGCAGCTCCCAGGCTAGAAGCTGTGTGATGAATTTAGTGATAAGTATAAATATGATTTCCATCACGGTAGAGCTCTGATTTGCATAGAAAGCAAAGCAGGGGATTCAGTTTGTTTATACAAACAATTTAATTAGCTTGGTAGAAGGAAAAGAGCCACGAAAATTAAAAGGATTGAAGAAAAATCCTTCCAGTATAGATTTGATGCTGTGAAGATAGAGATGAAAGGACTCTGCTTCACAGGAGAGTGTAGTGGGAGGCTGTAACACAGCAGAAGGAGCAGAACCAGAACCAAAAAAGTGGAATTTGAAGCCAAACATTTGTGGCAGTGCAGGTGAGTAGGTTTCATCAAACAAAACAGCAAACAAGCAAACAGCAGCAACAAAAAACCCAAACCAACATTATTCAAAAAAAACTCCAACAACAACCAACCAACCAAACAAGTGCACAACAAAACAAAGAAAAATGAATGTGATATCCTCACAGCTGTTAATTAAGCAGTAAAGCTTTTGTGGAAGATACAAGAGTACGAGAGTATGCAGCTGGAAGTCAGAGCATATGATTTAGTGCTTTCTTTTGATCATTAAGTCTACCATGAAACTCACCAGTGTCACCAAGAGAGGCTACAAGCTGCTGGTGGAGAATCCTGAGTACTTCACCTCAGCCCCCTGCATCCGGGGCTCCTGCCTGTCACCTGGGTGGCATCACAACGTGGAGAGTAGGGGTGGCATGGCTATGTAATGGCACTCAATGGACCTTCCATCATGACACTCACTCTGGTATATCTGTCACCTGCCTGGGATCAATAGCGAGATGGATCGAGCCTCCAACATGGCACACCTGGAGACAGAACTGGGCAGCATGAAGCAAATCTGAGTGGAGCTGGACTGCATTGAAGGGGAGCTGTCCTTCTGTGATGCTGACCACAGGACCCACATCTACACCTTCCATGGGAAATTCAGCATCACTGTCTATCCCTAATTCTACGTGGGGCCCGTGGTTATGGGCGCTGTGCATGAGCTGCTCTGCATCCGTCTCTTCCATGTTTGCATCCAGAAGGATGTCTCTGCCTAATGGCTGCCAACTTTTTACCACAACCACCATCACCTTTACCTGCATTTGGGATTTCCCAGAAAATTTTTAGTATTTTTGGGCTGCCCACAGAAGTAGTGGAGTTGCTGTCCCTGCAGGTGCTGAAGAAAAGCCTGGCTGAGGCACTTAGTGCCATGGTCCAGTTGATTGGATAGGTTGGACTGGATGATTTTGGAGGTCGCTTCCAACCCGTTGATTCTCTGCTTCTATGACTCTATGAAATGCCTTGCAACTTCAAGCACCACAAGCTGTTAGGTGCTGATAACCCTGGATTTTATGGAAGTAGAATGTCTTATTTGTGTACCAGGCCTTCTTTATATAATACTTGAAGGAACGGGAACCAGATCTGTGATTTTGGCCATCAAATACAGAAAAGAGACATAATATTGAACAAAATCCATCAATTTGGGTAAATTGTCACCTAAAAGAAAAAAAAAAGAAAGAAAAAAAAAGCCATCACCAATGGGGAGTAAAGTCACCCTGTTAATGCCAGTTTGGGGATACCCTCATGAACCATGCATTATAGAATCACAGAATCATAGAATCAATCAAGTTGGAAGAGACTTCCAAGATCATCCAGTCCAACCTATCCAATCAACTGGACCATGACACTAAGTGCCTCAGCCAGGCTTTTCTTCAGCACCTGCAGGGACAACAACTCCACCACCTCCCTGGGCAGCCCATTCCAATGGCAAATCACTCTCTCTGTCAAGAATTTCCTCCTAACATCCAGCCTGTACCTCCCCTGGCACAACTTGAGACTGTGTCCCCTTGTTCTGTTGCTGGTTGCCTGGCAGAAGAGACCAACCCCCACCTGGCTACAGCCTCCTTTCAGGTAGTTGTAGACAGCAATGAGGTCACCCCAAGCCTCCTCTTCTCCAGGCTAAATAAAACCCATTTTCTGGATACTTCATATGATGGCTGATCTGGCAGGATGTCTGTCTCTTCCCATCACCCACTTTGATGTATAAAACTTGTTTCAAGGACAGAAATCATTCTCACTGTAGAATTGCCCATAGAGTGCAAATAAACCACTTTGTATTTTTAAAAGTAGGTTTATTGACCTAGATTAGCAAAGACTACATTTTCTCTGCTAAAACATACTCTCTTTGCTGCCTAATAATGTCCTCACGACATTCCTTTGGTGATTCTCATACTACTGCTTAGTCATTTTAGTGTTTAATTCCAGTCTCTGGTTATGTTAGCAGATGAAGAGAAGAACACAGACAAGCCACATTTGTTTTTCAATGACTTGAAAAGGTTTTCAGTAGTTGGAATTTTGAAAGTATCCCTTTGTTTCAAGTGTTTCAAGCATTAACTAGCAACTCTGGGACCAGCAGCAGCTGTTGCCTGATTAGCCGCTCTGCATCAAGAACATCTTGGTTCACATTCTTTTGCTATGAACTGCTTGAAATCTTATAGCTAGATGTGTATGTAATTACTGTAATTAATATGAGATAACTAATTAACAGTGATGTAGGAAGTACACAGTCAAATTAATGTTCTTATGGTAATTTGGAAGAGAATGAAGGTGTTCAGAGCAGGGACATCATCGTATTTTTCACCCTCAATAGTATTCTCCTATCACTTGGGCAGCTTGCAAAATAGCAACCTATGGTTAAAGCCCCAGACAATAAAACACAGTATTTGGGCTGGGTTTTTATCAGAACAAATCTGAAGTTAATAATTTAGAATGGAAAACAGAAAGCACTCTCCAAATCTGTCCAGGTGTGCAAAAATGCCTTTTGAATTATGTGCAGATTTTACTAATGAATAGTTTTCATCTGGTTTAGCCTGACATTTCCTGGCAACTCATGGCATGGTTTGGAGTCATAGGAGGTATATTCTCTCCCTTACAGGGTCTTTGAATTAGAAACCTTGTGTCCAAACTACTGAACACAAATCAGACCTAAAAGATTTTTTCAAAGAAATAAAATCAAGAAAAAAATATGGCAGGAGTTTGACTGATCAGCAATTTCTCAGCAAAGCTTTTTTTCTTTCATAATGATCTGCTGTTTTCTTCAGCCTCACTTAGGAAATACAACTTTCCTAGTAATTCTACTTAGTAATACAGAAGTGAAGGCTGGAGCAAGGAAAAACTGTTTCCATAATCCTAAAAGGTTAGCTCAGACACAGGGAAATTAGTGTTAGAACAACCTTAAGCAAACAATTTCGACTTGGCTGGTAAATGAAGGAATTTTATTTAGATCTTTTCTTTGTTTTGAAGTATTCCTATAATCTTTTCCAAATCACAGTGGTTTGGGGTAAGATTACTAAAATTCCTTCAGGGTTAAAGAATAATCCAGGTTTCCAAGGAAAATCTGATCTACCATGAAAAAGTTCTCAGTTACTGTTTCAGAAAAGCAAGCTAAAAATCCATCATGTTTCTCAGTTTCTTTTATTACAGTCAACAGCATCAATTTGCATCCTTCTTTCAGTGATCATTTTATACAAGTTCAGAAACAGGCCTTGGAAAACTTATGAGAATCTGCTAGCTTCTCCAGGGAGGTGGTGGAGGCACCGTTCCTGGGGGTCTTCAAGAAAAGATTGGATGAGGCACTTAGTGCCATGGTCTAGTTGATTGGATAGGGCTGGGGGATAGGTTGGACTGGATGATCTTGGAGGTCTCTTCCAACCTGGTTGATTCTATGATTCTATGATTCTATGGTTGTTGTGGTAGGCCTGAGAGGCCCAAAAGAGACTTATATATGTCCTGCCTTGCCTAGGCATGATTTTCTGCTCCACCAAAGAGGCAAGCATGGGAAACAGATGCAAAAGGATCTGGAGCCACTGAGTCTGGCCTGCCCAGGGTCCTGTGGTGTAAGGTACACACACTTAGCTTGTGCCTGCCTAGTGCAAGGCCTTTGCTCTTCCCAAATCAGGGAAAAGCAAGCCTGTGGCTTTGCCTAATATGGTAAGGTTTGGCTAACTGTCATCCTGATTGGCTGTTCTTGTGTCCAAAGGGCAATTAATCTCAGCCCACATTGATAAAAGGAGATAGGCAGGTGCACAAC
Organism: Pogoniulus pusillus; assembly: GCF_015220805.1. Lineage (NCBI taxonomy): Eukaryota > Metazoa > Chordata > Aves > Piciformes > Lybiidae > Pogoniulus > Pogoniulus pusillus. Next base: position 41,869,373 of record NC_087267.1, read on the forward strand.
CTGCTTTTGCTTCCCTGCTTTGCTTCCCTGCTCTGTGCCTGCTCTCTCTGCTGTGCCCAGCCCTGCTGCTATTGCACACTGCCTTATTGCTTGCTGGTAAACTCCACTGCCAGGAATAGACCCTGGATGCCTGCACAGGATCAGCCTGTGTGGCCAGCATGACATTGTGCTGAGACTGCACAACATCTGCCTCTGCACCTGAAGGTCCTGCTTAGAATTCCTGGACATATATATAGGTCATCCAGGAGAAGCCAGGAGAATAAGGTCAGAGATTGTCTGCATCTTGTCCCCAGAAGCTGGGAAGATTCAAGTCTCAATGTCCAACAAGACAGAGTCCTCTGAAAGCATTTGGGCACTGTCTGGACTGTGGCTAGCTCCCACGAGTGGTTAATAATAATAATCTCTGAGTAAATGCTTAACTGCCTCTTTGTAATTCTCCATTGCCTTCTGCCATAGAGCATAAAGAGCTTGAGTCCATCTACTGGGCAAGTGGCATATTGACTGTAAGCGGCATTTGACCTCAGAACCTTCTCTTCCATTTCAATTAATGTTCATCTATTTTGTTGGTTATTACTAGATGTAGATATTATCCACAGAATTTTTCCATGACCACATAAGAACCAAAATATTATTAAAATCAGTGGTCAGGGGTGGTGAGAGTTCTGAGTATTAATAAACGATATTAATCTTGGAAAATATAATCTCACCTCAATTAATTTCCCCTCCACAACAATGATCAGTAACAAAAGGCAGACAGATACAATAATTTCCATGTGAGTACAACACTAGATGGACAGCATTGACACTTTGGTCAGGATGTGCAACCCTACTGTGGTCAATTTTGTCTTGTTCTGATATCATTTTAATACATGAGTGAAATGGATTCACCAGATTTTTCAGGTTCTGCCCATCTTTTCCCACCATTCTCATCAGTGCTACAATCATTAGATTGGCTCATTGGTATTTGTATGTCATAGAATCATAGAATCACAGTATCAACCAGGTTGGATGAGACCTCCAACATCATCCAGTCCAAACTAGCACCCAGCCCTAGACAATCATTAGATCATGGCACTAAGTGCCTTATCCAGGCTTTTCTTGAACGCCTCCAGGGATGACGACTTCATGACCTCCCTGGGCAGCCCATTGCAATGACAAATCACTCTCTCTGGCAAGAACTTCCTCCTAATATCAAACCCATACTTCCCCTGGCACAACTCGAGACTGTGTCTCCTTGTTCTGTTGCTGGTTGCCTGGGAGAAGAGAACTATCCCCACCTGACTACAACCTCCCTTCAGGTAATTGTAGAGAGCAATGAGGTCGCTTCTGAGCCTCCTCTTCTCCAGGCTGCACACCCCCATCTCCCTCAGCCTCTCCTCACAGGGCTTGTGTCACCTATAATCCACATTACCTGTGGCAGACAGTTTTCAATATATCTAATCAAATGTCTAAGAGACAATTTCAGATTCATTTATCAAAATATGATCTAATGAAAAACTTAATGGCATCTTTGAAGTCCATAAACTCTTGCTTGTTTGTTTGTTTCCTTGTAAATTCTAAGGACATTGGTAGACATGGTTGAAATACTAAAACCCAGTTTCACTAGATTTAAAAACCCATCACACATTTTGCACATAAGGATTGTTTCATTTGGGAGCTTTTACTGAAGAAAAAGTGGATTTTTCTTTTCTCCTTTTTCAAATTTTCTTCCTGTTGTGAAATATCTAATCTCCAAAATCCACATTTTTCCCTACAAAGCATCAGTGATTTATTTGAGATGGCCACAGAATTTTGCATTACTAAATCTAACTCCCTCACTCCTACATGTTTGGAATTTGAAGACTGGGATGAAGAGCATTTGAAGACTGGGATGAAGAGCGAAGACAGCATTTCTGTAAAACAGTTCAAACTGGAATGAAATCAAGAAATTGCTAACCTATGGCATCAGATCATCTCAGAAGAGAAGTAGGAGAGGAGGCTGGAACGTCTCACAGAACCAAAGGTGGGGATTTAAGATAAATTCATTTCAGTGTAATAATGATTCCAGCTTCATATTTCCTCCTAGGTTATGCTGGAAAACTGAACTTCTAGGGAAGAAATCTAGAATCTAGGAAGTATAAAATAGTTGACAAATCAAGAAACTGTCCCATTATGAGACCACTAAACAAATATTCTGTTGATTTTGATAGGCTCATACTCCCCTTTTGTGCACAAACCCACACAGAGAAGGCAATGGAAGCCCACAGGCACTGGTTGTGTTTTTGGAAGTTCTCTATCACCATCTGCTGGAACAAGTGTCTCATCACTCAGAAAGGTGAAGGTAAAATAAAGATGGTGGGTATATTTTGATGATTTTGTGAATAAGTTTCTCAACACTCTGCTCTCTAAACTCCACTCAGCCTTTTCACTATGATTTGTCTTTGAAAGCAGTATTAGCATCCCATCACAAGCAGGATATTAGCACAGGAGCTGTTGGAATAAGTCCAGAGACAGGCCACAGAGATGATCCAAGGGCTGGAAGACCTCTGCTGTGAGGATAGGCTGAGGAATTTGGGGTTGTTCAGCTTAGAGAAGACTGGTGGGAACCTTATAGCTGCCCCCTAATGCCTGAAGGGACCCTACAGGAAGGATGGAGAGGGAGCTTTCAGAGGAGTATCTAGCAATGGGACAAGGGCGGATGGGTTTGAGATGAAGGAAAGTAGGCATAGATTGGATCTAAGGAAGATGTTCTTTGGTATGAGGGTGGTAAGACTCTGGAATAGGCTGCCCAGGGAGATTGAAGATGCTTCCTCCCTGGGGGTGTTCAAGGCCAGATTGAGTGAGGCTGTTGAGATTAGTTAAGAGGCATCCCTGCCTATGGTGGGGGTGTTGGAGTAGATGTCTCTAAGGTCCCTTCCAACCTATGCTATCTATGATTATGTAAATTGCATAAATAACTTTCTGTCTATGGAGACAGACCACAGAAACCCAGAGCTTAAGGCACATCATTGTGTAACTGCAGAATGGCAACAGGAAGGACTGGAGCACGGTTTTCTCCAGATCTGTGTTTTGAATATCTAATAGCAGTTCAATCTAGATATCAACAGCTGCTTCAGCACCAAGACAGATCTTTTCCAGCAATTTTCACGGTGGATATTATGTGAAAAATGGCACAAATTAGTTTCAGCTGTCCCTGAACTGCATTTTTCAACAAGAAATTGCGATATTAGAAAAAAACAAACAAGCAAACAAACAAAACCACAACCCAAACTATATGCACCAACCTCATGTTTTTAGAATCTCTTTCATGCTCACAGGTTGATTTTTTTATTCATTGCCTAAAGAACGCTTTGGTGTGAAAGTATTTTAATTATTAACTGAAGTTTATTACGCTGACAACATTTAGCTACTCCAAAAGCATTGCTGAAGGAGTTGAGAACTGCATAATAAACTGACAGAGAAAGGTCAGGTAAACAGCAATGCAATAGTACATCAACACTTTTTATTCAACATCAAAGCATGCTGCTGCCTTTTTTACACTGAATGCATTTCTTTTTAGACATGGAGTGGGCAATGGATTTTAGAAAGAGTTATTGGAATAAGTGATTCCTCTTAAAATTTTGTAGAGATGCTAAATGTTATATTTGAGTTCTTTGAAGTCTTCTCCCTCAGAGTGCCTATAAAAAGCTCAACAGATGATAATCAAAGAACACTCCTCCTCACAGTAACAATTATTGTGTCTTTTGGGAACATTACCACTGTCTAAATTTGGGCATCTAATTGAAATGTGTTGCTATGAAATTTAGGTGTGAAGTAGCACAGGTGGAGGGTGTCCAAAAGTATGCTTTCTCTGTCTCCTGCTTCAGGAAAGTTCCTGCATGCAAAGGGCTTGTGCTATCTGCCACATTGCATTTTTGAGTACTGTAGGCTGCTGTGCTAGTTTGAAGCTAGCTAGAATGTTTTGGTGAGAAGAACTAGATTACAGGCTGTGAAAGAGAAACAATGGTGATGTCTACTTCACTCATAGACTTGCTGAGAGGTATAAGAGCAAGAATCCAAACATGGATAAGGGAGTCACTCTCTGTCCAGGCTGTGGGCTGCATTTTTCTCTCTAACCTAACCTGATTAATTCACCTGATTCCTAACCCTCCTGACAGACCCTCCATTCTTCCTTGGGCGCAAGGCAACATCTGGGGCAATGTAGAGAGGAGTAGGAGAAGGTGGAAGGGCAGTTGGGAGCCCCTCCTGGGGACTCAGGTTTCTGGGAGGGCTGTTGTGTTTCTGTATTACCTTTTACCTTGTATATTTTGGTGTATAACTGTATATATATTGTAAATATCTGCTTGTATATTGTACTAAACTGTAAATATAAGCTTCATTCAATTTCCAGAGCCGGCTGAGTGTAGTCTTGGTGATTTCTAAAGTGTGTGTGGGGGGGGTGGGTAACACCCAAACCACCACAGTTGCTTAATATGTTTCTGTTTCAGCAAGTGACTTGAGGTCTTGTGTCTATATGTAGGATTTTACATAAGGCAGTATCCACAGTGGGGTAAGCTGTCCCTTTGATACTTTGAGGGTATTGGCCAAATCTTCATCAACTATAGTGGACATTGGACACCCAGGAAGCCAGTAAACATCCAAACATAGAAACAAATATTCCAGAGTGTTTTGCCTCTCCTGGCTTGGTTTTCAAAGTTCATTTATCACATTGGTCATGTTTCTGTGAGTGTTATCAGTGGCTGTAGGTTCTAAGATGTCACTTAAGCAAGAGCCTATAAATCTTTCCTTGTAGCATTTGGTGGGGGCAGCTGCAGGCATGGACTTCAGAAAGCTTCCCCCCCCCACCCTGTGAATATATTTATTTGCACAACTTGCACACTTCTATACTCTTCCAGTTCTATTCATATGGCAGTCTACAGATAGTCTTCAGATCACACCCTTCACTCTCCATGCATACTAATGAAATTGGTTAATTAAATCAGACCTATGCCCGAATTCCTTTCGTTCACACTTCCAGTTATCTTATTTACCACCTACACCTAGAATTACCCATTGATTCGTCAATAATGAGATGAAATATGTCATAGAATCATAGAATCCATCAGGGTTGGAAGGGACCACAAGGATCATCTAGTTCCAACACCCCTGCCATGAGCAGAGACACACTACCTTGGTGTGTTGGTCTTGCAGGAAAGGAGCAGGAGACTTTCTGTGTTCAGATTTCTATTTTATGATGTCACTCTTGCCTTTTTCCCTGAGGCCATATAATCATCAGCTATTATTATTGTTGTTGTTATTTATTGATATTATTGATTATTGTTCTCTGCACTATCTGAAAGAAGGTTGTAGTCTTTCAAGTAACTAGTGACAGGGCAAGAGGAAATGATCTCAAGTTATGCCAGAGGAGGTTTAGATCAAATATTAGGAATAACTTGTTCACTGAAAGAGTGGCTGTGATGGTTTGGGGGTTACCCCGCCCCCCACACTTTTGAGTTTGCCCGGCTAGCTCAGTCAGTAGAGCATGAGACTCTTAATCTCAGGGTCTTGGGTTCGAGCCCCACATTGGGCACCAATTAAAAATGTGATGGTTTGGGGGTTACCCCGCCCCCCACACTTTTGAATTTGCCCCAGCTAACTCAGACGGACCCTGGGAATATAGATGAAGCAATTTATTTACAGCTAGCAGAATTTACAAGCAGCTATTTACAATATATACAGTTATATACAGTTATATACAGAAATATTCAAAGGATAAACAATACAAAAGCACAACTCCCCTCCCAGAAACCTGAGTCCCCAGGAGGGGCTCTCAAACCACCCCAACACCTCCCCCGGCCCTCTCAACCTTACCCCAGTTCTCAGGAAGAAAAGAGGTGCAGCCAAGAGGTTAGGGAGCAGGATTAGTAGGAGCAGGGTTAATGAGATGTGACCAGGTCTAAGGCAAAAGCAAGAGTGAGAGACAAAATGGAGAAAAAGTCTTTCTTCTTCCCAGAGCTCTCAGCGAGACTGTGAGAGAAGTTGACATCAATTGTTTTCATTTCACTGCCCGTTATCTAGTTCTGTTACCAAAACATTCCAGCTTGCTTCAAACTAGCACAGTGGCATAGCCCTGAAACATGATGCCCAGGGAAGTAAAAGGGTGACCACTCCTGGAGGTGTTAAAAAACTTTGTAGGCATGTCACTTCAGGACATAGAATCATAGAATCAAACAGGTTGGAAGGGACCTCCAAGACCATCCAGTCCAATCTATCACCCAGCCCTGTCCTATCAACTAGACCATGGCGCTAAGTGTCTCATCCAACCTTTTCTTGAACACCTCCAGCTTAGTGTCCATTGTGGTTTTGGCTTGACAGTTGGACTGGATGATTGTAGAGGTCTATCCCAACCTTAACAATTCTGTGAGTCTATTACGATTCACACAGTGGCCCCTGCAGTTAAGACTCAGTAGGTTACTATTTGTCATTCATGGATTTTGCTTTTCTTTGAATGACAGAGCCACTAAGGTGAACTGCAGAATATTCCTGGTACAAAGTAATACGTTGCACAAGCAACATTATACAGAAAAATATATTTGTGTTTTGCTTTAACACAGAAATGATGCCTTGGATCTAAACTAAACACATGCTGGAATGCACTCACCATACACTGATAATGTAAACCTGGGCACATGAGCAAATACTCTTGTTTTCAGGTGAATGAAGCTGTTTCCCACAACATTCTCCAATTAGTTCTCTGCATAACAAGAGTACAAAAAAAGGAATGAAAACCACAAAGAACATCTTTGAAATGTGAATGCATGTTTGCCAGAAGTGTTTTTAATATTTACTAAATTCTGCACTGAGTGAATAAATGCTGACAAAGTCCTTTTAGGGTTCTTTTGATTGTTGGTAAAATTTTCTTCATGAGGTCAGAGACCTACTGGACAATCTAAAGGAGGAAGAAATTCAAGGGGGGTTTTTTTGAGTTTTGAGTTTTCTTATTTTGTTTTGGGCTTTGGTTTCTTTGTGGTGGGAGGATGTTTTTTATATGCATAAAATCATGTTCTATAACTCAGGATGTTTCAAAACCACAAAGCACTGGAGCTTGGGAGACTATTCTGGGAAAGCAGCCAGGAAGAAAGGGACCTGGGGGTATTGGTAGAAAGCAGCTGAAGATGGGCCAGCAGTGTGCCCAGGTGGCCAAGAGAGCCAATGGCATCCTGGCCTGTATTAGGAACAGTGTGGCCAGTAGGCTGAGGGAGGTTATTCTTCCCCTGTACTCAGCACTGGTCAGGCCACACCTTGAGTTCTGTGTCCAGCAGCTCCTCAATTCAAGAGAGATGTTGAGGTGCTGGAATGTGTCCAGAGAAGGGTGATGAAGCTGGTGAGGGGCCTGGAGCACAGCCCTGTGAGAAGTGGCTGAGGGAGCTGGGGGTGTGCAGCCTGGAGAAGAGGAAGCTCAGGGGTGACCTCATTGCTGTCTACAACTACCTGAAGGGAGGCTGTAGCCAGGTGGGGATTGGTCTCTTCTGCCAGGCAACCAGCAACAGAACAAGGAGACACAGTCTCAAGTTGTGCCAGTGGAGGTATAGGCTGGATGTTATGAGGAAGTTCTTCCCACAGAGAGTGATTGGCATTGGAATGGGCTGCCCAGGGAGGTGGTGGAGTCAATCTCCCTAGAGGTGTTGAAGAAAAGCCTGGCTGAGGCACTTAGTGCCATGGTCTAGTTGTCTGGATAGGTTGGACTGGATGATGTTGGAGGTCTCTTCCAACCTAGTTAGTTCTATGATTCTATGACACACACCCCACCTCTTATACTCTCTCAATCCATCTTCCTAGATACACTGAAAACACAAGATGTGGAACTGTGTGGGTGTTATAAACAACTTAGTCCAACCCCTCTACGTAAGAAGTGGTTATCTACCTGTGGCCATGGTTGGGGTGGGATAGTTGGCTAGGAGAATCTTTTATCTGACTCAGTATTACTGTCATTATGGTTTTTTAGTAAACAAAAATCTGCTTTCCATCCAAACTCTCCCAGGATTAATTGACATGAAATTCAATCTCTCCAACTCTCAGTGTGTAAACTTGAGTAACAAGAGAGTTAGATCATATATGGCAGGCTGAGTCATGCTCTCTGCCAAATTTCTGAACTATCCTGTGAAAGTACTTCTCTACTGTCTGCAGAGGTTAAGGGCTCAGTCTGGCCAAGAATAAAAAGCTAATATCCCTGGAGACACTGCAAGCTGTCTGTGAAAGCTGCACGTTGCGGGAGGACACAACCCCTGAACTAACCAGGGAACTGGGTCCTCCCAGATCAAGATACAGCTGGTATCAAGTGGCTCATGGCTGAGTCAAGATGTAATGACTAGCACTAACCAGACACCTAAAATAAGATTCATCTCACCAATTTTAGACCACTTCAGTGTAAATACTTACATTAAAACTAAATAGATGGGCTATTTTCTAGACAGAATAATTAAGTCAATATTTTAGCCCATATCATAAAACAGACTGAGTGAACAGAACTGGGTCAAACTTTGCAGGAAACAGTTTCATTCCAGAAACTTCATAAAGAAAGAACTCCAATGAAAGAGTTTAAATGTCCCACCATTAAACAATGAGCAACATTTTCAGGTTTTTCTCAGTTTCTTACTGGAGATGGGCCATCAAATTTGCATGCATCCCATATAACATGTCAGGAGTTTGGAAACTGTGCTAGTTTGAGCCTAGCTGGGATATTTTGGTGAGAAGAATTAGATGATAGGCTGTGAAAAGGAAACAAGAATGATGTCTACTTCACTCATAGGCTTGCTGAGACGTATAAGAACGAGAACACAAACATAGATAACAGAGTCTCTCTCTCTGGCTTTTTGGGCTGCATTTCTCTCGCTAACCAAACTTGCTGCCTGACTAATCCTTCTGCTTCCTAACCCCACTGGATGACCCTCCTAATTCAGAAACTAAGAAACAAGGAGCAAACCTTCACAAGCTACTTGTGCAAGTGCCCTTTGGTTTTCCTAGAATTGCAAAATCCTCTGGGTACATGGCTCATCACATTCCTGTTGGCTTTTTTCACAGGTAGCCTTCATCAAAGCAGTGACACTAAAAAAAAGTTTATACCTTTTAGTGTCTCTATGACATGAGGGACCTTTTAGAAACAATTCCAAGGACATGAGCCAGCAGTGTGCCCAGGTGGCCAAGAGAGCCAGTGGCATCCTGGCCTGCATCAGGACAGGTGTGGTCAGCAGGAGCAGGGAGGTCATTCTGCCCCTGTACTCTGCACTGGTTAGACCACACCTTGAGTATTGTGTTCAGTTCTGGGCCCCCCAGTTTAGGAGGGACATTGAGATGCTTGAGCGTGTCCAGAGAAGGGCGACGAGGCTGGGGAGAGGCCTTGAGCACAGCTCTACGAGGAGAGGCTGAGGGAGCTGGGATTGGTTAGCCTGGAGAAGAGGAGGCTCAGGGGTGACCTTATTGCTGTCTACAACTACCTGAGGGGTGGTTGTGGCCAGGAGGAGGTTGCTCTCTTCTCTCAGGTGGCCAGCACCAGAGCAAGAGGACACAGCCTCAGGCTGCGCCAGGGGAGATTTAGGCTGGAGGTGAGGAGAAAGTTCTTCCCTGAGAGAGTCATTGGACACTGGAATGGGCTGCCCGGGGAGGTGGTGGAGTCACCGTCCCTGGAGCTGTTCAAGGCAGGTTTGGACGTGGCACTTGGTGCCATGGTCTAGCCTTGAGCTCTGTGGTAAAGGGTTGGACTTGATGATCTGTGAGGTCTCTTCCAACCCTGATGATACTGTGTGATACTGTGATAATTTCTCATTTGCCTTTATTTTCCCCTCCCTAATGGTTCTTCCAAAGCAGAACCAACAGGAAAACCAGTGACTTCACAGTATATTTATACTGGATATATATATAGGCCCAACTTTCCATACCCTAGTTGCACCTCTGATTCAGACCAAAGAAAAATGAGCAGCATTGCTTCTTTACTGGTCCTAAAATTATCCAAAAGTCAGATAATGCAGACAAGAGGCAATTTAGGCTCGATATCTCTCTGAGTTCTTACTGTACATCTCTACTACTTGCTCTGACACAGACTAGACCCTGAGGAAGCCTTTTAGAAAATGAATAGTCACATAACTTGAGATAATACTCCATTACATTGATATTACCTGAAACTCACTGGGTCGTGAACCACTGTCCTTCTCTGAACAGCAGGTACTTAGTGGGTCTGATAAATCCATTTTGACATCATATTTTTTATCCTTTGGTGAAACACTATGGTTTCAAAACAGGTAAATTTTAAGCTTCATCACAGCAGTGATGTTGCCTCTCAAAATATCTAGTCTAAATTTCCCCTTTTAGTTTAAAACAGTTGTCCTTTGTCCCCTCACAAAAGCCCTGCTAAAAGAGGTGTGGATTTTTCTGGATTTCTATCTTTCTGGGTACAGACTCACAAAATACATATGGTTGGAAGAGACCTCAAAGATCACTCAGTCCAACCCTTGACCCAACATTAAAGGGTCAACACTATACTATGTCCCTAAACCCCAGGTCCACAATTCACATATCCACATGTCCACAGAGCCACCACCCACAGGGATGATGACTCCACCAGGCAGACCATTCCAAGGTTTGATAATCCTTTCAGTGAAGAAGTATCCTAATATCCATCCTGAACTTCCCCTGGTGTCCCTCGTAACTATTTCCTCTAGTCTTGTCACTTGTCATCAGCCTCTTGGCTGTCCCTCTTCTTGTCCAACTTCCCTTCAGGTACTTATTATTTTCACAGCATATAATCTGATTCACTGCCTTTAATCTAATTCTTCTATAATCTATAATAATCTATATTGTTTTCACAGCCTACAATCTAGTTTTTCTTACCAAAATATCCCAGCTAGGTTCAAACTAACACACTTGTCAGATCATACATAAGAAAATCTAACCCTCTGCTTTGTCTTCTCTTTTGAAGAGGACATTTGTCTTTCCCATGCAGTGCACAGCCTGTAAATCCTGGAGTTGACATTGCTTGGCTGAGACCAGTCACAGGACTTATTTCCACTGCTTATGATATATATATATCAAACTCAGATGGCCTTATTTCCTGCATCACCAGAACATGCATGCAATAAACTTCTCTGAGCACCAGAGGTGGAAAGGGGGAAGGTTTTCCTCTTTATACATTTGTCAGCAGAAAGACATGGTATTTAAAACAGATTGGTGCAGATTCAGTCAGACTGGTGGAGACTGGACATGAGGAGGAAGTTCTTCAGCATGAGAGTGGTGAGAGGCTGGAATGAGTTGTCCGGGGAGGCGGTTGAGGCTCCATCCCTGGAGGTATTTAAGGCCAGGCTGGATGAGGCTGTGGCCAGTCTGCTCTAGGGTAGGGTGTCCCTGGGCATGGCAGGAGAGTTGTAACTGGCTGATCTTTGTGATCCCTTCCAACTCTGACTGATTCTATGATTCTATGATTATGATTTAGTGAACTTTGGCTGTTGAGAGATGATCGTGGCCAGTAGGTGGCACTGCTGTTCCATACCACCTCATATTCTTCCACAGCAGTGAGTTGCTGCATCTGTATTTTACGACTAAAATAGACTGTTTTGAGAGAAATATTGAATACACCATGAACCACATGTTTAACATCACTTTTTAATAGCTAGTGCGTCTTTGCACCCTCTTTAGCAGATCCTTTATGCAGTTTTGCTCAAGGCTATGTCGTTTAACACACTTTCTGAGGGGTGAAGGAATGTCAATGTTCTGTTAGAGGGGGGGAAAAGGAATAATAAAGAGAAGAAAAAAAAGGGAAAAAAAACCCCAAACCAATCAAACAAACCAAAACCCACACAAACAAAACAACAAAAGACATTTTGGATTTAGATCTGCTGAGAACTGCAGAGGCTATTCACTGCTTCATGAACCTAGCAGAAACATAATCACAAATTACAGTAAAAACTGTGGGGTGTAGTTTAAGGGAAAAAACCTCAACAACCCAGAAAAACTAATATTAGAAGCACTGTTTTTCCTCTCACTGTGTTTGCTCATGTATGTTTATACATATATATGCATATTTGTATATGAATATACATTACAATTAATATATGAGGTACTTATCACAGGCTCACAGGATGTTAGGAGTTGGAAAGAACCCAAGGAGATCATCGAGTCCAACCCCCCCTGCCAGAGCAGGACAATACTATCTAACACAGATCACAGAGGAACACATCCAGACAGGCCTTAAAAGTCTCCATAGAAGGAGAAGGAGGTTATTCTGCCCCTGTACTCAACACTGGTCAGGCCACATCTTGAGTACTGTGTCTAGTTCTGGGTACTCAATTCAAGAGAGATGTTGAGATGCTGGAATGTGTCCAGAGAAGTGCAACAGAGCTGGTGAGAGGCCTGGAAGACAAACTCTATAAGGAGAGGCTGAGGGAGCTGGGGTTGTTTAACCTGGAGAAGAGGAGGCTCAGGACAGACCTCATTGCTGTCTACAACTACCTGAAGGGAGGTTGTAGCCAGGTGGGTTTGGTCTCTTCTGCCAGGCAACCACCAAGAGAACAAGGGGACACAGTCTCAAGTTGTGCTGGGGGAGGTCTAGGATGGATGCTAGGAGGAAGTTCTTCACAGAGAGAGTGATTGGCATTGGAATGGGCTGCCCAGGGAAGTGGTGGGATCACCATCCCTGGAGGTGTTGAAGAAAAGCCTGGATGAGGCACTTAGTGCCATGGTCTAGTTGACTGTCTAGGGCTGGGTGCTAGGTTGGCCTGGATAATCTTGGAGGTCTCTTCCAACCTGGCTGATTCTATGATTCTGTGACACTTCACAACCTCAACTTATAGATGATTTCATGCATGTGTGGAATGATATATTTTTCTGGACCCTGTATATCTACTCAACTCTTGACTAAAGTTAATGTCCTCAGTATTTGATAGCAACATTGATTGGAAAAAGTATTTTTTTTCTCCACAAGATGTCGATGTTTCCTACAGTTTATCTTATGGCAAGTTTCACTAGCAATGATTATTCATGTCTTGAAATACTGTTAATTGAAAATGAGAGGTGATGAAACATGCATCTCAAAATATTCTACTATTCAAAGAGTTTGCCTTAATTGGAGAAATGAAGCTATTGAGTTCTCTTCTATAGCAAAAACTAGAAAAATTAACATTAACTCAACATTTTATTCTCTTTACTTTCTCTGATAAAACAAAAGATTTAGAAGAACTGCAAGAGAGAAATGGGATACTATGAACTGTGAAAAAAAATGGAAGTGCTGTATGGAAAGTTTCTGATATTCTTATCCAAGAATAAACATCAAGTCCATGCTAGTATAATATTTTAAATTTACATATAGGTGTCCAGAGAAGAGTGACAAAGCTGGTGAGGGACCTGGAACACAAATCCTGTGAGGAGAGGCTGAGGGAGCTGGGGGTGTGCAGCCTGGAGAAGAGAAGGCTCAGGGGGGACCTCATTGCTGTCTACAACTGCCTGAAGGGAGGCTGTAGCCAGGTGGGGGTTGATATCTTCTGCTAAGCAACCAGCAACAGAACAAGGGGACACAGTCTCAAGTAGTGCCAGGGGAGGTCTAGGCTGGATGTTAGGAGGAAGTTCTTGCCAGAGAGTGTGAATTGCCATTGGAATGTGCTGCCCAGGGAGGAAGTGGAGTCGACGTCCCTGGAGGTGTTTGAGAAAAGCTTGGATGAGGCACTTAGTGCCCTGGTCTAGCTGATTGGGTAGGACTGGGTGATAGTTTGGACTGGATGACCTTGGAGGTCTCTTCCAACCTGATTGACTCTGTGATTCTATGATATGTTCACACATACATATACATCTATTTCTGCCAGAGCTCTTCACACTACTAACTTCAAAAGCAAGTACTTCCTTAAATGCTGGTGGTTTTTCTTGTGCTCAGTGGATATCAGAGTTCACTTTCACAACACAGGCATTGAAACCTTAGGGGAACAAATTCAATCTTTGTCATCAGGCTTCACAATAGTCATAAATACGTGGGTAAGAAAGAGCAGTGAAAACGAGTGGAGTAGTTGATCCTGAGCATAATGAACATGTCAGCATTCCCATACACAATCCAAGCAGACATGTTAACTTCCTTTTTTTTTTCCTTTTTCTTTTACATGGAAGAACAGATTTTGCCTTGATTCAGTTTTCCTTTGCTTCAGTGACTTTTTATAATTGGAAGCACCAACTCCATTAGAGTTCATGATTCTTTAGTGGCTGGTACTCAGGTATCCAAACCAAGCTTCAGCTATGCATAACTTCCATTTTCTGGTTAGTCTCAGTGAAATTTTTCCCACCAAAATATTACAGCTCCAACAATACTGTAACCATCTACCTTTTAGTCTCCTGTCAGTGCACAATCAATAGTCCTGTCTGTCCACATCTAAGAGCATCTACTCTTTTGCAATAATACAGTGAAGAATGCTGGGGTTTGAAGAAAAAAAGTACCTTGTTTTCTTGTTACACTTCATTGCCTCATGCCATACCTGGATTTGTCAGATTGAGAAGCACGCCACACATTTATTCCCCAACTAACTTTAAGAGGGATCCATGATCCATCACATATGTGTAAACAAGCATCCCTGGGAATAATGCTTCTCTCCTCACACAAGCAAACACACCATCTCAGGCATCACTGCAGGCAATGAAAGCTTTGTTTTCCTTAAGACTACAAAATCAAAACTGTGATGAGAACATGGCAGGTACTTGTAGTGATTAATCCACTGGACAACACAGGCTCTGTTTTGTTTGTAAGTTATCTGTACACGAAGATTATTTGGAGGATCTGTTTGTTCTCTGAGATGGTTAGAACCTTTTATTTCCATAGAAGGATTATTTGGCAGCCCTTCACTAGCAGTGGACAGCTGGCATTGGGTAATTTGTTGTGCAGCTAGCAGGTTCACCAACTTGAGATTTTATCACACATTTGATGGTGTTTGGTGTATTTCTTCAAGCCTCTGCTTCTGATGAGTGTCCCAGACTCATGTGAAAACCCTGCATGACTGAATGTCAGCTGATAAACCACAAAAGCTCTTCTCTTGTTTTGAGAAAATGCAGGGCTTTACTGATGCAATTTTTTTTTTCCTAAACCAATTCCTTCAACAATGAAAATAAATAGCACCTCAAGGAGGTACCTCAGACCATTCTGCCTTTGCTATATTATCTGTCAATATTACTGTGTACTAGTGCAGGCTGAGCCATCATTCCCTTCAATAACTCTAAAGGAGTACCTGCCTTACCTGGCGTGCTAGTTTGAGCCTAGCAGGGATATTTTGGTGAGAAGAATTCGATGATAGGCTGTAAAAAAGAAACAATGGTGATGGCTACCTCACTCATAGGCTTGCTGAGGTGTATAAGAATAAGAACACAAACATAGATAACAGAGTATCTCTCTCTCTCTCTCTGGCTTTTTGGGCTGCACTTTCTCTCTAACCTAACTTGCTGTCTGACTAATCCTTCTGCTTCCTAACCCCCCTGGCCGACCCCCCAAACTCATCTTGAATGTTAGGCAAAGTTTGAGGTAAGGTAGAGGGTTAGGAAAACAGTGGAAGGGTGGTTGAGAGCCTCTCCTGGGGAACTCAGATTTCTGGGAGGGCTGCTGTGTTTCTGTATTACCTTTTTAACTTGTATATTTCTGTGTATAACTGTAGATATTGTAAATATCTGCTTGTATATTGTGCAAACCTGTAAGTGTAAAGCTTCATTCAATTTCCAGCAGCTGAGTCTAGTCTGGGTGATTTTACTTATACTCTGTGTGTGTGTGTGTGTGTGTGTGTGTGTGTGGAGATGGGGGGTGGTGGGTAACACCCAAACCATCACATCTGGTTTCAGATTGCTTACTCCAAGTGAAGCCATTCCCAATCCTCCCAAAAAAATCTGGGATTTCTGATTGTTTTAATAATAAAATTAAAAAAAAAAAGGCAGCTGTAATCACTGAGTTATAGGAAGGAGTATTTCCCAGCATTGTGCTGGGTGACCAGAGCTCAAATAAAACCTCTTGTGCTTCTTTTTTTGTTATCTGTTAATTGTATTCAGTGAGCCAAGAGAACTAAACTTCCTCTGAGCAATTCTATGTAATAAATAGCAGTCTGGAGAAGCACCTACATAAACACTGATGGGCTACACATAAATATGGGAATCTGATTCTGCTTTAAAATGTCTTTCAATGCATTGTTTACCAACATGTTTAAAGAACATACCACTCTCTGTTTTACACTCTGCAGTCTTTGCTTCTCAACAGCAGATTTCCCAAAAGCTCCACTAAAGCTGCAAGATGAAGGAAGAAATTCTGAAGTATGCATGAGAACCAATATCTGAAACCAGACCAGAACTTTGCAGGAAGATTTCTGCATTGACTACTAAGATAGATGATATAGTTTATAGCAGAGCATTTGAATATATTGCCACTTTACAGCAGAGACTGTAGATGACTGATATAAATGTCTGCTGTCAAATCCAATAACCTTTCCTTGAACAAAACCTCTGCTGATGTTAACCTTGTTACATATGGGGGAAAAAAAAAAATCATTGACAATTCTTGTGTCTTATGTTTCTCATTCACCTGCTAGCTATTTTCTATCTGACTTGTGGAAGACCTGACAAGTGAATGATATCTCCTTTCTCTAAAGTCCTAATCTCGGTAGAACTCTATCAGTTTTGACTACTTATATATGTGGTATATGAGACTTAAGGATAGAAAGAAAAATGTTCTTGCCATTCATTCTGTGCAGCTATCCTAAAGTTAGTTGCCCCTGACCGCGTTGCCACTGTGGGACTCTGTTCCTTGTAAGTAAAATGGGTCTAATGCCATTTTCAGATAACAAAATAACAAAACCAAACAAATAACCAAACCAAACCAGTAGGAATAAACACACAGCAATTTCTGAGAAGATCAGAAGCAATAATAAAATCTATAATTGGCTTATAATTTTATACTCCCATTTCCATGCCCGCATTGGTCCCTCCCTTAATGCTGGCAGCAAATCCCAGAGCTTCTACTTTTCATCTGGCTCATCTCTCACACTTCTGTTTTAGAACTCAAATCAGACTCTTGTATTTAATATTACTTAAAATAGGCATCATGTGAGACATCATTGTATTCAAGGAATAAAACTTGTAAACTTTAACAGTGGATCCCATTCCCTTTGAACCATAGGATCGTAGAATGGATTAGGTTGGAAGGGACCTCAAAGATGATCTAGTTCCAAGCCCCTGCCATAGACAAGGACACCTTCCACTAGAATAGGTACCTCAAGGCCTCATCCAACCTGGCTTTGAACACATCCATGGAGGGAGCATCCACAGCCTTCCTGGACAACCTGTTTCAGTGTCTTACCACCCTCACAGTAAAGAACCTTTCCTAACATCTGGTTTGAATTTCCCCTCTTCCAGTTTAAACCCATTACCCCTTGTCCTGTCATTACAAGGCCTGGTAAATAGTCCCTCCTCAGCCTTCCTGTAGGCTCCCTTCAGGTACTGGAAGGCCACTACAAGGTCACCTCAGAGCCTTCTCCTCTCCAGGCTGAAGAGCCTCAACTCTCATAGTCTGTCCTCATAGCAGAGCTGCTCCAGCCCTCTGATCATCTTTGTGGCCTTCCTCTGGACTCTCTCTGACATTTTGATGTCCTTCTTGTGTCGAGGGCTGCAGAACTGCACACACAGTTCTCCAGATGGGGTCTGAGGAGAGCAGAGTAAATGAGGAGAATCCCCTCCATTGCCCTGCTGGCCACACTGCTCTTGCTGCAGCCCAGCACACAGTTGCTGTCTGGGCTGCACATGCACACTGCTGGCTCATGTTGAGCTTTCCATCAACCCACATCCCCAGGGCCTTTTCCTCAGGGCTGCACTCAGCCATTCACCACCCAGCCTGTATCTGTGCTTGGGATTGCAACATCCCAGGTGCAGGACCTTACACTTGGCCTTGTGGAATGTCACAAGGTTGGTCTGGTCCCACCTCTCCAGCTTGTCCAGGTCCCTCTGGATGGATCCCTGCCCTCTAGCCAGTCAATTGTGCCACAGAGCTTGGTGCCATCTGCAAACTTGCCTAGAGTGCACTCAATTCCTCTGCCCACGTCGCTGCCTCTGACACTGAATCCAGTAGCTCTTTCATATTAATGATACAAAGCTCCTATGTCTTCCATTTTGCCATTTAAAAGCTGAAAAGAAAACGGCACTAAATTCCTTTCACCAGCACTCTCCTTTTCTCTCTGCTAACCTCCCAGTGATACTGAACATCCCCTAAAGAATGAGTAAACAACTAATTTGGGTTGAGTAAAATAGGAGCCTCAGAGGTGATCAAAGTCATGGCTGTTTGTTGGCTTTTTTGCTTGTTGGTATTTTTTTAATCCAACATTTCTTTGTGACAACACATTATGTCAGCTCATTTGTCTGCTGCAGTTCTCCTTTATCAGCCTGGAGTAAAAAGAATTGATATGTCTGGTTAGATAAAGTAAATGGAAACTCAGGACTCTGTCCAATTTGCTGTACTTTGATCTATTTCACAAACCTGAGAGTACTGCATGTGGCATTCCTTGCTATTTGTATATAAATATTGCAGGTTAGAAAATCTCTTATAGTAATGTTTATGTTTATTTCTCCCTTTCCTGTCTCCTCTGGTTGTGTGCTTATTGGTTTTCTGATTGGAAGACAAATGTCATCCTTTCTTACTAAATTTTGTTTCAGTCCAGGATGATACCTAGCAAAAGAATTCATCTTCATTGGTAGCTTGCTAGTCTGATAAAACAGAAGGAGATATCTTCCAGGAGTGCTGGATACTAATGCAGCTGAAGCTTATGACTGCAATAACTTACTCTGTGCTGTGCAAGATGAATTCCGAAAGATATTTGATCGTTGCCACCAGCCAAATCTCTCTCTTGTTGTAATTGTGTTGGCTAGGCTAGAAGTGCAGTGAGGATGGGTCCTGAATCAGGTCTTATTTATTAGAAGTTTTGTAAGGTGTTTTATTGAGAGGTTCCAGAAGTGAGAATAAAAAGAAACAATGGTCTGGAAGAACGGAGAAATGCTGATCACCAGCAGCCACTGAGTATTATTTTTCTGGTGGGAGAGAAGAATTTGTGTTTCTTTTTAATTCTCTCACTGTGGGAGCATAGATTCTGCCCATTTGAATTCTTATTACAGTGATTTACTGTTCAGGAAAGATGCTTTACAATTATTCACAGTTACACAATGATATCTTCCTCTCGTGATCAGCTAAATGTCAAAGCCCGTCAGTAGATGCCTGCTATAGAGTAGCAGTCTGCTTATGAGTTGTTTTTTCTGCCATCTAGTTTAAGAGTGGTAGGAGCAGTGCTCAGAGCAGAAGAATGTTGCAAAAGGGAGAGACTGGTTGGATATTGTCTTGTATCTCTCAGCACACAAGTGTGGAGCTTAGGTCTAGGTCTGAAACAACACCTCCTTTATACCCATGCAGGAGAAACACAAAATGAGCCATTCTTTGTCTGTAGACAAACTTGTATAAATGGATTCTGTTTTCCTCTACCAAGGAAGGAAAGGTGCAACAAACAAAGTTATAATACACATCTCTTGCTTTCTAATGAGACATATGGCAGTGAAAGCTGTAATTTTCAATGGTAGCCTTGTCCCCATGTTTGGAGAGGACAAGCAAGTCTTGCTATATTTCAAGAGGAAGGTTATAGAAAACCCAAAATAAAGCTGGGTCTGTATGAGATGTTACATGTTTTAGGCTAGAATATAACTGGGGAACAATGGTAAAGCCAAACTGGTATAAGATATTCAGGGATTCATTTCTGGAAAAGTTCATTACAAAATAATTTCAAGCAGGCCATAACATTGCACCTGATATCAAATTAAATAGTGCATTTTGCTTCTATGTGAGTTGGATCCGTATTGTTTTCTTGTATATGAGTGGTTCTTAGACAGAATGCAATTCTTTAAAATTAAATGTCCAAGGAATTTAGTTTTTAGTACTAATATAGGACAAACAAACATCTTTTTAAAAGGCAGAATTCAATTAGAAAATGTTAAAATATATACTGTGAACATTCAAAATCTTTTTTTTATTCTTTTTATTTTCTTTTCAGGCAAAGCCACTCACAAAATTTAATCTGAACTTACAAGTAGTTTCTCTTTCTCTGTACTCCAAAAGGAAAGCTTCATTTCTCACCATATTTACCCTTTCTAGAGAATAGCCTCAAATGCAAAAAGTCTTAAACCACTGTGCAAATTATCCATCCTTTGGCAAGAAAGACATCTTTACTTCAGCATCTAAAAGTGCACCTGCTATTCCAGAATACAATAGAATAGAATCAACCAGGTTGGAAGAGACCTCCAAGATCATCCAATCCAACCTAGCACCCAGCCCTAGCCAGTCAACCAGACCATGGCACTAAGTGCCTCAGCCAGGCTTTTCTTGAAGACTTCCAGGGACGGTGACTCCACCACCTCCCTGGGCAGCCCATTCCAGTGCCATGGTCTAGTTGACTGGTTAGGGGTGGGTGCTAGGTTGGCCTGGATGATCTTGGAGGTCTCTTCCAGCCTGGTTGATTCTATGTTTCTATGATTCTATGCATGATCACATAAAGGTCATTGCTTTAGGAATACAAGAAAAACAATCATGTAATAGTTCCTTTTATCTGCAGGTCTCTACACAAAGACGGCTAAGGTGTGGAAGTCATCTTTTTGTAAAGAGAAACTCCTCAGGTTCTCCTGATGATGGCAAGGTTGCCACTGCTCCACTTCACTGGCATCTTAGAAAAACATTTTCCACCTCCTCAAGGATGGCTCCCAGCTCCTTCTGGTTTCTGCACTGGCAAAGAACTTTCTTCTCTCTCATGCATGAGTTGAAGGAGCTGTGCTTTTACTCTAACATTGAGCCATGTCCTTATCTCCCTGACCCTGTGTGCATCTTCTTTCACTGCTTTTTGCTAATACATTGCTTTAGCATTAGGGTAATGTTGCTGCCCAAGAATTTAAAATGTTTTAAGTCAACTGTGATAACAGAGCTCCTGTATTATCCTTAACAGCAATAGAACAAGGGGACACAGTCTCAAGTTGTGCCAGGGTAGGTATAGGCTGGATATTAGGAAGAAGTTCTTCCCAGAGAGAGTGATTTCCCATTGGAATGGGCTGCCCAGGGAGGTGGTGGAGGCACCGTCCCTGGGGGTCTTCAAGAAAAGACTGGATGAGGCACTTAGTGCCATGGTCTAGTTGATTGGTTAGGGCTGGGTGATAGGTTGGACTGGATGATCTTGAAGGTCTCTTCCAACCTGGTTGATTCTATGATCAAGTGTCTTTTTTGTATGGCCCCTATAGGTCCCATTGCCAAAACTGCAAATTCTCTCCCCTCAACAGGGGGACAGACGATCACCAACTGTAGGGCCACCCAGACTGACTCCTGGCAGACAGTCTAGCTCCTTGATGAATTTTCCCAATAACCATCATACACTATGCATGTGTCATAACCTTGGTGCTTCAGGAGCAGTTGAAGGTTTGCTGAAAGGTCACAGGTTGGAAAATTGCCTCTCCACTCATTGTTTCGAAAAAGGAAATCAGATGAGAATATCTCACAGAATCAGATCATACCAAATTAAACTCACACAATCTATTCATCTTCCTTTGGGTTCTTTAGGCCTCTTGGTATGCAATAATCAATACTACACATCTAGGCAAATAAGGTACTTTTATTAAGTCAGGAATGTATGGGAACATAAAATTGGCATTTTAGTGACTTATTCTCATCTCGGGAAAGAGAAGAGAGAATCTGCACCCTCGAAACCATTCACCAGCTTCAGTTAACAAGTGAAAAAACAACCTCTGTTTCTTAGCACACATCTTTTTGAGATGTCTGCAGACACAACAGCAGAATCAATCAGAAAGATCTGTGCTTGTATGATTCAGAACAATAAAGAGGCAAGTGCAGATATATCAGGCAGAGCATTTCAGCGAGCATGCTGCTTTAATTTTTGGCTTACATTTAGCCCTTAGCTTTGCAACTAACACTCTGCACCACAACTTTGTCATCGTGAGTGAGATTGGAACCAGTAGCCCAGATCTGCATGCCCTCTCTCCCACATGTACAGCAGTGAGTTTTAAATGACATATTCATAATGGTCAGATTTTGGGGAGGTTTATTATTATTATTATTATTATTATTATTATTATTATTATTATTACTTTTTCTGAGGACAAATGAACAAAGGCAAGCAAAGTCTGGTCTGAAAACTTGATTCTAAAAGTTTGTGCATGAACTGACACTTAGTACTCAGTGAAAATTTGTTTTATTTAGAATGACACTTTTTTAATGTTAAATTAGGCTAAAACAAAGAAACATGTTGTGTTTCAGCCTAAACATAAGATCATCGACCCAAACACAAGAAGAACATCAAAATGTTGGAGCGAGTCCAAAGGAGGGCCATAAAGATGGTCAGAGAGCTGGAGCACCTCTCCTATGAGGACAGGCTACAAGAGTTGGGGCTCAGCCTGGAGAAGAGAAGGCCTTGAGAAGATCTTGTAGTAGTCTTCCAGTGTCTGAAGGGGACCTACAGGAAGGCTGGGGAGGGACTATTTACAAGGTCTTGTAATGACAGAACAAAGGTAATGGGTTTAAACTGGAAGAGGGGAGATTCAAACTAGATGTTAGGAGGAAGTTCTTTACAGTGAGGGTGGTGAAACACTGAAACAGGTTGCCCTGGGAGGCTCTGGATGCTCCCTCTCTGCATGTGTTCAAAGTCAGGTTAGATGAGGCCTTGAGGTACCTGTTCTAGTTGGAGGTGTCCTTGCCTATGGCTGGGGGTTTGGAACTGGATGATCTTTGATGTCCATTCCAACTTAAACCTTTCTATGATTCTATAAATATTATATATATATATATATGTGTGTGTGTGTGCATGTCTGTATACATATATACACACACACTATGTATATTATATTTAGATTGGTGTATTGTTATATATTGTATGTATTATATAGTTTTTAATACATATATATGTATATATATACATATTTAGGTTGATAATAATATTTAGTGCAAGTGAAAAATTCTGTCTTCAGAACTAATGACATTCTTCTTTAAAGTATCACAACTACAACTCAGTTTCCAAAGAAAAATTGCACTTTTATTTGCTTGAAGTTTGAATCATTTCGTTTTGAAAAAGTAAACTCAAAAAATAGCACAAAGAAACAAGCAAACAAAAACCCACTCAGACTGCTTTTGAAAATGATGCTTTAAATGTCTACATTTCTCTTACACATGTTTCTTGGGTTTGGAGACTGAAAGTAACTTTTTAACTCTCTCCATACATGACATAATTCAAATCCAAATTGCAATTTTCAGATCTTCACGGGTCTTATTCATTTCTAACAGCAACATCTGCAGGTTTATGCTTCCCCCCCCATATACTCTGGAAGCAGAAAATGCTTTGTTGACTTAAGGCTCATGATAGTTTATATTGAGGACCCTAAATGTAAATTAAATTTCTTTCCTTGTTTTTGAAACATTTCAGTACAGTCTTTAATATAAAACTCCTTACGTAATCTCAGTAATTACTCTGTAATAGCAAAGGGATGGTCTTAGTGATCCATATTTGTTTGTTCTAACTCTCAAGCTTTAACTTCTCTGAGCAATGTACTAGATTTCCCAGTAACTGAGAAGCACCAGAGAGATGCAGAATAATCTTGCCAGTATAGATTTAAGTACAAAGGTATACATTATTTCATAGCTCTATAAACTCTGAGTAGATTCCCCCCCCCCCCCCCCCCCAAGCTCGTATATACTTATTTTATGCTTTATTGCTTTAGTGGCAAATTTTCATTTATTTTTATTTCCAATGTTTTATTATGTTTGCACTCAACTGAGTTAGAGACCAGAATGTGTGATTGTTATACAGTAGTTTACTTTTAAAAGAAATAGGGCTTCTCAAGCAGCTAATACAGGAAGATGTATCACCAGCTTGAATAATTGTGACAACCATAGACGGTATCAGTGCCTGTTTGTTTGCACAATACCCTACTGCATTAAGAAAGCCATCCCAGCTGTCTTGGGCTCTGGAGTCACCCATTTCATCACTTGACACTGCAGCAGATGTTATGGATTGATAACAGACTTCACTTCATTCACTCCACATCTAAGATTACCTCTAGGAAAAAAAAAAAAATCAAATACATTATAACACTCCCAGCCATTTGTAAAAAAAAAAAAGAGAGAGAGAGAGAGATCAGCAATTTATTCTCTCTTTTACACCATTAAATGGCTCCTTTTGGGCTTTGATTTTTTTTTTTTCCTTTGGCTTAACACATTATAGTGGTGGGTATGCATCTTAGTACCTCCTGAAAGAGGAAGAGAGATGGAGGTAGATTGAATGATTTAATTATATTAAGACTGGGATGGATTTTAGGATTCTGAGTTACATTCTCATTATATCAGATGGTTTGTGTTTTTAATGATAGTATGTTAATGCAGTCTGTTCATTGTGTTGGTGGCAGAAACACAGACAAAACAAGTGCTGCATTGTTGGTATAAGAGTTGGATGCACTATGCTTTCCTTCTGGTGATGCTGGGCAGGGGTTGCCCACTTACCTTTAAGGAGTGCAGCTAAAGAGAGAGATGGAGGTAGATCGAATGATTTAATTATATTAAGACTGGGATGGATTTTAGGATTCTGAGTTACATTCTCATTATATCAGATGGTTTGTGTTTTTAATGATAGTACATTAGTGCAGCAAGTTCATTGTGTTGGTGGCAGAAACACAGACAAAACAAGTGCTGCATTTTTGGTATAAGAGTTGGATGCACTATGCTTTCCTTCTGGTGATGCTGGGCAGGGGTTGCCCACTTACCTTTAAAGAGTGCAGCTAATAGAGGAACTGTAGAAAATATAGAGGTGAAATAAAATCCGTATCTCTAGCCTGCCATTGCCTGCAACCTGAATCATAAGGTTGAGGATAGTCATGGGACTGTCTTCTCTGTCTCTGTAGGGGCTGGAGCAGCTGGTGTCTTTTGTGGGATTGTGCCAGACATGCACCTAATATTGTGTCCTGTGAAAGTCGAAGGTGTGCAAATAAAGACATTGCGGTTTGGTTTCACTTCACTGACTCCGGGCAATTACATGAATCACCTGAAGTGGGAGCACAGTCATCTTGTCTGCCTTGTGTAGCTGTGAGAGTGCAGTGCTGGGTAGGCTGGATCATACCCTGGGGAAAATAACACCTCTGTCTCTCAGCACTTGTACTGACTTCTAGGGCAAGCAGAGTCCTGCTGGGTTCAAACAGTGAAGCGGCTGGAGACACACGGGAGACATACAAGGTCAAGGATGGAATTTCAGTGAATTCTGAGATAATGTGGTGGGTTTGACCTTGACTGACCACTAGATACCCACCAAGATGTTTTATCGTTGCCCAGTATCAAACAGGACAGGGGGAGAAAATACAATCAAAAGTTCATGGTCAAGATAAGTACAGGGAGGTGACTCAATGGGGAGATGTCGAAAGGAAAAAGAGATTCAAGTTGGGGAAATTAATTTAATTAACTGTGATTAAACAGATTAGGATAATTATAAATAAGAACAAACCTAAAAATACCTTTCCCCTATCTCTTGGTTCTTCTGAGGCTTAGCTTCACTCTTCTAACTCCTCCTTCAGAGGAGACATGAGGAGCAGAGGTTATGGTCAGTTCATAAGGTATCATCTCTAGCTTCACTCTTCTACCTCCTCCCTCAGAGGAGACATGAGGAACAGGGGTTATGGTCAGTTCATAACATACCATCTCTGCAGCATGTTCCTCCTCATGATCCTCCCATGGCCCTGTATCTCCTCCCATGGACTACATCCCCTCACATGAGATACTGTCCTTCACAAAATTCCCCAGTGTGAGTCCTCCTCACAGGCTGAAGTTCTGCACAAACCATTCCAGCACAGGTCCTCTTCATGAGTCCTTTCCTATTCCAGCACGAAGTGCACACAGTCAAATACCCTGCCAGAAAACCTGCTTCTGTGTGGGCCCCTGTATGTAGGTTGCATGGAGCTCCTGTCAGAAACCTACTTCAGAGACTGCAGCTTCATTCAGGGTGTATCAGCCTGCTCTGCTGTGGTGTCCTCCACGGGATGCAGTGTGATAATATGCCTCACTGAAGTCCTCTATGGGCCACAGAAGGACAACTTGCATCACTCTAGTCTTCACCATGGGCTACAGGAGAATCTCTTCTCCAACACCTCAAACAATTCCTTTCCTTCTTTCTTCTCTGACCTTGGTGTGTGCAAGGTTGTGGTTCTGATATTTCCTCACTCTTCTATACAACTGCTTCTATACAACTGCTGAAAAAAAGCTTTTTTCACTCTTTCTTAAATATGTTATCACAGAGGTGCTGTCATCACTGCTAACTGACTCCATTTTGGCCAGCAGTGAGCTCTGTCCCCTTGTTCTATCACTGGTTGCCTGGCAGAAGAGACCAACCCCCCACCTGGCTACAACCTCCCTTCAGGTAGTTGTAGACAGCAATGAAGTCACCCCTGAGCCTCCTCTTGTCCTGGAACTGGCAGAAACTGACTTTGAATGACACAGGCACAGCACCTGCTGTCATCTCACAGAATGAGACTCATCCCTGTAACTTCCTCTGCTACTAAATCCTTGCCCCATAACCCAAATATAAAGGAAATATTTCCAGGGCTTCAAATCATGTTGTGTGTTATTTGAATGTTACATTTCCCTGGATGCTTTGAAAATTCTGGCACAATGCAACATGTTTTATAGAATCATAGAATCAACCAGGTTGGAAGAGACCTCCAACATCATCCAGTCCAACCTAGCACCCAGCCCTATCCACTCAACTAGACCATGGCACTAAGTGCCTTATCCAGTCTTTTCTTGAAGACCCCCAGGGACAATGCCTCCACCACCTCCCCGGGCAGCCCATTCCAATGTGAAATCACTCTCTCTGTGAAGAATGCTTGACCACATGAGTTACACAGCCCCTCTGCAGGGCTCTCCTACCTTCCAACAGATCAACACCTGCTCCTAGGTTGGTGTCATCTTCAAACTTACTAATGTTGGACTCAATTCCCTGGTCCAGTTCATCTATAAAGATATGGAGCAGGACTGGGCTCAGGACTTGATCAGCCTGCTGACAAGCTAGTCATACTTCTTATTATAAAAAAGAGCAGGCATATTTTGCCAGATACAAATGAGGCTAAATTTACCATATTTTGATTGATCTCCAAGTTCTTATTCTCTTCACAATCCTCAGAGCATGCCTCCTCAGAGACGGAAATTTAAGCAGGACTGTTTTTGTTTAGCTGGTTATTTAACCTCTCTGTCATTCAAACAGCAGTTTCTAGACATGAGAGAAATTAGTACTGGGTCTTCAAGGAAAGGGTGACTTCTGGATGTAGGCTCTGAACATCTGCAATTCTGTTTCACACATTTGCAGAAATACATGTTCTTGTCTGATAAAAGACTTGGCAGAGAAAAGCAAGGAGATTTCTCTCCCATCTCATATATAATGAAACATTAATATAAAGTCTCAATGAAACTTCTCAACTGAGGAAGATACAGAACATTTTCATTATATTAAGTCAAAGCCTCCAATTCATTTTGTCTACAGTAGAAAGACATGCAACAGTAACTTACTGTAGACAACAATTCATAAGTTAATATCTAGATCATTATTCTTGTGTATGTTTCCTGGAAAGAATGTTAGATATGTATGGGTTTTTCTATGAAATACATATTCAATTAGCTTATGAACTTCCTCTTGTTATTTCTTGTATTCTGCCTTTTTGGATTCTTCTGGCAAGGTACCTGCTGAAGTCAAATTGCTGAGTTCAATCAAATTATTCTCAGTTATTCCATTGGTGTGGAAATCTGAATTAGTCAAATCTCTAGTTATGAGACCATTGAATCTCAGAATCATAGAATCAATCAGGTTGGAAGAGACCTCCAACATCATCCAGTCCAACCTAGCACCCAGACCTATCCAGTCAACCAGACCATGGCACTAAGTGACTCAGCCAGGCTTTTCATCAACACCTCCAGGGACGGTGACTCCACCACCTCCCTGGGCAGCCCATTCCAATGCCAATCACTCTCTCTGCCAACAATTTCCTCCTAACATCCAATCTAGACCTTTCCCAGCACAACTTGAGACTCTGTCCCCTTGATTTGTTGCTGGTTACCTGGCAGAAGAGACTAACTCCCACCTGGTTACTGCCTCCCTTCATGTAGTTGTAGACAGCATCGAGGTCACCCAAAGCTCTAGTAATTTATAGTAAGCCTTTTAGTCTAAACTGCTCTACTGTAAACCCTCAGTTTACTGTCCAAAGTTGTCCACCTAGATGTTGATACCCTCATTATTAGAAATCATTCATGCCTGCTCCTTCACAATAGTGTTGTTTTTACTGCTGAATCAACCATGCAGATCTTAAACAGAATCACAGAATGGCTAGATTGGAAAAGACCTTTAAGATCATTGAGTCCAATCTTTAACCCAGTACTGACAGGTCCTCGACTAAAAGCTGTAGCTGTACAACTCCCAAATATGTCCAGGGCTGGGGACTCCAACACCACCATGGACAAGGCAATGCCAGATCATTCTCTTAAAAAACTCTTCATAATATACAATCTAATCTTACCTTGGTGTAATTTGAGGCCATTTCCTCTTATCCTGTCACTTGTTACTTGATTGAACAAACTGACCCCCACCTCCCTACAGCCTCCTTTCAGGTAGCTACAGAGAGCAATGAGGTCTCTCCCAAGCCTTTTTTTCTCTAGGCTAAATGACCCAAATGCTCTCAGCCATTCCTCATAAGACTTGCATTCCAGGTCCCTTACCAGTTTTGTGGCACTTCCTTGAACATGTTCTAGTACCTCAATGCCCTTCTTGTAGCTAGAGTCCAAAACTGAACCCAGTACTTGAGATGTAGACTCACCAGTGCTGTGTACAGGGGTAAAATCACTTCATTCATTTTACTGGCCACAATATTCCTCTGTGAAGCCTGGCAGCATGGGCATGCCCTTACCCCAATTTTCTGTTTTCTGGCCACTTATATCACTTCTAGTTCATATCTATAAGTAGGGGAAGTAGTGAGTAAAGAGGCAAGCTGTCCTCAGCCTGACTATTGAAATATCCTTGATTGACAGTTCTGATGGTTAGAAAAGGATCATCTCTGCCTTTTGGCACAAGACTATATAAAGATCTGTGATCAGAAAGTAAATCTGAGCTCCAAAC
Source organism: Pogoniulus pusillus (assembly GCF_015220805.1). Lineage (NCBI taxonomy): Eukaryota > Metazoa > Chordata > Aves > Piciformes > Lybiidae > Pogoniulus > Pogoniulus pusillus. The sequence goes on from NC_087267.1 coordinate 41,898,541, forward strand.
CACTTCCTAGCAAGTCCAGTTGTGCCAGGCAAGCAATGAATTCTAACAGAACTGAAGCTCAGTAGTTTATCTGCCTCTGTAAAGACTGAGCCCTGAGTACTATGTGCAGAATCAATCACCCAAATAAATAACAGTACTAGCTCATGAGAGAGATCACCAGGTGTAAATCAGTAGATCTCTTCCAAGTAATTTTGCCCTTAAGAAGTTGCTGGCACTTGAATGATGCATGACATTTGTGTATCCCTGCAAAAAGGAGGCAAGAGATCAGACGAGTCTCATCAGTTTTTGAGGATTTCACTCCTCACTGCTCATAGGGGCAGAAGAAAGAAACAGAAGAAAAGGGTCTGGTCCTGTTCAATATCTTTGTTGATGATCTGGACAAGGGGACTGAGTCCAGCATCAGTAAGTTTGCAGATGACACCAAGCTAGGAGCAGGTGTTGATCTGCTGAAGGGTAGGAGAGCCCTGCAGAGGGATCTTGCCAGGCTGGATGGGTGGGCAGAGGCCAATGGGGTGAGATTTAACAAGGAAAAGTGCAGGGTTCTACACTTTGGCCACAACCCCCCCCCCCCCATGTGAAGATGATGGACCATTGGGACAGGCTGACTGGAGAGGTTGTGAGGTCTCCTTCTCTGGACATATTCAAAACCCACTTGGATGTGTTCCTACACAACCTGCTCTGGACTAACCTGCTTTAGCAGAGGGATTGGGCTAGATGATCTCTAGAGGTCACTTATGACTTCTACTGTTCAGTTATCTCCCCATGTGAAAAGCTATTTTAAGATTCTTAGAGGACTATTAATATACAATAATATAAATAAATATAATAGTACAGTATCTATATTATATTTCAGCACTCTTTCCTGTAGATAATTGATCCTAAATAAGCCACATTTTGAGACTGCCATCCATTGTTTTATCCATCTTGAAGTAACCACTTCCAGCAATTTTGTAGGTTTTTCCTTCTATTTCATTCTTTTGAGTTCCACAGACCAATTGATGCAGGCCAGCACATAAGAAAAGAAGATGAAGGCAAAACATGTGAGATGAAATTATACCTAAATAACTGAGATGAAGAATAACTTGAAAAACTCTAAAAGGTATCTCTGTGAGTCTCTAATTGTGTCACTTTGCTATCCTGACAGAGAGCTGAGAAAACTATGGTAGATCTGCACAAGTTTCTAGTGGAGTATGATTTCAGGATTCTATGGAAATACAAGCCCACTTTTTTTACCAGCAGAACATGATATCTCATCTCAGAAGATTTGAAAGTGTTCGTTCAGTCTTGGCCCACAATAGAAACAGCAACAGTAGTATCAGGTGTGATGTGACATAGAAGGAGGAGATTGCATCACCAATATCCACATACTCTCTGATGCAAATTGCATGAACATAAGATGATTTAGCACAGTGATGAGATGCATGAGAAAATGTTAGAACAGAAAAAGGGCTTAAATAAGGAAAAACAGAGAGTGAAGAACTCCTTTGGCTCTGATATTAAACGGGAAACAAAAAGTTGTATTTTAAATCTGATGTATTACTGGAATCAGTATTTTAATGAAGTGTCATTAGCTCCATAGGACAAGTGGAATTCTTTTGCTTTAGCATTAACCATTCAGAATGAGGCACCTAAAAGACATCCATCCCATTCAACCTTACATAAAATTAGCTGCTCAGTCAAAGCTAGCTTTTAAAACTCTTTCTTTAATCAATAGAAAGAGATAGTCACTCCAGAAACTAATTAGTGCCAACTGTCTCATCATAGAAAGGATTGCCTTTAGGAAGGAAAAGTGAGATTACCTCAGAGGTTAGAAGCTCCTGGACACACAGATTCCATGAAAAAGGGTAAGGAGTACATATTGCCACCAGAAACAAAATCCATCAGTCCATGAGCTTCAGTCTAAAATCAAAGGCAACCAAGAGACTGCCATGTTTAAAGTAGTCAAAGATACTGGGCTACCATAACAGACAACAGAAGAACACCACCATCTAAACAAACTCATGTGCTTGCCATGTTTATGTAGCATTAATCAAAAGGTCAAGAGAGGTGATCATAGAATCATAGGGTCGTTCTGTCTGGAAAAGACCTCTCTAAGATCATCTAGTCCAACCATTAACCTAACATCACCATGGTCATTAAACCATGGCCCAAAATGCCATGACTACATACTTTCTGGGCTTCTCAAGCCAAGAGAGATGTTGGGATATTAGAATGTGTCCAGAGAAGGGCAACAAAGCTGGTGAGAGGCCTGGAACACGAACTCTGTGAGGAGAGGCTGAGAAAGCTGGGGTTGTTTAGCCTGGAGAAGGCTCAGGGGTGACCTCATTGCTGTCTACAACTACATGAAGGGAGGTTGTAGCCAGCTGGAGGTTGGTCTCTTCTGCCAGGCAACCAGCAACAAAACGGGGACACAGTCACAAGTTGTGCCAGAGGAAGTCTAGGCTGGATGTTAGTAGGAAGATCTTCCCAGAGAGAGTGATTTCCATTGGAATTGGCTGCCCAGGGAGGTGGTGGAGTCGCCATCCCTGGAGGTGTTCAAGAAAAGCCTGGATGAGGCACTTAGTGCCATGGTCTAGTTGACTGTCTAGGGCTGGGTGCTAGGTTGGACTGGATGATGTTGGAGGTCTCTTCCAACCTGGTTGATTCTATAATTTCATTATTCTATGACCTTACATCTGCCTACAATTACCTGAAAGGAGATTGCAACAAGGTGGGCATCAGATTCTTCCCCCAAGTAACAAGCAATAGGACAAAATGAAACAGCCTCAAATTAATTTATGGCTGGGAAGATTCAGGATGGATATTAGGAAAATCTCCTTCACTGAAAGGGTTGTCAAGGAAGCTTCCCAGGGAACTGGTGGAAACACCATCTATGGAGATATTTAAAATATTTAAATATGTAGTGACAAGGGACATTATTTAGTGGTGACATGCCAATGCTGAGTTATCAGCTAGACCTGATTATCTTAAAGGTCTTTTCCAACTGAAGTGGTGCTATGATTCTGAAGTAAAGGTGAGACTTGTTACGATATAAATAACTACAATTATTTTTAACACTCAGCACTCTTGAAAAGCTCAGCTAATGACTATGATGGAAACTCCTTTGGCTTACTTTTGTGCAGAAGTTGGGGAAAAGGAGAGTGGGGAAATACCTTGAGATAACCCTTCTCTGCAGACACTAGAGTTCACAGTAGTGGTTCAAGGCATTATAGTGAGGAGTTCAGGCACTCTTTGACACTACATTTCAGAAAGGTGACCAGCATAGTAATTGATCCTAAATAATTATCATCAAATTTTGATGTTTCCAGGGATATTACCTTGATAAAGCTAAACATAAAATGGGATCTCTTTCATTAAGGAAAAAACAAAATCAGTTGTTTTTTTTCTAAGATCTTAATCACCTTATTTATACATAATCTAACAATTCTAATAAGGAGCAAAGCTATTCATATATTTATCTGAGTGATGATGTTATTAGAATTCACTTCAAAGAAATAGCTGATTTGGGTTTTCTTCAGTGGAATACTCTCTATAGAGTGAGTTTTTTCCTGCATGTTATTTATCAAGTAATGGCCAAACATGATAGTTGTCTTCCTGTGGAAATTATTTTCATATAATGACAAATCCCAAGGAATGAACAATAATAAATAAGAAATGTTGGCATGGGCCAGTATCTCTAAGAACAGAGATAATCACAGCTAATACTGTTCATATCAGTAATTCTTTGGCTCTGTGGGCTGAAGTTCTAATGAGAAGTGATGGCTCCCATATAATTTGCTTTACAGCCTGCAGCACTGAAATCCCCAACAGTAAATAAGGGCAACACTCAAAAGAACACTATGTAGGTGTGAGAAGGACAGTGACTATCTGATAGTCATGACTGGGGTCCTAAATCATGGGGAAATGTGGGTAGGCTATGTGAGATAAAAAGTCAAGAAAAACAGAATGCTTGAAATAAGGAATAAGAGTCTTTCTGTCCATGCACATAAACTCTGAATTACTATGAGAAAGAAGAATCTCTGACCACATGGGACTTTGTTTTAAATATTACACTGCAAATATCACTTCTGATATTTATCAGATGTTCAGTAGGTCCATAATTAGTATTGCAAGTGAAGAATTCCTCCTCTAAAATGTAGGAGAAAAAGCATCCAGGGGGAATAGAAATAAAGATTAAAATCACAAATAGAAAAATAATGAGGGGGTTGGAGAAAGTAATTCAGACATATTTTTTTCTGTAGTTTTCTCCTAAGTTCTATAGCAAACACCTAGTGGTGTTATTTCATAAGCCTCCAGGTGCATGAGTGCATATATTTTATCATTGTAACAGCGTGCTACTTATCTAGGTACATGCCTAATTCTTCATGTATTGCAATGAAAAGTCAATTTTCTGTGGTACCAGTGCCCCAAGGGGAAATCCAATTGCATATGTAATTGTGCTCCTTCTGTATTCTTACCAGAAATCAGAATTACTTTGTAATCCCTGATCTTGCACACACTTTGTGTGTCGGGCTCTGCACATGTAGAATTCTTCTTATCACGTGCTGAAGCATTTCTAGGATTTAGGATCTACAGAGAGAAGGAGTTTTTAACTATGAATTATTTTAAAATGTAAGATAAGCCATTGTTGCAAAGAATCAGAAACAACTAAATAACTTTAGATTTGCCATGTAAATCCTATAAGATGTGCAAAGAGGAAAAATCATTAAATCAAGTCTTTGAAAGAATTAACCCATTCATTTTTAGAAACCAAATGGTTAAAGAGAATGTGCTTGGGAAGTTAGTCCTTCTCAACTAGACTGAGCAGCTTTTAATTCCACACCACCCCCCATGAATCCAATTAAATGTATAGATGTTCCTATTAAATCATTATAAAATTCCATCAGATTTTTTATCCCCCCCCAAGTTTGGATAAACAGTGTCTTTAAAAAAATAGTATTAATTTGATTCAAGGAGCAGATGTAAGTGCACACAGCAACTGAGAGGGTTCTAGGGTTTCTGTACATTACTTTAAGCTCTATTAGGGGGGTGAGAGAAGACAAATAACATAGTCACTAGGATTTTTTTCTGCTTAAAAGTAATACAGTACATCTGGATTGGCAAATGTTAAATTATCAGTCTTAAGAACCTGACACACTGAAAAGGCTGGTCAGACTCCTCAGTTAATGGATAGAGGTATCATATGCGATCTCTATCTGAAGCATTTACACATGACATGAGATCCCCTAACATGAAATGAAATCCCTGGCTCTCATTCTGACAGTAACAGTATCTGCAAGTACTTAATATGTTGTGGAGCTGTAGTTGTGAAATCTCTTTCCCTATAAATATTCAGAGTGTGCATAAAGAGTTTAACTTCATGTTCCTCAAGTCTCAAATCACGGTTTGAGATGTGGTCTCGATTTTGCAGGGAATCTTCCTATTATGAAGCATTTCATAAGTTCTCAGGATCTTGAATATTACTCTTGTAAAATGTTCTTTGAGAAAATCCTACTATAGATTAAAGTAGAGATCCATCCTTCGTTGATATAGACCAGATTAGTTTATTTCCCTCGCTTGAAGATTTGACCAAGGAACTATTTGCATACTGTTTGTAGGAACACACTGAAGCTGACATATTTTGGGTGATTAAAATTTCATATTAACTCCACAAGCATATCCAAAAATCTTTGCTGGATTTAATTTTGTGAGCTGTACTGAAACATCCCATCCATGTAACTAATCAGATGAAAGACAGATTGCAATACTGGGTTGAAGAAAACAGTAGAGAAGCAGTAGGCATGTTCTACCCAATCCATCCCCTTTCTGCCTACTTTTAAAAGTGACAAATGGGGATGAATATGAAAAAGAAACAAAAATGGACCATAAATAGGATGGCTCAGGTTATGTATATTATGCTCCATGCCTAAGGGCCTCAAGGATGATCAGAGGGCTGGAGCACCTCTCCTATGAGGACAGACTGAAAGAGTTGGGGCTGTTCAGTCTGGAGAGGAGGAGGCTCTGAGGTGACCTTTTTGTGACCTTCCAGTATCTGAAAGGGACTTACAAAAAATCTGGGGGGGTACTTTTAGGCTATCAGGGAGTGACAGGACTAGGGGGAATGGAGCAAAGCTGGAGGTGGAGAGATTCAGAGTGGGCATGAGGAGGAAATTGTTGAGCATGAGAGTGGTGAGAGCCTGGAATGGGTTGCCCAGGGAGGTGGTTGAGGCCCCATCCCTGAAGGTGCTTAAGGCCAGGCTGGATGAGGCTCTGGCCAGCTTGATCTAAGGGTAGGTTGTCCCTGCCCATGGCAGTGGGGTTGGAAGTAGATGTTCATTTTAGTCCCCTCCAACCCTGACTGATTCTATGATTCTATGATTTTCATGAATTAATTCTTCATTAGATTGTCTTGTTTTTAGGATATTCAAATCAATATACAGTAAAAAGGCTTTGCAACGTTCGTGCACTTAACACCCTTGTTTATGCTGAAGTCACATAAATATATATGTATATACACAAAAAGATACATAATTCTTTGATAAATTGTCTAGATTACACTGACAAAATCATCATGGAATCATAGAATCAACCAGGTTGGAAAAGACCTCCAAGATCATCCAGTCCAACCTAACACCCAGCCCTATCCTATTCTGAGGACCTAAACCATCAGCCATCCAGTCAGACAGCACCTAATCCCGTGTTAGAGTGTAAATCTTGGAATATGCAATTTTGGAGCTATAAAGATATAACATTTACTGTAAAACTGTTTTGCTTGGCAAGAAAATAACCCATGGGCATATTTCTTATGCCAATGGAAACCTCAAATTAAACATCTAATTTTTATACATTCACTTCAATTTGATGCAAACGAACTTCAATGAGGACTCAAAAATGACATGAGCATCAACAGCATTGGGAATGCTCTTCAAACATGGTTTGCCTACCAAAGCTAGATGCAGCTTAATATGCATCTGCATAGGTATCCTCTCATTTGAAAATACATGCATTTACATGGGGATTTCAACTTTTCTTCAGATCTCTTTTCAAACAACCCATATGAAAGGAAATAAACTTTTAAAAGCAGACTTCTCAAGTAGAATAAAACTTAGCTTGTCAAGCTTCTTCTAATGTGATTTTCCTCTGTCTGACCTTTGCTCTGAATTTCTACGATGGAAGTTTTAGGGTTGTAGGACCAGGAAGAAAACATTTGTCAGCTTCATAAGCTTTTCTGGAGAGTGCCCAGCTTCAGATTCAGCTTTATAAGAGAAGAGGGGGAGGAAAAAAAGAGTCAAGAAAGAAATATTTTTCATGCTGCTTCAATTAGGCCCCTGGGTGAAGATCACACAGCTTTGAAACTGTTCCGTTTTGACAAAGTTCCAAAGTGCTATACACATTAGGGAAAAGTAGAGTTTGCTGTAATGTAAACTGTTTAACATGCACACCGAGGTCAAACCTAAATTTTCCCAAGCGTTTGGGTTTGTTTAAACATTAGAACATGGTTTGGTGTCAGTGAATAGGAAAACTTTAATGTTGTGGGTGGGAATCTACCCATCTTTCTTTGTTAAAGTTCCAAAGGCTACTGCAATAAAAATATTCATTTACCAAGGGGGCTATTGTGATAAATGTCCAAAGACATTTATGCATTGGTGTGAAAGAAGCAAGCAGGGATAGACATAAGCATTGTGGGTGAAAAGAAACAAGTCTTCCTTTTTTTTTTCCCCTCCTCCCATTGTTTCTTTGTAGGAGTTCCAAAGTTTGCTTTTAAATGAGTTTTTTTTCGGGGTGGTCTGCTTATCTGTACTCTCTTTTTTTTCTAGTTGAATATAATAAAGCTTGAATAGCTGTGAGAGTTCTGAAGTTGAACAGTAACTACTTATTGTATTTCTGTTTTCCAATAATTCCCTTTCAAATCAATGCAGGCTACACTTACCTGTAAAGACTGAATCACACATAGGAAACTCCCTGATGTAAATTAATACACAGACAATGTCACAACCAGTGTAAATCAGGAGGGCTTCTAAGACTATGGTTCCTAAATTTTAACATAAAACTACAAATTAATTTTATTACCACAGAACCTCAGATACTTAGTACTAAGCTAATATTGCTAATGAGTCATCACATTGTGCAGTGCTAAAGAGTAGATAAATGCCTTTCATTAAACACTGATTTGGTTGAAATGTCCTAGCCAATATGTTACATATTTAGCATGTTTAGAATATATTTGTATATTTAGAGAATAAACCTTCTGATTTGTCTTTTATTTCTCTGGACCTGAGCAAGGCCTTTGACACTGTCCCACACCACATCCTGGTCTCCAACCTGGTAAAACATGGGATTGATCGGTGGATGACCAGATGGATAAAGAACTGGCTTGATGGCCACACCCAAAGAGTGGCTATCAATGGGTCCATGTCCAGTGAAGGCCAGTGACAAACAGAGTCTCTCCAGGATCAGTCATGGGACCAGTCTTGTTCAACATCTTTGTTGGTGCCATGGACAGAGGCACTGTGTGCACCCTCAGCAAGTTACAGTATCACACAGTATCACAGTATCACCAAGGTTGGAAGAGACCTCACAGATCATCAAGTCCAACCCTTTACCACAGTGCCCAAGGCTAGACCATGGCACCAAGTGCCACGCCCAACCTTGCCTTGAACTGCCCCAGGGACGACGACTCCACCACCTCCCCAGGCAGCCCATTCCAGTGCCCAATGACTCTCTCAGTGAAGAACTTTCTCCTCACCTCGAGCCGAAATTTCCCCTGGCGCAGCCTGAAGCTGTGTCCTCTTGTTCTGGAGCTGGCCACCTGAGAGAAGAGAGCAACCTCCTCCTGGCCACAACCACCCTTCAGGTAGTTGTAGACAGTTTGATGACAACACCAAGCTGTGTGGTGCAGCAGACACGCTGGAGGGAGGGGATGCCATCCAGAGGGACCAGGACAGGCTGGAGAGGTGGGCACATGCCAACATCATGAAAACTCCTTACAAGAATAATACATTTCACATCAAAGGAAAAGAAGGGAAAGTTTTGGGAACAAGTGTAATGAACAGTCATAGTTTTATAAGAATTCTTTTTCCTTATTTCAGTGTCCAGTGCATTTACCTGGAGATCTCATGAGCTCAGATGATACTCATTTCTGTTAAGAAAAACAACAAAAGCCAACCAAAAATTCACTAATCCCCTCCATAAAACCCACATCAGCAGTATTAAATAATGAAATTCCAACCTATGCTTGTTTTTGAAACCTGGGCACCCAAGAAAGATAGGTAGTGTGGTATCATAAGATTTTGCATGTGTCTCATTTTTGGTAGGTTTGGGAAGTGCAAAATGCTGGTATAAAGGAAAGATTAGAGGTTTAGAGTTTCATTTTCATTTAGTTGCTTTTGGTTTCTTGTTGTTTATTTCCCAAATGTCAGATTGTTGGCACTGGTGTGATGAACTCAAAGAGCTGGCCATGTTAGATAGATGGAGATGCCTTGCTCTATTCCATCTAATTCACTCAACTACACTCTTGTAGTGCTCCCTGTCATCAGGTCTGTAAAAGTCCTTGTTTGACACAATAGAACAGCAGCAACCTAAATGAAATATCAATACAGAAAAACAACTGTAATATCCTTTATCCTGTTAAATTTCTTTACCTTCTTCTTTACTTTCTTTGCTTGTTAGTATTCAACACTGGTCAGGCCACACCTTGAGTGCTGTGTCCAGTTCTGGGCTCCTCAATTCAAGAGTGATACTGAGATACTGGAACATGTGCAGAGAAGAGAAACAAAGCTGGTGAAGGGCCTGGAACACAGTCGTGTGAGGAAAGGCTGAGGGAGCTGGGGGTGTTTAGTCTGGAGAAGAGAAGGCTCAGGACTGATCTCATTGCTGTCTACAACTACCTGAAGGGAGGTTGTAGCCAGGTGAGGCTTGGTCTCTTCTGCCAGGCAAGCAGCAACAGAAGAAGGGAACAGAGTCTCAGGTTGTGCTGGGGGAGGTCTAGGCTGGATGTTAAGAGGAGGTTCTTCACAGAGAGAGTGGTTTGCCATTGGAATATACAGCCTTTTAACCAAGGAAGAGGGAAAATAAACACTCTGTTTATAACTGTGGAGTCAGGTTGTTTGCAGTCCAAAGAGTAACAGCTGGGGCAGGTTCTAGTACATGAAAAGAGATCTCTGATGCACCTTCAAAACTATTCCAACACCAAATTGGCCTTGCATAGCTCCAATTATAAATCACTTATTTTCCCCCCAGCAATCTAATGGTTGCATAGGAATGTTTGGCCTTTCTAGAAGTAACATGTTGATGCTCTTTCATTCTCATGCAAGAGCATGATCCAGATAAGGAACTGGGCATCTATTTCTTCATAGGAAAAAAAAGTCATTTAAGCTTCCTTTAGGAAATAAAAATATAAAGATGATCATCTCTGGAAAGCTTCAATGACTCTGTTCTGTATCCATGTATGTGCTGTGTGATTCATAGCATAGATGTAGATTTTGGTCCTCCTGGAAAAAAAAAGGGCTTTTAGATATATTCCTTGACACTACCAAAATGCAAAAGCCAGCTGATGATGAAAATGGTAATGAAACTGGAACTCTGATGTTTAGCTTTGAAGAGAAAACATGGCTTTGACCAAATTACTAACACGTCCTCTAAGCCTCTGCTCACTTGCACATGAAGTATGTACAATGTAAGACTGTCAACTGAAGGACAAACTGCATGTATTTGCTAATTGATTTTTATCAATAGAAGACAAAAAAGGGATTTTTTTGGCATTTTCATAGATATGTGAACAAATCAATCATCAATGCAATATCAGGAAACACAAACCTCAACTACAAGGTGCTGCCCTCTGCATTGAAATCTGTGTGCACAGAAAGTATAAATCGGACTACAAGGCAATGGCTGTGTCTTCAGATGGGAATATGTCCAAGAGATGGGGAAGATTTCAAAAGATAGCAGGTGTTCAAAATTAAGAAATTCTGTAGAGTGAAGTTTGTTATCAGTAGGATGATGTAATGAATTCATGAGCTGCAGAACACGTGCAGATTTCCTGTACTGTATCATTATATAAACATCACTTTCAAACCCTGGGATAAAGAAGCTCTGTCTTAGATAATTCATAAAATAAGGCTCTTATTTCCTCCAAGTGTAGATGGCCAAGCTTATCACAGAATCATAGAACAAACCAGGGTGGAAGAGATCTCCAAGATTATCCAGTCTAACCTAGCTCCCAGACCTATCCAATCAACTAGATCATGGCACTGAGTGCCTCAGCCAGGCTTTGCTTCAACACATCCAGGGGCAGTGACTCCACCACCTCCCTGGGCAGCCCATTCCAATGGCAAATCACTCTCTCTGTGAAGAATGCTTGACTGCATGAGTTACAGAGAACCAGGACAAGGAAAGAGCCCAGATTTGCAGGGATATTAAAGGCTTAGAGAAAAAAAAGAACTTCTTCAGGAATGACAGGTATGGCAGAACCTTAAGCACCATGGAATTAGAGAGGACATGCTACTTCTACTCTTAAACATCCTGATTTGCTACAGAATGAAGTGTCAGTGTGTGAAAAGCTTGTATTTGCAGAATCAAAAAATTTGAAATGAGGACAAATCTGGCATCTCCAAAGGTTAAGAGGGATAATGTATTTTAAGAGAGAAACATTCTCTAAACAGCAAAACTCCCACTAATTCACTTGAAGGGAAACTCTTTCCATTAAATCCACAAACACTGTAAGCTGTTCTGCAAATATCTTTTCATTAAGACCAGGTTTAATAAGCCAGAATGACTGAGAAGGTGATTTTTCCAGCATATATATCTTGAACAGAGCCCAGCTACATGGCATGAGTTGTAAATTCCTCTACATGGTGCTGCAACATTGGGTTTAACAGAAATTTTGATTTTCATTACTCTGCATAGTCTGTGGGATTGTCCATGTCTTAGAAGAATGTTAATTAATGTCATGACTATCAGCAAGAAATCTGAAAATCAGGACAAAGGAGACAATTTCTTACTGAGGAGCTCCCATTTGCCTCAGAAATATCTACAAAGTTTAAATCTGGCTTTCACTAAGACAGATGATGAAACACTCATCTTGGTGACTGAGAAAATCTGGTCTCTTATTATAAAGGTAGGATTACTCTTATTGTCTACATTACATCCTTGAATAATTGAATGGGCTAATTAAAATATACCAAAACATCTTCTTCTCATGCAAACCCCATTATCTATTATTAAGCCCTGGGTTCACACCTTGCTGATAGAAATTTTACTGATGCACTTACAGTGTTGCATTTATGGGTTAGGATCTCTGGTCCATATTCATTCTGTCCAATGTACTGAAATAGTCGTAAAGGAAGAGCCTTCTTCCCCCATTTCTGCTTGCGGTTCATGGATGTAGGCAGGGTACGACAGACCCAATTGAGCTTTAACTCCATTGACCATACAGGAAGTCTACAGTAGCTTCATTTGTTTAGATGAGCTGAATCAGTAAATAAACAAGTCTAATCTTCTTTAACAAAAGCCACCATGTCTTCAACTCTCCTTTCTGCTTTAAATATGTATCATCTATAAAGCCTCTTGATTAATAAGTTTCCATTTCCAACCTCCAGATGTGTCACAAACAGAAGTCATGATGACACTCCTCTTTTTCTGTTGTTGACACTGTGAGCAGATGTTTTTCTCTTGGTCAGATTAGCACAACATATTACAGTAAGGAACGGAAGGAGATTTGAACTTTACAGTTGAAAGTGAACTGTCTTATTCTAATCACCCTCATCTTCCTCCTAGCTACTCTCTTGTGATACCATGACCTCCTACATGGATGAATACTGCAAGAGCAGAGAGGTAGATATTAAGGGTGTATGTCTGGCTTTTCTGAGGTCAATGACTGTTTTGCAAACAACTTCAGCGCACCCACAAAGTCATTTCATGGAAGAATTTGGCACTCGACCTGTATATGGTTACAAACTAATACATCATGCCTCTTACTCAGAGTCAAATTAAGATGCTTCTATATGTATCTACAATCCCTTCTGTTGTAAAAGACCCATAAGAATAGATAGAATATTTCACAGATCTAAGGGAAATGATGCAGATACTTGCAGAAATTCATGGCCCTATTTGAGTGTAAGGAAAAGATTATTGATTTTTTATCTCTTATACATGCCAACATGAATGAAGTCCATGGAAATCCTACTTTTTATTACATATGTACAAGTAACTAGTATAAAAGACACTGAGAGAAGAATTGGACCCATTACATCTGCTATCTTTTTTTTCTTTTTGCACTTTTTAACCTGAAAATCAAGAAATACAAGATTCCATCTTGCTTACATCATAGAAAGATGAAATAGACTGTTGAGATACAGGAACGTGTCCACAGAAAGGTGACAAAGCTGGTGAGAGGCCTGAAACACAAATCCTATGAGAGGCTGAGGGAGCTGGGGTTGTTTATCCTGGAGAAGAGCAAGTTCAGGGCAGACCTCATTGCTGTCTATACAACTACCTGAAGGGAGGCTGTAGCCAGGTGGGGGTTGGTCTCTTTTGCCAGGCAAACAGCAACAGAACAAGGGGACACAGTCTCAAGTTGTGTCAGGGCAGGTATAGGCTGGATGTTAGGAGGAAGTTGTTGGCCGAGAGAGCTATTGGCATTGGAATGGGCTGTCCAGGGAGGTGGTGGATTTGCTATCTCTGGAGGTGTTCAAGAAAAGCCTGTCTGAGGCACTTAGTGCCATGGTGTAGTTGACTGGCTAGGGCTGGGTGCTAGTTTGGACTGGATGATGTTGGAGGTCTCTTCCAACCTGGTTGGTTCTATGATTCTATGACTCTATAATTGTTTCTTAATTTCAGTTAAAGGTCTGCTTAAGAAGGGCCACCACTTACACTGGCCAAAGCCAATGGATATTTACTCTGTGACCATGGTAATGCTCATTAGAAAATGAAGGAGAAACATTTTGTAGTGATATTACCATAAGTAAAATTGTTCATGGAAATTATCAAAATTTAGACATTAACAAAGTCACAGCTCTCAAAAGAAGGGTAATTACTTTCTTATCTTTTTCACAAGATGAGGAGAAAATACTCTAAAATATGAACAAAGTTGATCTCACAGGGTCATGTTTTCCACTGTCTGCATTGTCAATTCCTTTTGATCTTTTATCCTCCAGTTTCCAGATTCAATAGCAAAAGGGGCAACAGATGCCACTTCATCAACAGCAACTCTGGGAATAACAAAGTACATGGCTAAAGAGATGCTCAACAAAATATGAATCCACACATATAGTAATGTCTCAACAAAACCAAGGAAGGTAGAACATAAAAATTCCACTTCACCATGCTAAGTGCTATACAGAACAAGTTTTCTTTTGATTTCCAACACAGTTTTTCTGATTGGGATGAAGCAATCCGTAACGTTTGCCAAAAATCTATGTAAAGGAAGTATGGACTTTTAATTTGTTTCAATTACATAAATCTGCCTCTCTAAATTTCAAAATTATTTGCATTGATTTTCAAAAACCTATCAATTATGTTAGATGACTCTTAGATTTTTATGTTCTGGAAGAAAAATCATAAACCATGGTGATGTGTTATTGTGAAGACAATAGAGAAGGAGACAGATAAATGGTGAGATCGGTCTAGGAATCATATTAGAACCAATAACAAAACCTACCTATCTGAAATCTTTATCTTGACTTCTTTTTCCCTCCAGTGGAGGCTACAGGATTACGTTATTTGCTGTAAAAAATAACTAAACCAACCACTCACCCACCTGACCAACCAACCAACCAACCAAAAAAATAACCAAAAAACCCCAAAGCAAATGAAAAAAAAAAAAACCAAAACAAAAAGAATCAATGAAAGCAGCAAACTTTTAGTTTATGTTGTTCTGTGCTATTTTACCTAGGAGAACTTGGGATCATTGAAAACAGCTTCAGGAAACTCTTGCCATCTGAGTTTCTGACCTTATTTTATGTGCTCCCTCCTATGAGTTGGAACAAAGGAATGGGCTGGGTGGAATTAAAGAGTGTGTGTGTGCCTGTGTGCAATGCGTGTGTGCCTGTGTGCCTATGCGCCTGTGTGTATAAAGAAGTGGTGATCAGACGTTACTGATAAGAGAAGCCAGTGGTGCTTCTGGGTGATGTGTGCATTCAACTCCAGGCTGACTCCTCTTATGCTAATACAGCCAATTTCCTCTTTTATTTCATTTCTGGAGCCTGAATCTGTGATCTTTGATAAGGTTCCCAAGGATACCGCCTTCACTCACAAATGGGCAAGCAAAGGGGGGGGGTGGGTGACGGAGACGTGTAGCTCGCAGACAGCACTAGTGGATGAATAATTTAAAACTCCACCCGGAGATTTGAGGCAAAAAGCAGAGATAAGAGACACCACAGGGTCTTCTCTGTTTATTCAGAGCTTCATCTTCCAACGACAGGTGACCTCTGAGGTCAAGGGCATCATGGGAAATGGCGACAAGAATGGGAAAAGGTGCTACATCCCAGAAGGAAGTAACGACTCCTTTGGTGTCAAATGAAAAATTGATCCTTTCCCCCCCCACACACACGTCCCTGGCAATTTCTGCCTCTCCCAGTTTTCACAGAGAAACCTTGGGCCCAAGGCTGATGCAACTCTGAACCGCAAGAGTAGATGGTGAGCAAAAATGGCTGGTTGGGATGGGATTGCACCAGTATGAAACTGGTGCGAGATAAGGATCAGGACCTTTGTCTGAGCAGCGAGCGGTCTGTGTCTGTACACAGGGAGTCTGCTTTGCTAGCACTTTTATCAAATCAGATATGTATAAAGGCAATACCTCAGAAACATCACAAGCTCCAGCCACCTCATGTAAATTGCTGTTTTTCACTGGAGTAACTTTTATTTACCTCCACTCAGAATCTGCCCTCCTGTTTTTAAATGAAACACTCCCTCCTAACAGTTTTATACCTTGATCTCATTTATTTTATGTTAGCCTGAGAGTATTTACTGTCAGAGTGTTTGTAAAGGAGCTGAAAGAGATGAAAATTCTCGAGGAACACCTGGTCTTCCTTGGGCCTTGTGCAAAGGACAGGGAATGTTCACAAGTTCTGACTCTTACTGCCTCTCATTTGAGAAATACTGAACTCAATGCATCCTCTGAAATTAGAAAAATCTGAAGCTGTTCACTCTGGTCATATTTATACTGTTAGCTTTAGGTTCTTACAAATTCTGACAGTAAGAAGTATTCCTAAAAGAGCTCTGCTCTACATTATCAAAACCTTCTGCTCAGTCATTCCTATTTGTTTCAATATAATGGAGCCATGACCTCTACAGCAAGGAAGAGGTGGGGGGTGGGGGGAAGGCAAAGTCAAACGTTTCTTGGTGCTGGTTTACATTTCCCTGCCTCTTAAACTGCTGTTTCTGCTTTCCTATGTTTGAATGTTACCCATGTTTTCATTCCTGAGCAATCACATACCTTTTATCTTTTTAGATAAACATGAAAACATACTAAGGTCACTGCCCGGTGAGAAGTTAAGGTTTTGCGTGACTGCCACCCACTTGTACCATGTATGTACTTTCCTCCCAACTCCCCCACTCCCACTGCAAGCCAGTCCCATCTCAGAAATGTTTCTCGCAGGCTTTTGGAACTGTTTGAACAAGTCCTGGGGCTGACTCACATCACACCTTGCTTACTAGTTAACCTAAAGCAAGTGGAAAGCAACGTGCTGGGCGGCAGCAACCTGCCTGGACTTCTGGTGTGGCTCACATCCAGCCATCTTGCCTACTTCTTTTCATGTCCTTGTTTTCATACTCATACCCTGATGAAACAAATGGGCCTCAACCTGAACATCTCACCCACAAAAGCCACACCACTGGGAGGGCTTGAAAGGGTTAGGTGAGCTATACAGTCCTGCTGCTATTTATGTTCATGATAGATGTGCGTCATGGAGGTCCTCTTGTGTTCCTCCACCTCAGATGAAGACTTTTTCCATAATTTACACCAGTCTGTCTAGGTGTAGTCCTAACAGTCTTAAATGGTATTGGACTGGGGCAAGTGAGATTGGAAACAACCCTCCTGGTTTCACAAGGGTGTTTCTCCCTAGAAATGAGTAATGGTAGTGGGTAAACAAAAGATCCTCCTTCATGTTGCAAGCGAGAATTGGGAGGTGAAGAATGTAGATGCTGACTTCATTTTAAATCATTGCAACAAAACTCCACAGTAATAGAGTTTTGTTCTGGATGGCAGGATAAGAGCATTGGCACTGAATAGCCAAATATTAAACTGGTAATCTATGTGTATAATTTTATGTCTCAGAACCAAATTATGTGTTACTACATGTGCATACTTACATATTGGCAAAGTCTATAGTCGTTCAAGACATACCTAATTAAGGTAGAAGTGTATAAATATTCACACTAAGTGTAAAACAAATGTGCAGACTTATATACTGGCAAAGTCTAGAGTCGTTCAAGATATACCTAATTAAGGTAGAAGTGTATACATATTCACACTAAGTGTAAAACAAATGTGCAGACTTATATATTGGCAAAGTCTAGAGTAGTTCAAGACATGCCTAATTGAGGTAGAAGTGTATACATATTCACATTAAGTGTAAAACCAATGCGTTCTATTGATTCAGAGTCATAGCCATAAGAATTGTGTTGGGCTTTACTGTGTAAATCATTTCTCTGACAGGCAGAGTGAAGGTTTCACTTGTATTTTTGAGATGCAGTTAATAGTTTACCCCCCAAAATTCACTCCCACTCTCTAGAGTGTCTCTCACTAGAAAAATGCACAGAA
This sequence comes from Pogoniulus pusillus, assembly GCF_015220805.1. Classification (NCBI taxonomy): domain Eukaryota; kingdom Metazoa; phylum Chordata; class Aves; order Piciformes; family Lybiidae; genus Pogoniulus; species Pogoniulus pusillus. The sequence goes on from NC_087267.1 coordinate 41,916,278, forward strand.
TGTGGAGGTTCTGATTCAGTTCTTTCTTCTGCCCGAGAGGGTTCAGACACACACATGTAGACAGCTTTTACTTAGTTAAATATTTGGAAGAAAGTTGAAGATTTCCTTCAACGAGAAGAGGAAATGCATTTTTTCACTATTAGTTGTTTAGCATTTCTAACTACTGAAGCAGGACCCAGAACTCATGCCACCTACTCAAAATAAAGTGTCCTGGTCACTTTATATCTCCTCAGTTATTTCCCATGAAGGGGAAACACTTCAAAAGAAGGCTGAATTGATGGAACCCATGGACCGGAGGTTAAATAATCATTGAGAGAGGGGCTATATGGGCAGTCTATCAAACTGAATCAAATATTTCTTGGTGTGAGCTTAATTTCTGAGAAGTTTTATGACAGCCAGAGGATGATAGTGTGGTCTTTTGTAAGCAATGTGATGATCAGTGCCAAATTTTGTTAGTTTGTTCTCATAATGGTAAAAGAATATCTCAAGAATTTCAGTTCCTGGAAAAGTGACAAGGGGAAGGTTTAGATGATAGATAATAAGAGAACTGCAATAGGTGTTTAACACTGACATGAGTGAAAAGTTTTCTCTGCATGTCAGGATCTGATGACCCCATTCTGGATTTGAGGAAAAGTTACCAACAAAAGTTAGTTTTCATACCTCATGATACTGTAACTTTTTTTCAGTCTCATTATTTTTTTCTGCATTTGCTGCCTAAATGCTCTCTTGGCAAAAGTGCTTCAGTTTTGAAACTGTGACTTACTAAACATTAGATAATAATATTCTCTGGTTTGTTTTTTTTTTTTGTGGGGGGAAGGGTGTGTGGAAAAAGCATTTCTGACAATACTCTTTCTCATCTGTTCACAAATTAGAAGGAGGAAAAAAGAATTAGGTGGCAAATTTAACACTTTTTTACACCATGAGTTTTTTTGCAGTGAGCTGAGTTCTGTCTCCCTTTATCCCATCTCAACTGAGAGTATATTAATCATTGTCCCTGGAGAGGGACACTTAGTGCCATGGTCTGGTTGACTGGCTAGGGCTGGGTGCTAGGTTGGACTGGATGATCTTGGAGGTCACTTCCAACCTGGTTGATTCTATAATTGTATAATTCTATGATTAAATTAGCTTATTAAAAGAAATCTAAAACCCACTGCTTAGAACCTGTCATTCCCAATTTCCTCATTATCCACACACTCTAAACTTCAGAAAAATGTATTGATTCTCTTAACTGTTATTGGCAAAGGGGGGAAAAATGTTCCAGGTGTTATTCAACACTGTTTGCTTTACCACCCTGCAGCAAAGATTGCTATGGGACTTCCACTGCTGAGTGACAGGATGGATCCACCTGATAAAATGAAAAAATGGAACCAAAGTGAACACAGAGAATCTGGGTAATTTATTTTTTTTTCTTTTTCAATCTCTTCCTTTCTTTTAGACATCACCAAATATCCCCTGTTCCAGATTATGGTTAATGCAGGAAATCAAAGTGTGAGGGGGAACTGGCTACAAGACTGGGCCTAGTTCAATGATGTGATTTATAGTTCTGTAATAAGTGTTGATGGTTGAATCTTGGACACATTAAAATCAATGTCAGGCTTAAAGGTTTACTCAATTGCCACAGTTTTCTGTCTCTAGCAATCATACTCTCCATTTCATGAAAAGGGAAAGAAGAAGGACTGCAGACATTAAATACTAGAAATATGACTGTACATGATTTCTGTGCAGAACGTCGGATTAGGGCTCCTGGATGCTATATACTTACCTCATTCAGAAGACAGATTCAGCTTTCACTGCTGAACAGACCTTCCAGGCATTTAGCATTGATTCACCCAACAGTAGAGAAGATTTCATAGAATCATAGAATCATAGAATCATAGAATCAGCCAGGTTGGAAGAGACCTCCAAGATCATCCAGTCCAACCTATCACCCAGCTCTAACCAATCAACTAGACCATGGCACTGAGTGCCTCATCCAGTCTTTTCTTGAAGACCCCCAGGAACGGTGCCTCCACCACCTCCCTGGGCAGCCCATTCCAATGGGAAATCACTCTCTCTGTGAAGAACTTCTTCCTAATATCCAGCCTATTTGTGAAATAAATGCCCCCCACAGGTGCATAAAAGGGAAATAAAGGCTATACCACACATTAGGGGTTCATGTTGAGTCCACCTCCTGCAGAAAGAACAGTAGCAGGAAATAACGTTCTTTCCTTTAATTTACATCAGTATTACACCCACCTAATATCATTCAGTTTTGTACTCCTGATTTATCATGAGGTAAATGAAAGCAGAGTCTGACCCCGAAAGAATATAATATAGACCACCTGTTTTAAGAGAACAACTGGGCTAAGAAATGACTTATATGCTGTACATATAAGAAGCATGTGAAAAGGGCATGCTGGGAGTAACAAAAGCCTTCAATTATCCAGGCCTAGACTGGATTACATTAAGTGGAGGAAATAAGATTGGCAGTATGTTTGTGGATCTGGGACAGGATTGCTTCCTAATTCAATATGTGCGACGACCAACCAGGAAGGAAACCATATTAAAGTTGTGATTAAGCACTGAAGGGGCATGATTGAATATCTTCTCTCCCCTTCAGAGGTAGGAGACATTCAAAGATCATATGCTTAAAAGCTCAAGAACAAACTAAACAGACAATCTGGAGATATGAAAAATGATCCAGTTGCTGAATTTGGAGAGATGAATATAGGAAATATTTGCAGCACACTAGTTTGTTAAATATGTATATATGGCTTTTGTTGCCAAGGAGATTAAATGCCTTGATGCCACTAAAGCCAATCCATTGCAGATTCATATACTGAGGCAAAACTAGCTAAACTGCACCCCGGTGATACCTCATCACAATGCAGTTCCACAGCTTTTGGATCCTGAGTTAGACCCAGTGTTAGTTATGAAATCTCTGCATATCACTGTTTGTCATTGTTAGATTCTTCTGGCAGACAAACGCCTAAGAAACAGCAATGAAAGCATATATCTGAATAATGAATGGTAAACTGAATGATCAGCTTAAGTTGCTGATTGAATCCTGGTTTGAATTCAGTTGCCTGAGAGAGCAGGGTTAGAGACCAGGCCTTCCTTCAGGAGTTCATCCTACCAAGTGAGGTCAGGAGCACCTAGTCTTATGGACACCAGAAAGAGCAGCTAGAAACTCTGTTCCCCCTATCTTCTCCATGTTTACAGACACTTACTATTTGGATTGGTTAAAAAAAGCCCAAATGCAGTAAGTTGAAAGAACTGGACTGTGGACATCAATTTGTGGTTTTGACAGGACTGTTTTGTTTCGATAAGTGAACAAAGAATACAACCTCCTCAGTGGTTGCGTTTTATGAGCAGCTGTAACCTAGCCAAATTCTAATTTAAACCCCTTCTTAATTGCCTTTCAAACGAGAATTTCAAAAGGATAAGGTGACAAAGTTTTCAAAGGCTCTTAGAGAATGAAGAGGTACAGTTTGTTTTAATTTCAAGACCAGGAGCAGTGTACACTTAATTTTCCAATACACTTCTAAACCTTTCTCCTAAAATACTACCTTGCCTATGTAGAAGTTACTTCTAATTGTCCATATTCACTGACTGTTCATTGTTACAGCCACAGTAGGTCTTCCTCAAAACTGAGCTAGAAACTCAGAAATGGAGAAATACTGAGATGATTAAGCTTCTCCTAAGGCAAACTAGCATCATTACAATAGGTTCGCTTTCAAAGTAAGATAATGATTTCTGTCCCATTTGCAGCCCACACACTAGTCTTTTTTCCTTCTTTTATTTTGGTTCCCAGATATCACAAGAAAAATAAAGTAGACAACTGGGACTATGAAGGATAGATGGGGGTGGGCTGGGGGTGGTAAAGGGAGGAGGGATTAATAAGATGTCAGTACAGAGAAATGAAGAGTCATAAAAAACTTGCCAAAGAAGGCCAGAAGTAGTAGTGGGAACTGAGAAAATAAAAAATAAGGAGAATACATAAAAGAGTAAGATAATTTGAAAAGGAGACAGTAAGACTTCTGATAGACAAGTGTGGGAGAATCTCTGACAAATGAGCTTTACTCCTGGCAAGAGTTTCAATTAATTCTTCCCAGCATAAGAAGATGTTAAAAATCAGATATCTGAGACTATCATACATATGCGTAAAGAACATTTGTCCCCTTACTAAACACTTCTTCATCAAACATCTGGGTTCAGTACACCAGCAACTAGATGAAACATGATAGCTTTTGTTTTAAAGGAAGTTGAGTTGCACTATCCTGTGGTCCTTTCTAACTCTAAAATCTTTGTTTCTGTGAGCCTGGGTTTTTTAGTGGCAGATACATTCATTAAGCATCAGTTCATTAACCTGTTTAACATGACTCTGCCTTCAGTCTGGAAAACGATATTGATAACAACAGATTTAAGTGAGTGCTTGAACATCTTTGTTAATTAAAATGTAGATGACCTCTTAAGCATTTTGCTTTAAAATTAAGGTGAGTTCAAAGACTTGGAAAGAAGCATTCCATAGGCAGAAATTGCTAGGTACATTCAGACTCGAGGGCATTTTAAGCAGTCAGGAAGAGCTTTAGCTAGAGTGTACATCATGTGTAACATACAATATCACTTACTGTATGGAGCAGAATCATAACACAGCATGTTAATGTTTCCAGGCATACTGCTCTGTATTATGTTCATGGTGGAGAATTCAAAAGGAAAAGAATAAATCTTAGAAAAACAGAATATTATGCATCGTAAGGGACCTCCAGAGATCATCTTGTCCAACTCCTCTGCAAAAGCAAGGTTGACCAAATGAATACATTCTTCACTTCTTTGCTTACTTCTACCTGAAGAAACAAATATTCTGTATATGTTTTAAAAAACTGTCAGCACATTTTCAAAAGGGACATAAAAACACTTTGTAAGTCCGTTGTAAATGTTAGTGATAAAGAGGTTATTCTTCTCCTGTACTCAACACTGGTCAGGCCACACCTTGAGTACTGTGTCCAATTCTGTGCCCCTCATTTCAAGAGAGATGTTGAGATACTGGAACATGCCCAGAGAAGGCTGACGAAGTTGGTGAGAAGCCTTGAACAGAGTCCTGAGAAGAGAGGCTCAGGGAGCTGGGGGTGTGCAGCCTGGAGAAGAGGAGGCTCAGGGCAGACCTCATTGCTGTCTACAACAACCTAAAGGAAGCTGTAGCCAGGTGGGAGTTGGTCTCTTCTCCCAGGCAACCAGCAACAGAACAAGGGGACACAGTCTCAAGTTGTGCCAAGGGAGGTCTAGGCTGGATGTTTTTTTAAGGAAGTTGTTGGCAGAGAGAGTGATTGGCATTGGAATGGGCTGCCCAGGGAGGTGGTGGAGTAGCCATCCTTAGAGGTGTTCAAAAAAAGCCTGTCTGAGGCACTTAGTGCCATGGTCTAGTTGATTCTATGATTGTTTAGGGCTGGGCGCTAGGTTGGACTGGATGATGTTCAAGGTCTCTTCCAACCTGGTTGATTCTATGTGTCTATAGTAAGATATAAGAATGGATGTTGCTGATTTATAAATGCATGTGGGTGCAGGGGAGTTACATTGCTTGTCCAGTGTTTGCATTATGTGTGGCAGATTCAAAGTAGAGCTCCTGATGCAGTACCATATAATCTTCCCATCCAACATATATACTCATGCCTACAAATGTATAAATGCTTCAGGTCAAACATCTTGAAAATATGCAAAAAACATTTGTGTGCAACTTTTCCCATATCCCACTAATATTTCCAAATGGGAACATAGCCAGGCCAGAAAGATGCATCTTAGTTCCCATGTCAAGCATCGCAGATAGCAAGATAGGGAAAAAATAAATCAGACCCTCAAACTCCTAAGATTGGCTTAGGAATCAAGAGTTGGGAACATGTTTCTATGCTCATTTTTCTTTCATTTTACATTTCCTTTTTCTTCTCTACAGCTCTATGTTCAGTTGACTCAAATGTAGATCTCTCACAACAAACTGCCTTTTTTTCTAGCTTCACCACGCACAAAGTCATAAACAGCTAATACTGCATAATATTCTCTCTGACTTATTTATAAACTTGCAACTACAACCACAAAGGTAAGAGACTTTTCAGTTTTATTTGTTTAAATTGAAAGTGAAATTTCCACCTACTTGTCTACTCCTGCAAACAATGATTCACAGGACTAAGAATTTGGTATTATTAGCAAGAATGGAATAGAATAAGGCTGTGATCCAGAGCCATTGCTTTATTTGTGTGTTTATTTTCATCACAGTTATTGTGCATGGAGTTCCTTTCATGTCTCAATTTTCTTCTGGAGGGCAAAAAATCATTATTCCCAAATTTAAACAGAAATATATTTATACTCCCCATGGCCTAGTTGATTGGACAGGGCTGGGTGACAGGTTTGACTGAATGATCTTGGAAGTCTCTTCCAACCTGTTTGATTTCATGATTGTATTCTGAATTCCACTGTTGTCAACACTTACTGCTAGGAATTACAGGAGACCAATCATATGATTGATCCTGGACCCAAACACCTGATTGCTATAGGACCCAAATCATTCCAATTAAGATGTCCTACACTGGGGACAAACCAAGATTTCTTTCTGGTCTTTTCTTAAAGACTCTTAACTCTTAAAACAACTCTAGGTGCTGCACTAGTGTGGGATATGCATAACCTACTAAAATATTTACAACATTTGCCCAGGGAGGTGGTGGAGTCACTGTCCCTGAAGGTGTTCAAGAAAAGACTGGATGAGGCACTTAGTGCCATGGTCTAGTTGACTGGATAGAGCTGGGTGCTAGTTTGGACTGGATGATGTTGGAGGTCTCTTCCAATCTGGTTGATTCTATGATTCTATGTTCCTCTGTGATCTGTGTTAGATAGTATTGTCCTGCTCTGTCAGGGGGGTTGGACTCACTAAGAAGAATGATCCCTGTGGCCTGAGTCATAGAATCATAAAATCATAGAATCAACCAGGTTGGAAGAGACCTCCAAGATTATCCAGTCCAACCTATCCTCATCCAGTTCAACCTACCCAAACCAGTAACCTTTAGATAATCTTGATGATCTCTTTGGGTCCCTTCCAACCCCTAACATCCTAAGATCCTAACATCTTATGATCTTAACATCCTATGAATTTCTTGCAAAATAACATTTGTTCCTTCTATCACTGATACAAATTTGACATTTTGTTACATCATTCCAACTTGGGTAGTAGAAATACGGTGATGTTAGCAGACATGACAAAATTTTATCATGCTTCTATCCTCCTAATTGCACACAGCCCTGTCTAAATCCCTCTAGGGAATTTTGGTAACGTTATTAGTCATAAGGAGAAACTACCCCAGAGATTATTCGAAATACTTGGTTCACCATGCTGCAGCTAGTATTGACCTGGTATTTTTAAAGCCTGTCATTTATCAGCCCAATCTAGATTTTTTTTTTTTTATCATCTGATCTATTCAACACATTTAGGTTCTTGCTTGTATTCAGTGTACTTTCTTAAATTTCTTTCATTTCCAATTGTGCAACCTGTGTGTAATTAACGTGTTGCATGTAATTCAGTCTTGATCTCACCCTTTGCCCAGAGGGAGGCAAATGATTGCCATAGAATATTTTGTTTTGGTTGGGCCAGATGGGTAGGTACAATTTTTTTATTAGGGAAATCAAGGTAAGATATACCTGGTCTGAATGGAAAACAGTGCAGTGTCTGGGATAGTCTACTGAGCACCCCATGGTCTCTCATTTTTCCAAGGAAGTTCTATGTCTTGTTCAAACAAGCTTTTGTTATGGTTTCTCTATAACTTTGCCTTATTGACCACAGCAAATGGGGGTGAGGTAGTATTTGACTCAAAGGTTCTCGTTTTTCTCACTCCTTTGGTAGTGTTTAGTACCTTTTCAGGGTACAGAAAAATGTTGTTTTCTTTTTTTTTTTCTCAAGAAAAGAAAAATCAAAGCAAATATCCATTTCCCATTGGAATGGGCTGCCCAGGGAGGTGGTGGAGTCACTGTCCCTGGAGGTGTTCAAGAAAAGCCTAGCTGAGGCATTTAGTGCCATGGTCTGGTTGACTGGATAGAGCTGGGTGCTAGGTTGGACTGGCTGATATTGGAGTTCTCTTCCAACCTGGTTGATTCTATGATTCTGTCCCTGGCCTTGAATAACGCAGTGGGTAGACTGAATGTGTATTAAAATCAAACCTCTCCAAATAACAATATTAGAGAATTAAAATGTTTTCCAAATATTCAAACTACCATAATTGCTCACAGAGATAAGTGCTCACTTGCAAAATTTCCCCAGTAGCATACTTAGCCTGATTCATTACTATTTCCAGAACACAAGTATTTGCCTAGCTGGCAAGGGCTTAGTTGTCAAGTAGCATGTGCCCTCACCCCTCAGAGCTGATGCAGAAGTCTCTCCATATCATGGTAAGCTCAACTCTTCAGACCTGGAATCACACCTAACTTTAGGCAGTTCCTAAAGAATCAGAGACCCCTTAAGAAGATTATTCAGATTTTACAAGATTCAGCTTTACTCTGCAGGTGTTTATGGTGTTTTTTTGTTTGGGATTTGTTCTTTTCTCATGGAGATGTCAGACAACTGCAAATCTAGGTGTCTCTCTTAGAAACAGGACATGAACCCTGTTGCAATTTGCATTTGGTGGCTTTCTGAGCTACAAAATGCTATGGAAAAAAAACCCTCAGCCATTCAAGATGCAAGATTAGAAGGTAAGTGTTGCTCCTAAACAACTGAAGATGTATTATCTGGAAAAAAAAAGAATTACAACAACAGCACTGCTAAAATCAAATAAGCTTTCCAGTCCATATGGCGTCCAGGGTCAAATTCATGAGCAAAACAACTCCATCTTAACTGATCTGGATGTTTCACAGCTGCTCTGCCTCCTTGTTAGAAAGCAAGTAGAGTGCACCAGTGAATCTGATGCCAACTGTAAATCTTATAAATATGAAATAGCCCAGAGGGTCAAATTCATCCCTGATTGAAATGCATTAACCTTATTCACTCTCTTGTGTCACTTTGGGTTTTTTTGTGGGGTTTTTTAATAACTCTGCCCTGGTAACAGCTTTGTTTCAGATGTATTGGCATAATGATATGTAAAATGACATGAAATATGGCTGGCCCATCAGGTTTGTAAATGGTTTATTCTAACACAACTAGTAAGCAAGGCAGAAATTGAACTTCTCATGACTAAATGTTTTCTCTGTGTAGCAACCACCAGCTCACAATTTGACTGGGATCACTTACACTATGCAAAACACATCACAGTCAGCTACTGTATCCAGCATCCTTCTGATTTAGTCATGACTTTTAAATGTCACATAGCATGCTGCTCCCCTTTACTTCATATTGGATTTTTCCTACCTCTACAATGAGTAATTATTTTTTTCCTTCTATTTATGTTCCTTGTCCTAAGTGGAAATGTGTTTAATAACGGGCAAGGACCCAGATTCCACATAAAAATACTACAAAAAATATTAATCACTTTTCTTTTGTCTGTGGAAGGGGAGGAAGGAAAGGGAGAAAGCTTAGTATGAAAATGATTAAATTGGGATTGTTTCAACTCATTATGGGAATTATCAAGCTTTCTGTTCACTTGAAAGGAAAGTTCAGATCAATTATATGCACCCACTACATATTCTTATTTTTCTAACAGCCTAAAAATAGAAGCAGGATTTCTTGCATACCATTGCAGTTGAGGCATAAAAGACATTTTTTTTCTACAGCAGAAGAGAACAGAAGGAACAAGTTTGATTGCCATGTCTTAATGTTTCAACAGAAATAAAAAGGTCAAAATCTTCTATCCAGCCCTATGCAGATGCTTAGTTAAAACCCCAAGCAACATTTCATCTCTCTTAAATATTTAAGATAAAGCTCATGTGCTGTAGGAGTCTTACACCAGTGTGAGATATGTTTTCTGTGATTATACTGCAAGAAGAGTTTTTTTTTCGTTCGTATGTAGTAGCCCATGGTACCACTGGATGGCAATGGTTACATTTGTCACTAGCACTTTTAACTCTTCTTCAGTCACTGTGAAAAGAAAACGTCTGTAAAAAGAATTGCAGCAGTGAGGACCTGGTTTCCTTCCAGCCAGGCTATTGAGAACTTTCCCATTACTCTCTGAAAGAGCTAGGTTAGACTTCATGTCTTTTAAAGAATAGCTAAGCACTGCCCAGTATTCTCCATGCTTGTACTCTTAACAGCATAGGCAAAGACCCTCACCATGTGGATTGTAGGTTGCTGAGCTTTGGCAACTCTCATCCTATAGGTGAAGTAGAATATTTGGGCTGTTTTAACATGGTGAGAGTAGAGGACAGGACACCTGGAATGTCACTGTCAGCTCCTGGCATGTCTCACCTGACGTATGCTATGGAGTATCTGACTGTGGTGTTTTATGTGAAAAGCAGCAGGAGCCTTCCTCGCAACAGCAATTTGCCCATGTCCTTTTCTCATCATGAGTAACACAAGAGGGACTTACTGTACTCAAGAACTTGGTCTATGGACTATGTAGACAAAGAGCAACCAGCATCCTTCCCTTTAATTTTCTCTTGCTGTTCAAAAGAGAAAGTAGCTCACCAGCTACACATGAATTGTGCACATGGTCCTATTAAGGAGGCATGGATATTTTTGGTGACTTGTTCATTTTTCTTCTCATGTGTGCAGTGGCAGACAATATGTTTGTGAACCTATGTTCAGATCAAGGGGGAAAACAGCAATATCTGTCATTTACAGACCTGTGGTTTATCAGATTTTTGGCTTCATGAAGGTAGTAAGCACTGGATCTGCAAACTCCAGATCTGGGATCAGGGAAACCTACACCTGTTGCATGTACCACTTCTGGGAGCTCAATCAACAAATACTGATGTAAATTGCAGTACCCAATGTCTACAGCTAAGGTTTGCTGCTGGTGTCCCCATTTTGTCTCACCATAGAAGGTGCTCAGATCTTTGCATTTCTAATCCAGAGAGTTTGGTGTTATAGATCACTCAAAGCAGCAATCATTCAAACAGAAGAGATCAGACATTTGTTTCAGTACTTAAAAGGTGGCCACAAAAAAGGTGGAGAGACCCCTTTTACAAGGAGTCACACACGGAAGGGAGTGGTAATGGGGAGATCTCAGTTGGACACAAGCACAAAATCTTCCACAATGAGAACAATTGGCCATTGAAATAACCTCCCCAGAGAAATAGTGGAGTCCCTTTTTAAGATTCAGCTGGACATTGTGTTAGGCCATCCTGTCTAGACTGTGCTTTTGCTAGGAAACAGTGGAGCAGATGAACTTTGAGGTCCCTTCCAACCTGGTATTCTGTGATGGAAATATGAACATTGCAAATGATATTTACTTGTTGCAATGTCGTTTCAGCTCTTCTGTTGCTAACTAGGGAGAATATCAGCTATGAATTTCAACAAGTATTTTGGGAAGTTTTGCAAATATAGAAAATTTAATACATAGATTTTATGTTTCCAAAGACAGGGAAGAAAAGATAATTTCCTGTGAAATGTGCTAGATAGTCATAGTCATTGTGTTACTGACATTCTTGGCAATGCAAAGAATTAAGCATGTCTTTGATGTGATTCACCTGACCTAATTTATGGACCCGTGCTGACAGAGACAAACAGTACTTATAAACATTTAGATCCACTCACTGACAATGTCCAAGATTAAGTGAGGTGAATCCCATAGTTTTCTGGTGCTTTTTGACTGCAACAGAGGAAGAGTACAGCAGAATGCTTCATGAAAAGTTCAATGATTAGGTGCTGAGGATACTATGTTGAAATAGAAATTGCTTTGTCTCGTTATATTGAAGATTGTCTCCCCTGTATGTACATAGATGAGAAAGTTTGGGGGCTTCTGATTCAGGCTAACATAATAATGAATCAGAATCTTCATGGCAAAGCTTTACATCTGTCTTTTATTTATAAGAGTATAGAGTCATTCATGTGGGAAGAAATCTCAGAAAAGCCTCATTCCAGTCTTTTGCTCAGATCAGGATCAGATCAGTTTGCTCAGTGCTTTGCTTAGTCTGTTCTTGAAAACCTCCAAGGTTAGAGATTTCAAACCCTTCCTGTGTCCATGTTCCAATGCTTAATTATCCCTATGGTGACAAATTTTCTTCTTGTTCAGTTTCCTTGTATATTTCTATCCTGTTTTTATTTATGATCATCTCTCAGCCACTGATTATACTTTCCCACCAAGATCCTGACTTTTATCTTTTCAGTAACATCCTCTCAGATATTGAAAACATCCTATCAGTTCTCACCAAGTCATCTCTTCTGCAGGCTGAAGATGCCCTAAGTAAGTTTTCACAGGGCAAGTGAAGCTCCCAACCACCCTGATGGCCTTCTGCTGAGCTTGCTCCAGTATATCAATGCCTTTACTTGATTTGGAGGCTCAAAATCAGTACACAGTACCTTGAAAATATTTTTCATGGGGGAAACTCACTTCTGTTTTGACCTACATACTACTATGAAGAACTGAGATTCCTTCGCCAGCTCCTTCAAGTTTGGGGTCTGAGCCCAACTCTCGGCTGTAGACACAGACAGGTACCAGAGAATCATAGAATCAACCAGGTGCGAAGTAGTCAGAACTGAGAAAGTGGAGGCATGAGCAAGCCTTTGCAATGACAGCATGAAAAAGGGTAGGGGAAGTTGATGCAATTCACCATCTTTACGAATCATCAGGAATCACTTTTGTGCATGGGGACAGGGAGACAATCTCTTTGAGGCCACATGCCCAAGTATCTGACCTTGCCTGAAATGATGTCTCAAAGCAAAATCTAGCATACCATGCTGGAAATGACCATTTTCATGGAGATGAGCTCATCACTGAAGTGTAACCAAACGCAGAGAGCAGAACTGCATACTACTTTCACGTCTCACTCTAAGACAGGAATTATACACCATTTGAAATGGATAACTTTCAGATCTTCAATAACTCCCTGGAGAAATCATGTCATGGAGTTCACTTCATTCTGGGTATTTGGACATCACACCATTAATTGTAGACCATAAAAGCTTATGCTTTTATTGTAAAGAGAGCAGTGGGTAAATGAGTCAGCTGTGTGCCCTTAGTATCTTTTAGATTTTTAGGAACTTTTAACAGTTAAATGATTTAGTGTCAATTCATCTGCTCCACAAAATCAGAGGCTGAGGCATGTGGAAAAAGGAAACACTGTGGAATCACAGAATTAACCAGGTTGGAAGAGACCTCCAACATCATCCAGTCCAAACTAGCACCCAGACCTAGACAATCAACTAGACCATGGCACTAAGTGTCTCATCCAGGCTTTTCTTCAACACCTCCAGGGACAGCAACTCCACCACCTCCCTGGGCAGCCCATTCCAATGCCAATCACTCTCTCTGCCAACAACTTCCTCTTAACATCCAGCCTAGACCTCCCCCAGCACAACTTGAGACTGTGTCCCCTTGTTCTATTGCTGGTTGCCTGGCAGAAGAGACCAATCGCCACCTGGCTACAGCCTCCCTTCAGGTAGTTGTAGACAGCAATGACGTCTGCCCTGAGCCTTCTCCAGGCTTCACACCCCCAGCTCCCTCAGCCTCTCCTCACAGGGCTGTTTTCCAGGCCCCTCACCAGCTTTGCCACCCTTCTCTGGATATGTTCCTGCAGCTCTCTCTTGAACTGAGAAGCCCAGAACTGGACACAGCACTCAAGGTGTGGCCTGATCAGTGCTGAGTACAGGGGAAGAATAACCTCCCTTGTCCTACTGGCTACATTGTTCCAAGGCCTGCATGAGATCTCAAGAGGACTAGGAATGAAGATGTGAGAAAACAGGAAAAAAAATGTGGTGATGGGAAGAATGAATGGGAAAGGTGCATGAGAAAAAGACCAAAGTTGTGCTGTATTATTTCCAAGTTGCAGGAAGTTTTGATTTATTTCTTTTTAATCTCTTTCCTGTTAATCTGGTTTTCTTAAATGTTTTCCCTCCTTTCCACCAGTAGCTGAATGTAACCTTCCTCTTTCCTCCCAGTCCCCTCCACACACTCACTCTTCCCTCCTCCCACACCCAGGATGCTTGACCTTTCACTGATATTAACCATAAATTAGCTGACCCAGGGCAAAACTTTAATAATGGGAGCAGGCTTTAAGGAAATGGATTGCTGTGTGTAGAATTGTGCAAGCTTAAATGTACCTTTTTTTGTTCAGTTCACACACACCCAAAAAAAAAAAAGGGAAAAAGCTGAAAATGCAGCTTCATTCGGGGTTGTTTGCAACAATATGAGAAAGAGGCTGTGAAATTCTTGCCGGTTGGAGGAAGGACCATCCAGCAGACTTTATAGGCAGCTTTTTCTCAGCCTCCAGTGGCAGGGGAAGATGTACTTGTGATAAACCATTTGACTCCAGCAGATTAGCCATCTAGACAACAATTTGCAGGATTAGATCTACCAAGGGTTTGGAAGTACAGCACTTTTTGGAAGTACAGCACTCTTTCCTAAGAGATGAGCAAAATAATACAGGTCAGATACTCATCTATAATAGGTTAGAATGAGGTCCATTCCCTGTTGTTCTCACAAATCCCCATCAATACTTGCATGAGTGAGCCATTTTTAATAGACCATATTCCCTTTACATGAACCCTGGACCTTCAGCATTTAAGGTGATATAAGAAAGATTTTAGCAAGCTGTTCCTGAAGCCTACTCTTGTACCACTCCAGTGTGGTACTCATGACAGGACATGCTATAGATATTTGGCTAACAGGTCAAGAGCATGAGAGAAATGCTCTTAGAGAGAACAGGTGTCATGGAGGGTAGCAGAAGCCCTTAGCAGGCCTCCCTGCTGTAAAAGTTGCAGTGTCTCACATTTTAAGCCAGAAGCATCGTAAACCAAAACAGTCCTTCAGCCCCATGAGAAAGAGATAAAAGGTAAACAATGGCCACTGTTTTGGCTAGAGGGAACGGCAGTTCTCATGCCCGCTCCACACCTGGTGTGGGCCGAACTTTGGGTGGTCCTACAGGTTGTTTTGGTAAGAACTGTCCAATTATATAGGTTAATTGTAATTCTGTGCCAATCTGCAAGAATAACGTAAAATAGCCTGGACTGGAGGGTTACACCTCTTTTGAACATTATAAAAATGGTGTGCCTTCCTGGATCGGGGCGCTTGCTGGCTTGAGCTTGCTGGTACCTGCTCCTACCGCTCGCTCGCCTGCCTGCCTGCCTGCCTCGCTCCTGCCGCGGTGCCCTCACGTTCCTGATCGGCCCTGCCCGACGAGGGGCTCGCAGAGACCAGAAACCTGCTTGGGCCCGATCCTGACGAACAAAGGGACACCGCCCAAACCTTCGAACTTTGCTGAACTGAACTACGAACAGTGAGTAAATTGGAGAAAGAACTCTTTACCTAAAGACTGAGTAACTTTAAAGACTCAAAAGAACTCTAAAGAAATCACAGACTCTCCTTTATCTGCTATTTTCTGAACTGTTATTTTACAACTTCAATCCAAAAGGACTCACGTGGGGAATTTAGTTCAGGAGGGGGATCTCCGTGTTTGAGCAATAAATCACTTGAAAATCCACAAGTGAGTCTCCACATATTTTCCCCACAACCTCCCAAACTACCTTCCGTGACAACAGGTCATAACATTAATAGAGAGGGGTGAGCAACTGATGACATTTACCTGGACCTGAGTAAGGCCTTTGACACTGTCCCACACCACATCCTGGTCCCCAAGCTGCTGACACATGGGTTTGATGGGTGGACCATGAGATGCATAAACTGACTTGATGGCTGCACCCAAAGAGTGACTGTCAATGGTTCCATGTCCAAATGAAGGCCAGTGACAAGCAGAGTCCCTCAGGGATCAGTCCTGGGACCAGGCTTGTTCAACATCTTTGTTGGTGACATGGACAGAGGCATTGAGTGCACCCTCAGCAAGTTTGCTGATGAAGCCAAGCTGTGTGGTGCAGCAGACACACTGAAGGGCAGGGATGCCATGCAGGGGGACCTGGACAGACTGGAGAGGTGGGCACAAGCCAACATCATGAGGTTTAACAAGACCAAGTGCAAGGTCCTGCATCTAGGTTGAGGCAATCCCAAGCACAAATCCAGGCTGGGCAGTGAGTGGCTGGAGAGCAGCCCTGAGGAGAGTGACTTAGGGGTGCTGGTGGACAAGAAGCTCAACATGAGCCAGCAGTGTGCACTTGCAGCCTACAGGGCCAACCAGATCCTGTGCTGCACTAGGAGAAGTATGGCCAACAGGGCAAGGGAGGTGATTCTCCACCTCTACTGAATTCTGCTGAGACCCCATCTGGAGTACTGCATCCAGTTCTGAAGCCTCCATTACAAGCGGATGTGGAGATGCTGAAGTGCATTGAGAGAAGGGCCACGAGGATGATCAGAAGGCTGGAACAGCTCTCCTGTGAAGAAAGACTGAAAGAATTTGGGGCTGTTCAGTCTGCAGAAAAGGAGGCTCCCAGGTAACCTTATTGAGGCCTTCCAGTATCTGAAGGGGGCCTACAAAAATGCTGGGGAGTGACGTTTTAGGCTGTTGGGGAGTGACAGGGCTAGGAGGAATGGAGCAGAGCTGGAGGTGAGGAGATTCATACTGGACATGAGGAGGAAGTCGTTGAGCATGAGAGTGGTGAGAGCCTGGAATGGGTTGCCCAGGGAGGTGGTTGAGGCCCCATGGCTGGAGGTGTTTAAGGCCAGGCTGGAGGAGGCTCTGGCCAGCCTGCTCTAGAGTAGGGTGTCCCTGCCCATGGCAGGGGGGTTGGAACTAGCTGATCCTTGTGGTTCCTTCCAACTCTAACCGATTCTATGATTCTATTTTCTGCCTAGTTAATCTGCAAGGCTATGAAGACAGACCATAGTCTGTTCTTCCAGAAAGTTCTGCAAAAGAAAGACAAAGAATCCTGACTAACATGTAAATAACATTAAACTTCTCACGGACTTATTGTCTGCTTATCGTCCCTTTTCCCCTTCCACCTATCCACATTCTTTCTCCTGGAAGCTGTATTCTGTGTGCTGTCAACTAGGACAGAAAGTGAACGAGGCTTGCACTGGAAACAAGGCCAAGTTCCTTTCCCAGGCTGCTAACTATCTCTTATGAAATCCTACAGAGATTAGTCAGATCTTCGTGGTAGGGAAAGTGTTGTCATCTGGGGCATTACTTAAAAGGAAGATGGTCACTTATCTTTTTAGGTATCTCTGCTCATTCATAGCATTTGTTAAGTAATCTGACAAGGGCTGGGATTCATGTTTAGAGACAAGGAATAGATGAGGGATAAAAAGTGGATAGCTTTGTTTTGAAAAGTCTTGACCTAGAGAAAGCTGTGGAAATATATTGCCTTTATTCCCATGGAGATCATGTGTGGGATAGGAGAGGCAGAGATTTCATTAAGAGTTGGTGTATAGATCCAATCTAATATGGTTGAATTAAATGGAGCATTTACAAAATTACCTTCTGAGGTGCAAAAAACCCACTTTACACAACATTCTGTCTTGTTAACACCACCTATACATGATGATAAAGAAATAGAACATATTAGAATGCAAAGATTGATTTTGTTTTCTCCTAATATTCCCCAGGAGGCCTCTCAGTTTGATTTTCTAAGTCACAAAGTGGTTACATCTCTTACTTCTGCTCATGGCTTTGTCAGTGCAGGTCTACAGTGACATTCATCAGTCTCACAGTATCACAGTATCACCAACGTTGGAAGAGACCTCACAGATCATCAAGTCCAACCCTTTACCACAGAGCTCAAGGCTAGACCATGGCACCAAGTGCCACGTCCAATCCTGCCTTGAACAGCCCCAGGGACGGCGACTCCACCACCCCCCCGGGCAGCCCATTCCAGTGTCCAATGACTCTCTCAGTGAAGAACTTTCTCCTCACCTCGAGCCTAAATCTCCCCTGGCACAGCCTGAGGCTGTGTCCTCTTGTTCTGGTGCTGGCCACCTGAGAGAAGAGAGCAACCTCCTCCTGGCCACAACCACCCCTCAGGTAGTTGTAGACAGCAATAAGGTCACCCCTGAGCCTCCTCTTCTCCAGGCTAACCAATCCCAGCTCCCTCAGCCTCTCCTCGTAGGGCTGTGCTCAAGGCCTCTCCCCAGCCTCGTCGCCCTTCTCTGGACACGCTCAAGCATCTCAATGTCCCTCCTAAACTGGGGGGCCCAGAACTGAACACAGTCTGAATGCACCAATGGGGCCTGCAGGTGAGGCACTGAAGAAAAACAAATGACAATCAGAGTTACCCCAAAACTGAACATGCAGCCTCTTCATCAAGTTCCTAAACTGGCCATCTAAGCAAAATGCAGTGCAACCTCTGTTCCAACTACATGTTCTGTTCCATAGGCATGGTACATCCAGTCCAACCTAGCACCCAGCCCTAGCCAGTCATCTAGACTATGGCACTAAGTGCCTCAGCCAGGCTTTTCTTGAACACTTCCAGGGACGGTGACTCCACCACCTCCCTGGGCAGCCCATTCCAATGCCAATCACTCTCTCTGCCAACAACTTCCTCCTAACATCCAGCCTAGACCACCCCTGGCAAAACTTGAGACTGTGTCCCCTTGTTCTGTTGCTGGTTGTCTGGCAGAAGAGACCAACCCCCACCTGGCTACAGCCTCCCTTTAGGTAGTTGTAGACAGCAATGAGGTCAGCCCTGAGCCTCCTCTTCTCCAGGCTGCACACCCTCAGCTCCCTCAGTCTCTCCTCACAGGATTTGTGTTCCAGGCCCCTCACCAGCTTCGTTGCCCTTCTCTGGGCACATTCCAGCACCTCAAAATCTCTCTTGAATTGAGGAACCCACAACTGGGCACAGTACTCAAGGTGTGGCCTGACCAGTGTTGAGTACAGGATCCAGTCAGAGGATTCTTAACACTGACATTTCAAAAGCTCAAAGAGAAACTGTACAAGCAGGGGAAAAAAAATCAGATTAAAAGAAAGAATTAGGAGATCTGAAAGAAAAAATGTTGTGAGTTGAAAGTGGTGGTGGGGGAGGTACATATTACAAGGTTGCTTTTAACTTCAGGAGAAGTCCTCATTTAATGTCAAAATAAATAAACTAAAAGACTTGGGTTTTTTTTTTAAATTTTTTTTTCCCTTCTTTAATGATAGTGAGACAAAATTTGTGCAACTACATAGAAAAATAGGAAAATTCCAATTTAGAATTCCATCATGAAACGACACCATTCTAATTTCTCCAGGCCACGGTTTGTTAATATTCCACAAAGTCCCAGGATGCAACTATAAGACAGCATTCAAATCTATGAACATGAGGCAATCATGCTCAGCAGAGTATAACAATAATTATAATAGAGATTAAATAAAAATAATTAGAAAAAGTTCATCTAGTTTTGATGTATTAATTATTCTGACCCTGTTCTATTCAGAGTCTAATTATCTGGTTCAGTGAAAATGCCAAGATTTCTACGACTCATAAAAATTACATTCCAGTAATTATGTCAGCAAACTAAACAGTATTCATTTACCAGGCCTTTTTATGCACACATTTGAATATGCTTTTTTAACTGTTTTTGCTCTTTGTTCCTATTCATGGGAAATAATACCTGTAGAGAAATTTGAAAGTCAGTAGCACTCTAAACGTCATGTGCAATTCTTGCTGATATTTTTCTTTTGTGAGGCTTCTGTAAGTCTCATATAACCTTTGTTTAAAAAACATGAATTAAAGTTCACTCTTCAGTTGTTTCAAAGAAGCATTTTGAAGTCTCTACTGGGAGGAGAAGGAAAAAAAAAAAGAAAAAAAAAGGGAAAAAAAAAGTTTAAAGTGGTAACACAAAGATGAGGTTCTCCTCCCCCTCTACTCTGCCCTGGTGAGACCTCACCTTGAATACTGTGTTCAGTTTTGGACTCCTCAGTTGAAGAGGGACAGGGATCTGCTGGAGAGGGTCCAGCAGAGGGCTATGAGGATGATTAGGGGATTAAAGGGCATGGCTTATGAGGAGAGGCTGTGGAACCTGGGGCTGTTTAGTCTGGAAAAGAGAAGACTTAGAGGGGATTTGATAAATGTTTATAAGTATCTCAGGGCTGGCCAGGAGTGGGGGACAGGCTCTGCTCACTGCTCCCTGGGATAGGACAAGGAGCAATGGGTGTAAGTTGCAACACAAGAGGTTCTGCCTCAACACAAGGGGGAACTTCTTTACTGTGAGGGTCCCAGAGCACTGGAACAGGCTCCCCAGAGAAGTTATGGAGTCTCCTTCTCTGGAGACTTTCAAGGCCTGTCTGGATGTGTTCCTCTGTGCTCTGTGCTGGATAGTATTGTCCTGCTCTGGCAGGGGGGTTGGACTTGATGATCTCTTTGGGTCCCTTCCAACCCCTAACATCCTGTGAGCCTGTGAATTTCCTTTCGAATATGTTGGCCCTAATGGAGACTCTAAATCAGCTCATCCCCACAATCCACAATGGCCATGGTGTGGTGTGTTTTTAGGGCAACACCAGTGGTGCAGTAACACCAGCAGGGCAGTGGCAGGCTACATAAATCTCTGAACTTCAACAGCACATGAAAATATTGGTCCAGTGAGGATGTAGGTCATTATTTTCATGAGAGCAAAGAGAAGACTAAGCCTATCTTCTTTCACAAAGTCACAGTATTCTAGTGTAGAAAGCAGTGTGGATACTGTGTGAGGGGGAAATCAGAGACTAAAGCTTTCAGCTTTCAGGAAAAACCTTCATTATAGGAAACTTATTTGTACCCGAGGGAACTGTGCCATTGTCAGCAGACCTGGCTGGATACTACACGTGAAAAATAAGATATCCCAAGTCATAACACTACAAATACTCAAGAGATATTAAAACTGTCTTTTAGGTCATATTCTGTGATCAAAATCCTTCCAATGGATACTCTTTCACTTTAACAGAAGAGAATTACAAATATATGCTTTAAAAGTTTTGTTTGGTGTGGTTTTTGGGTTAGTTTTGTTTGTTTGATTGCTTATTATTTTCAGGAATAAAGGTGTGCTAGTTTGAAGCTTGCTAGAATGTTTTGGTGAGAAGAGCTAGGTTACAGGCTGTGAAAGGGAAGCAATGGTGATGTCTACTTCACTTCTAGGCTTGCTGAGAGGTATGTGAGCAAGAATCCAAACATAGATTAATGTAGTCGCTCTCTGTCTGGGCTGCATGCTGCATTCTTCTCTCTCTCTAACCTAACCTGATTAATCCTACTGCTTCCTAACCCCCCTGGCTGGCCTTCCATTCTTCCTTGGGCACAAGGCAACGTCTGGGGTAAGGTAGAGAGGGGCGAGAGAAGGTGAAAGGGCAGTTGGGAGATCCTCCTGGGGACTCAGGTTTCTGGGAGGGCTGTTGTGTTTGCACATTACTTTTTACCTTGCATACTCCTGTCTATAGCTGTAGATGTTGTAAATATCTGCTTGTATATTGTGCTAAGCTGTGATATAAAAGCTTCATTCAATTTCCAGAGCCAACTGAGTCTAGTCTGGGGGATTTCTGAAGTGTGGGGTTGCAGGTAACACCCAAACCATCACAAAAGGTGACAGTAAGACAATGATGTACCTTAGAGTTTGCCCAAAATAATATCACATTTATATGACGGATTATTTTCTCCATCTGCTGTTGCTAGCAGTAGTTACCTGCTTGCATAGGCAATCAAGCAGGACAGGAACTCAAAGTCCTGAGGCTTTTTCCGCTTTGTCCTTGTGCAGTTACATGATTGTAATCCTTGCACCTTTTTAAGGTGAAAATTGACAGCTGTTTTCTCATTACTCATTGCACTGAAACAAAATTGCACTTAAACAATTAGAATGTTTTCTATTTGCTCCTGACACTGGAAGCTCCCATTCAGAAAGGGGAAATACACAGATTATCCTAAAATTTCCCACTCCAGTTTACCTGTTGCTCCCATAACAGGTGTATCTCAGGAAATCATGGAATCTGGGAGGCATTTTAAAGCTGTCTTCATAATGCAAATGATATTTCAAGTAGGCACTTTTATGGGTTTTGGTCTAACAATTTCCAGCTGGCACAAGCCAGTCCCAAATCTACACTTTCAGGTAACTACTGCTGTGATATTTTCTGCTCAGCAACCAATGATACTGGTCATATGACTTCTTTTTTAATGATTTTTTTTTTCTCCTTGCTTCCTGCTTTATTGTAGGTCAAAAGGCCTTACAATGTTAGTTAAACCTAATGAGCCATGAAAGGACATAAAATATTACAAGGAAAAGATCTTAAATAGACAGCTCCTATTCCATTTCTGCAATGGCCATTTGTCTGGTATGTTTAACTAGTTTGGAAATGTCACAACTTAGAATCATAGAATCAGTCAGAGTTGGATGGGACCACAAGGATTATCTAGTTCCAACCCCCTGCCATGGGCAGAGACACCCTACCCTAGATCAAGCTGGCCACAGCCTCATCCAGCCTGGCCTTAAACACCTCCAGGGATGTGCCCTCAACCACCTCCCTGGGAAACCCATTCCAGTCTCTCCCCACTCTCATGCTGAACAAATTCCTCTTCACCTCCACTCTGAACCTCCTCACCTCCAGCTTTGCTCCATTCCCCCAAGTCCTGTCACTCCCTGATAGCCTAAAAAGTCCTTCCCCAGCTTTTTTGTAGGCCCCCTTCAGATACTGAAAGGCCACAAGAAGTTCACTGAGGAGCCTCCTCTTCTGCAGACTGAATAGACCCAATCTTTTCAGTCTGTCCTCACATCAGAGCTCTGAGCCCTCTGATCATCCTCATGGCCCTTCTCTGGACAGACTCCAGCATCTCCACAGACCTCTAAATTAAATATCTCAGCTGATTGTGGAATTAAAGGCATCAAGTGACTCAGCAGATGAAATATCTTTTTCTTACTACTGGCACAAGAGATGGATTCTCATTCAGCTGCAACCTCCAACATGCCAAGCACAATTTGTGGCAAGTTGCTGGCTTACTATGTATTTCCCAAAGGCTCTGTAGAAAATGTTAGAAGACTAAAACAAAAAGTACTATTTACTTGATGTACTTTGATAGTTTACATATTGTTTTGGAACAAGGAGGGGAGAAAAGAGAGAGAGCTAAAGGCAAAAGACAAAAGTTAAAAGAGACAAAAAAAAACAACAAACCAAGAAACACAAGAAAAAAGAGAGGAGAGGAGAGGAGAGGAGAGGAGAGGAGAGGAGAGGAGAGGAGAGGAGAGGAGAGGAGAGGAGAGGAGAGGAGAGGAGAGGAGAGGAGAGGAGAGGAGAGGAGAGGAGAGGAGAGGAGAGGAGAGGAGAGGAGAGGAGAGGAGAGGAGAGGAGAGGAGAGGAGAGGAGAGGAGAGGAGAGGAGAGGAGCAGGGAGGGGAGGCTCATATCAATGTTATCTTCCATACAAGCAAATTTTGCTTATAGTAATGTACCAAAAAATCAATTAAAAATCCCCTACAGTTCATCATAACTAAAGGAATAAAAGAAAAGGGTACTATACAAAACGTCATTTTGTGGTGGTCTAAAATATGTCTAATGGAAAAGGCACAAAGAAGTGATTCCTTATTAATCCAAAGAAGAAATGAGTTACTTGATGTTGAAATGGAAACTTCCCTCCTCAAAATGGACCAAAATAACAAACCAAGATTTCTGTCACGATCCCCTGCCCCCCACCACTTCACTCTGTTCCTTAACTGGAAAGGCTCAGATCATCTAGCAGTACCTATGTCATACCACAGCATTTTGATTTAGTGGTAAGATGTCAACTTAAATTATTTCTATGGATAGTTCCCTTATGAGAGGAAAATTATCTCCATCAAAAAAATGTATCAGATGGGTGGGCTGCAGCTATCAATTACCCACTGAGTACAAGCTTTGGCTAAATCTTGTTTGCTACTTATTCCCTTGTGGGCCAGAGGTTAACCTGTTAAGTTGAGAACTGATCCCAAAGTAGACATTAATGTCTTAATGCATTTAGTGCCTGTGGATCTTTTTGGCTGCAGGCCCTTGGGATTGTATTGTTTCTCATACTTGACTAGGTCACCAATTGCAAAGGGCACCTGGAATGCTTGAATAAATATGGCTCGGTTTACCCTCTTGCCTCAGTTATTATTTCAAAGCTGGATGTCTCTCTGCTGCTTGAGAGGTTCATGTGTCATGAAATATTTTCAGGGAACCAATGAGAATAATACAACTGGCCTTTGAAGCAGCAGGGCTCACTTCCCACTGTATTGTTAGAGGAGCTGTTGTTGCAGCTTTACAGGACTGTAATTTCTTGCAAAAAGAAATTATTTGGGTTTCACCTTTCTCTGTATCACACTGCAGTACTCAAAATGAGTTAAACAGCTAAGACTTCACCACAGGTCAAACTGCAGTCTGGCTCTGATTTTACCAGCAAAGATTCCATGAGGATTTTTTTTTTTTCCTCTAGTATTTGCATTTTGGTGTTCTACCAGGTAAGGATAAACTCAAGGATTTAATCACAGCACAAAACAGGTGAGAATGCACAGGTGCTTAACATATTATGAAGCTCTTGCTTGAGAGGCCTGGAACACAAATCCTATGAGGAGAGGCTGAGGGAGCTGGGGGTGTGCAGCCTGGAGAAGAGGAGACTCAGAGGTGACCTCATTGCTGCCTGCAACTACCTGAAGGGAAACTGTAGCCAGGTAGGGATTGGTCTCTTCTGCCAGGCAACCAGCAACAGAACAAGGGGACACAGTTTCAAGTTGTGCCAGGGGAGGTCTAGGCTGGATGTTAGGAGGAAGTTCTTCACAGAGAGAGTGATTGGCATTGGAATGGGCTGCCCAGGGAGGTGGTGGAGTCATCATCCCTGGAGGTGTTCAAGCAAAGTCTGGCTGAGGCACTTAGTGCCATGGTCTAGTTGACTGGCTAGGGCTGGGTGCTAGGTTGGACTGGAGGATGTTGGAAGTCTCTTTGAACCTGATTGATTCTATGAATCTATGACTTTTCCAACCACCATCATTAGTCTCAAAATTGTGAATTCTCAGAGCTGATAAAATATTTTCACTGCAAAATTCCCCTGCGTAGGGGCTTGTGGAATACACTTGTGCAATGTTGGATCTTTATCCCTGCTCAGCCACGGTCTTGGATAAAAGCCCCACAGATATTCTGTGAGTACTGTGGTCTGTACCTGTTAGCAAGACTTTGCCTCTTTGGGGTGTTGTGTGGAGAGCAGATTGCCTTTTACACTCACTCACATGTCTACAAACTTGACTCAGGTGTTTCCAGCTGAAATTGAGTGCTTTCTGGAATTATTATGGCAAAGAAAGAGATTTTTGTAATCCCTGTGCCAGAGTTTCCAAACCCACTGGAAATAAAAAAAGACAAATACCCAAAACACTAAAACCAAACCAAACAACTAAAAAAAAAAAAAAAAAACCCCAAAAAAGCCCCAAACCAAACTTACACAAGGATTCAACCACAAACAAGGATTTAACCACAAATTTCACAACCCAGACTACATCTACAGGTATTTTATATCAATTACAGTGGCTGCTGATGAAAGAAAACTACAGTATAAATAACAAGACTTGTAGAAAATCTCCTGTGTATGAAATAAATAAGTAGGAGACAATGTTTGCGACAGCTCTATAGTGAGGGTTTGGTCTTCCAAAGTACAACATTATCTTCTTATAAAGTCCCAAGCTTCTGAGTCCTTTTAAAAGACTCAGCTGCTCATGGGTGATATCAGCCTTTAGCTGGATCAGTCTCAGAATGAGCCACCCAAGGATCAGACCACACTGTTTGCAGCCAAGACTGTGCATGCATAGGCAATTACTCCAGGAGAAAGTGATGAGAGAAAATGTAATGTAAACTCTGCACTCAGCCAATAAATCTTACAGTAGCCTAATTTTTCTAGGACTGATGCCTCGAGCAATACCTGTGTGGGCCGGAAAGGAAGGAATTAGAAAAAAAAAACCAACCCCCAAAGTCTTGAAGTTTCTAAAATTCCCTTATCCTGTTTATCAGAACACTGCTGCTCCTCTTAAATTGGGACCTTTCCCTTGGGGATTTTGCTCTCCACATGAGGCTTCAAAGCCTTTGGGTTACTGCAGGAGACATCCTTGCCTAAGAGTGGACCAGAGACATGCATCATGCCCAACTGTTACTGATTTCATGCTGTCAAAGCAGAGGGCAACTTCTGAGTCAGCAGTCACTGACTGTTTTTAAGCAACTCTTGTAAATCTCAGCTGACTGAGGCTGAGAAATGAAATCTTTCCTTCTTCTTTTTTTTTTTTTTTGGGTCACATTCTCCACTTTCTGGTCAAGTATTGCATACTCAACATTTTGAACAGGTAGTCAACTCAGCTGCAATCTGCTTATGAATATTATACACTCAGAAATAAAAGTTAGTCACGGTCTTCAAGTTTATGATCCCTTTTTCTGTACCAGGGAGGAACATGTGAAGTGACTTCATTTACCTCAGTCAGTTAGAGGACCATTGTTTTTTGATAGCACTTGTCAGAGGGAGTAAAAAATGGCAAAATGAAGAAGTCATAATAACTCCAAAGGGCTGCTTTGCAGAAGAGAAATTGTACAGCTCTTTGCTTTGTCCAAATTTCCCCATAGGCTGGTTTTTTTTTCCCCTAGGCCCACTTTTTTAGATGCTTTTCTTTAAACAGTCATGAAGTCTTCAGTTATTGACTTAGCAGGCATCTGGTTTCAGTCAGTGGAAGAAAAATTTTAATAGCCATTTTGAGAAAACAGTTGCTGAATGGGTTTGCTAAATGGGTTTAAAATATCACTTTATTTTTTTTCTAGATCCCCCCCCTCCCCCCCCCCAAAAAAAAAAAAGTTTTCCTAAAGGACTTTTCCTTTTTCAGTTTTAAATAAAGTTCAGTGGGGTGAAAAAGAGCAAACAAATGCCCAAACCTTAGATTCAGCTATAATTCCCCCCAGGAAGTCAAGAAATCTCTTGCACCTCTTAGCAGAGCATACAGAATGAGATTTTCTAATTGTATTTACACTCATTTTGCATTTGCACCATATTCTCACTGGAATGTAAAGCTGAATTAGAACATCTTCCTTCTGTGTGCTAAGACAGACTTTGCTTTTTTGTTATGTCTCTCACTTCACAGTATCACAGTATTATTAGGGTTGGAAGAGACCTCACAGATCATCAGGTCCAACCCTTTACTACAGAGCTCAAGGCTAGACCATGGCACTAAGTGCCACATCCAATCCTGCCTTGAACAGCTCCAGGGACAGCCAAAATCACACACAGGGACAGATAAATTATAGGTCAGGTAAAGCATCATAACTTCTTATACTTTGATAACCACTTGTGAATTTGAGCCTATATGTGCATAGATTCATTACATTAATTTCATATGTTTAATTAATGGAACTCTGCCTATATGAACAGTTATTGTGAATTAATAACAGATAATCTGAAAATCAGAGAATGGTTTAGGTTGAAAGGAACCTTTAAGATCATGTGGTTCCAAGCCCCCACCATAGATAGGGACACCTTCCACTGGAATAGGCTAGTTTGGATGAGGCCTTGAACACCTCCAGGGAGGGAGCATTCACAGCCTCCTTGGGCAACACATTCCATAGAATCATAGAATCAACCAGGTTGGAAGAGACCTCCAACATCATCCAGTCCAACCTAGCACCCAGCCCTGTCCAGTCAACTAGACCATGGCACTAAGTGCCTCAGACAGCCTGTTCTTGAACACCTCCAGGGATAGCAACTCCACCACCTCCCTGGGCAGCCCATTCTCTCTGGCAACAACTTTCTCCTAATATCCAGCCTAAGCCTACACTGGTGCAACTTGAGACTGTATCCCTTTGTTCTATTGCTTCTTGCCTGGCAGAAGAGACCAACCCCCACCTGGCTGCAGCCTCCCTTCAGGTAATTGTAGGCAGCAATGAGGTCACTCCTGAGCCTCCTCTTCTCCAGGCTGTACACCCTCAGCTCCCTCAGCCTCTCCTCACATGGCTTCGGTTCCAGGCAATACTTAACTCTTTTGCTATTAGTTTAAGACAGAGAAAATCATAATTGTAACCAGATCAGGTATAGTGAAGCAGTAAATAAATATGAAATAAAACAACAACAAAAAAAAAAGCCTTTTGATCAGCTCTAATTTTTGTCCACGAGGATAGAAATATTTTCAG
This sequence comes from Pogoniulus pusillus, assembly GCF_015220805.1. NCBI lineage: Eukaryota > Metazoa > Chordata > Aves > Piciformes > Lybiidae > Pogoniulus > Pogoniulus pusillus. Next base: position 41,944,294 of record NC_087267.1, read on the forward strand.
CCTTCCTTTGTGATATTGTGACTTCATTGTAAATGACTCAGCTATTATTCAGCTATCAGCAATTACCTCTGCTACTCTGTGATACTTATCTACCTTATATATATATATATATATATATATATATATATATATGATATAACTAAAGTAAATTAATTGGCAGCCTTTACATTTACATTCTTGGAGCATATGACACTCAAGGTGCATTTTTAGTCACCTTGTAAGCACCAGCACAGTGAAATCTCTTAAGTTTTACACAAAAATTAACCTGCCAAAATAAAAGCAAAGCAAATTACTTAGATTAGTGCTCATCTTTGCTGGTCTTACCTTTCTCGTCTACATTTTTGGTTTCTGGTCCTGTTCAGTGGCAGTCTTTTCTATCAGATAATAATAATGTTACATTATGAACAACATTTTATCCCTCTGGACTAAAGTGAGTTGTTTTTTTCTTGTTTGTGGTGACATTTTGACTGCATATTTTTCAGCAGCATTGATTGCCTGATCCAGTTTACCTCACAGTCCCATATTGGACTGAGTTACATGCAGAAAATAAAAAGCAAATAAGAGCGACATGACATGGAAAAACTTCTCTCTGGCTTCACAGCCTCCAGTAGGAAGGTATATTTACCCATCCCCAGGAGTTTTATGCACCAGCAGGGAGAATGAAGACAAGGCAGTACCTTAACTCTATAGCTTTAAAATATTTAAGTATTTAAAGACTGGATGAGGCACTTGGTGCCATGGTTTGGTTGACTGAATAGGGCTGGGGGATGGGTGGTCTTGGAGGTCTCTTCCAGCCTGGTTGATTCTATGAGCTTCAGCTTTGAAAATGTCAAATGTCATGGTGCATTTAGGTACCTAAATCCCTTTAATAACCCATCCCAAAATGATTTGGCTCAGATCACAGTGACATTTTACAACAAATGCGGGAATGAAGCCCAGATGTGCTATCACCCATGTGGGTATCTAAACTTCTCTTCTAGGTTTTAATCTCTTCCCCTGACCTCAACAAGGACATGCCTACTACATTGTCATAACCTTTCACTAGCATCTTAAGACGGGCAAAACTTGCAGCCTCCACCTTTAGTGGTTTAGAGCATCAAGTACCGCCAGAAAAGTACCATGAGGGACAAGATTTGAAACAACAACAACAACATCATCAGTGAACATGCAGAGATTTTTTTTTCCCCCCAATTTCACTCCCAAGGCAAGGAATTTTTACAATACCCTCTGGAGTTCCCCTGGCCTCAGCATCAAACATAGAGTGCAGCAGCCAAGAACCGGCCCACACCCTCTGCAACTTGCCAGCAACAATTAATTAACTAAGAAGCAAACAGCAGCAAATATTCCCTACACAGGATCACACGGTTTCACTTGGTTACATTCCAGTGATTGGAGTGTCACTCCATCCCTTTGTTTTGCCCTTTACTGCTTTTTTTTTTACCACGTGTGGGTGGGGTGTTTGTTGTTCTTGTTGTTGTTTTCCTTTAAATTAAAACTCAGACTGTGTTTTAATAACCTAAATCTCAAAACTTGGCCTCAGAAATGAACACCAGCCTTTGGAAATTTAATCCCTCTTATGCCTTGCAAAACTTGAAATTTCAGGGGCCTGTTGACAACCTTTCAAGTGGATTATAGCTCAGGTGACTAAGAGAGCCAATGGCATCCTGGCCTGTGGCTAGTAGGATGAGGGAGGTTATTCTTCTCCTGTACTCAGCACTGGTCAGGCCATATCTTGAGTACTGTGTCCAGTTCTAGGCCCCTCAATTCAAGAGCAATGTTGAGGTGCTGGAATGTGTCCAGAGAAGAGCAATAAAGCTGGCAAAAGGCCTGAAACACAAACCCTATGAGGAGATGCTGAGGGAGCTGGGGGTGTGCAGCCTGAAGAAGAGGAGGCTCAGGGCTGACCTCATTGCTGTCTACAACTGCCTGAAGGGACACTATAGCCAGATGGGGGTGGGTCTCTTCTGCCAGGCAAGAAGCAATAGAAGAGCAAGGGGACACAGTCTCAAGTTGTGACAGGTGAGATCTAGGCTGGATGTTAGGAGGAAGTTCTTCCCAGAGAGAGTGATTTGCCATTGGAATGGGCTGCCCAGGGAGGTGGTGGTGTTGCTATCCCTGGAGGTGTTCAAGCAAAGCCTGTCTGAGGCACTTAGTGCCATGGTCTAGTTGACTGGACAGGGCTGGGTGCTGGGTTGGACTGGATGATGTTGGAGGTCTCTTCCAACCTGGTTGATTCTATGATTCTATGATTCATGATAGGGCAACTGCTTCTTTACAGAAGGGGTCTACTCCTGTGATCAATGCCTCTGGAAGCATGGCACCTTAGCAGATATTTTAGAAAAGCTCTTTCAAGAGATTCATAAGGGACTTTAGGAGCTAGTTATCAGCATCAGTTGTCTGGTGTTGCTGCTACTTGGTAATAATGTTCTCCAGAATGTGCAAGTGCTCAGAAGTTCCTCAGTCTCATCAAGACTTTGGAGACTGGCTTGCACCTCTGTCCCTGGAGGTGTTCAAGAAAAGATTAGATGAGGCACTTTGTGCCATGGTCTAGTTGACTGGACAGGGCTGGGTGCTAGGTTGGACTGGATGATCATGGAGGTCTCTTCCAACCTGGTTGATTCTATGATTCTATGTTACTCCTAACCCACAAGGGGAAATACAAATGATATGTTCTACTTTTCTCACAGGGGTCCAGCTGGTCAATATATTCATATTACATGAGCTCAAAGTAGAGCTGCAACATTCAAAGTAGGTACTGCAGTCCCATTTTGTGCTCTGCCAAGGATCTACACTCCAGTTCAGCAGCATCTGCTGTAACAGGACAAGGGACAATTCTTTTAAACTAAAGGAGTGCAGACAAACTAGGTATAGGAAAGACATTTTTTACAATGAGGGTAGTGAGACATTAGAACATACTACAGAGAGAAGTGGTAGGTGACCCCTCCTTGGAAATATTCAAGGTAGCTTGGACAGGGATCTGAGCAACCTGTTGAAGATGTCCCTGATAAGTGCAGAGTGAGTGTGCTAGAGGACCTTTAAAGCTCCCTCACAACCCAAAGCTTTCTGTGATTCTATCATTTCTGTCCCCTTTCCACACCTCTCATGTAGAAGCTTGACATCATAACCAGGAGGTTATAAACAATGCTTCTCCTTTCTTAAGGGTTCACATATCTTTCATGAAGCAGGGAAACACATTACAGAGCTCTCATTACTATCCCAAGATCTGTAGTATGATTAATTGATTATGACTGGTTGTAAGCAAAGCATAGTATAAATTAGTTGAGGTGTTCAAGGCACCTGAGTTGTTCTAGGCACATGAAGTGTTCTAGGGATCTCAGACTTCCTGGCCTAAGCCATTCCAGTTTCTAGACAATACTTCAATATTCCTTAAGCCCTAAATAAAAGTGTATCAGAGCACAATAGGGAAGCTGCAGTTAATGTGTCCATTTAACCCCTAGAGTTCCCCCTCTTCTTGTCTCTCCAAGGTGCATGTTGCTGTGTGGATTTTGCTTATGAAGATATCTTGATATTGTACTGTGCTCTTTCTTAACCTAGTTAAGGGACTTACCTGGCATGAAGGGAGGGAGAGTTTGGGTTCTATCCTGGAAGTCACTAAATATTTCAATACTTGCTATTAAGTATGCAATGTAGTGGGAACTTGAGTCTCTCCTGTCATTAAGCTATAGATCTGTGTTTAACTGTGCTTTTCCTTTAACTGCATTGATAAAAACTAATGCAGAGAGAAACAGCCTTGAGGAAAAAGACTATGGGAACTTCCTCCTGTACTTCACAATGCAGGATACTTCAGAAGAGGTGTTGAACAAGAGTTAAAACAGTTCCAAAGAGAGAAGAGATTAAGTTAATTCTTTCATTTTCTTTCCTCTTTTCTTTTCTTTTCTTTTCTTTTCTTTTCTTTTCTTTTCTTTTCTTTTCTTTTCTTTTCTTTTCTTTTCTTTTCTTTTCTTTTCTTTTCTTTTCTTTTCTTTTCTTTTCTTTCCTCCTTTCTCTTCTCTTCTCTTCTCTTCTCTTCTCTTCTCTTCTCTTCTCTTCTCTTCTCTTCTCTTCTCTTCTCTTCTCTTCTCTTCTCTTCTCTTCTCTTCTCTTCTCTTCTCTTCCCTTCCCTTCTCTTCTCTTTCCCTTCCCTTCCCTTCCCTTCCCTTCCCTTCCCTTCCCTTCCCTTCCCTTCCCTTCCCTTCCCTTCCCTTCCCTTCCCTTCCCTTCCCTTCCCTTCCCTTCCCTTCCCTTCCCTTCCCTTCCCTTCCCTTCCCTTCCCTTCCCTTCCCTTCCCTTCCCTTCCCTTCCCTTCCCTTCCCTTCCCTTCCCTTCCCTTCCCTTCCCTTCCCTTCCCTTCCCTTCCCTTCCCTTCCCTTCCCTTCCCTTCCCTTCCCTTCCCTTCCCTTCCCTTCCCTTCCCTTCCCTTCCCTTCCCTTCCCTTCCCTTCCCTTCCCTTCCCTTCCCTTCCCTTCCCTTCCCTTCCCTTCCCTTTCAAATACATTATATTTTGTAAGATTTTTGAATAGAAAGGATCAAGTCTTTATTTCAAGTAGCTTGGAAAAGATCTGGGTGTTTTAATTCAGAAACGGTCTTGGACACACAGCTTCAGCACAAAAAGACTTGCAAATCCACAGGAATAGGTAGGAAATAAATTACCATCTCAGCCATTTCTTTCTGACAGAATCAAGCAGGTTTTTGTTGAATATGATGGCTTTTGTGGTCTTTATTGATAGGCAATTAGAACTTCAGCTTACAGCTTACAGCTACATGAAGTTGGTCAAGATATTGCTCAATATCGTGATCTTTAAGTTTCCTTAATGATTGACCCCTGTGAATTAAAAGGAACATAATAAAGAGCAGCTTCATGTGCTTTGGCTTTTGCACTCCACAGAACACTGAGTGAGGCTATCATAAAGACAGTAGAAAGAAACTGCTGTCACTTCATTGTCAAGTCACACCAAAAAGTGTCATTCAGGTGAGAACCTGGGGATGTTCTCCGCAGAATCTAACCTTTATAACTAAAGAACGTCTTCTTTAGGCATGTTTCTAAAATTGCCTCCTTTTCCAGTAGTCTTTTTATATGTCTGATACTTTTAGAGGTTTTATTATTTCTTCTACTAGCACTCATTGGGATGTTTTATATTGCCTGGGCCTGCCCTTTGTATAATCATTCCCATCTAGGCAAAGCAGCTACAAAACCATCAACAGTTCTAGAAAGCTCACATTTGCTACATAATTCATCTCCCAAATCCTTTACTGGGTTACTCCACCTGCTAATGAAAACAAACCAACTATCCACTCCTCTTAAAGCACTCATTGGACCAGTTCATATTTAAACACAAGTTATAATCTATACCTTGTCTCATCTTGATGAGATTTTTAAAGGCAAAAAAAATAAGCAAATGAACAGGGCATTAGGTACATACTGATAGGCTGAAGAAAGCCTTAGTCACATAATGAAAGCAGCCAGATTTGCTCAATGAAATGTTCTTTCTTGGGAAACCGCTGGCAGAGATAGGTGTAGCATTTGAAAGCTTAGCTCTTGTGGTTGCACTTTATTAAACTTTGTTCCCTATCTGTGCAGTGTGAGTGTTACTTGGGGCAAAGAGGGTGCAATATTCTTTCATGCCCTGTAAAAAATTAGGCAGGAGAGCTCTTCTTGCTCTGCTTTCATGCCAGCTCTTTTACTGTGTTTGCCACATTTCCCCTTTCATGGAATCATAGAATCAACCAGGTTGGAAGAGACCTCCAACACCATCCAGGCCAACCTAGCACCCAGCCCTAGACAATCAACTAGACCATGGCACTAAGTGCCTCATCCAGTCTTTTCTTGAATATCTCCAGGGATGGTGACTCCACCACCGCCCTGGGCAGCCCATTCCAATGCCAATCACTCTCTCTGGCAACAACTTCCTCCTAACATCCAGCCTAGACCTCCCCTGGCACAACTTGAGACTGTGTCCCCTTGCTCTGTTCCTGGTTGCCAGGCAGAGGAGACCAACCCCCACCTGACTACAACCTCCTTTCAGGTAGTTGTAGGCAGCAATGAGGTCAGCCCTGAGCCTCCTCTTCTTCAGGATAAACAACCCCAGCTCCCTCAGCCTCTCCTCACAGGGTTTGTGTTCCAGGCCCCTCACCAGCTTTGTTGCCCTTCTCTGGACACGTTCCAGCACCTCAACATCTCTCTTGAATTGAGGAGCCCAGAACTGGACACAGTACTCAAGGTGTGGCCTGACCAGTGTTGAGTACAAGGGAAGAATAACCTCCCTTGTCCTATTGGCCACACTGCTCCTGAACCAGCCCAGGATGCCATTGGCTCTCATGGCTACCTGGGCACACTGCTGGCTCACGTTCAGCCTACTATCTACCAGTACCCCCAGGTCTCTTTCTTACTGTTGTTCTTGAGTCAAATTCATAATGATGGCACATGCTACATGCAAAATGTTTCCCACACCTGTCTTATCCGGGCATATGAGTGTAAGGAATTTCTGATCAACTTAAAGACCCATTCTTCCAGTGCAGAAAACAAAGAAAGGAAAGAAAACAAACAAACTAACAAAAACAACAAATAAAAAACCAAAGCACTTAGACTAGTCTTCAATGCTATGCATTACTTGCTGGGGAAGGTTTAGCAGCCAAATGGCAAACTTGTTTCAATTAAAAGGTGAATGATAACTGGAGGGGGGTGTGTGTGTGAAACAGAGAAGAAAAAAAAGTAGGGAGGATAGAGTTTTCTGGAAAGGAAAGCAGCAGGCTATAGTCTTTCCTTTTGCTTCTGCTGGGCTCTTTATTTACCTATTTATCATCAATTAATTAGTAGCACTGCAGAAACACTAGCTCCCAAACAGCTTGCCACTTGTGCTCAGAGTAAATACCCAGTACACACAATGTAATTAAAAATGTAAATAATACTATCATCACATACTAGCTTATGTGTCAGTAGAAAGGACACTGCAGGACTCAGGAGAAGAAATAACAACAGTGATCTGAAAGCTACAGATCTGCTCATTGTGTATGTTGACCATAGGGTAACACATGGGTCTAATCTATTTACTCATCTTGGTAGTACCTCATTGTTGATCACCATCAATATGCACAATGAGCACCAGCAAAAAAGCAAGCAGCCACTGTTGTCATGGTGATGTTGTGAAAAGAAGCAGCAAAGAAAACTCATCCAGTTATAGGAATGGTGGCTGGGGGCTGAGGAAATGTAGGTTTGAGTCCCTCCTTTCTCACAAAGCTTTGAATAGAAAGCCAGAAACTAACTCATTGGCTTGAATGCTGTTTATTTCTATGAAATTGGCATTTAAATACTGTGGAAAGTCTTGCCTCAATTCCCCACCTTTATTACTTCACCACTCACTGATGTCTTTCCTGCTTTGGTGTCTATGAACATTTATATTTTTCCTAGAATTCACCTATATCTAAGATCTGCTTCCCATGTTAATGCTTAGGTTTCTAAGATCCTATTAAGGATCATAGAATCAATCAGGTTGGAAGAGACCTCCAAGATCACCCAGTCCAACCTGGCACCCAGCCCTGTCCAATCAACTAGACCATGGCACTAAGTGCCTCATCCAGGCTTTTCTTGAACACCTTCAGGGACAGTGACCCCACCACCTCCCTGGGCATCTTTCCCTTTTATGGGAGGAATAATATTCCCTGTCTTCTCTTACTGATTTCTGCTAATTCACCAGAACATAAGTATTCTGGCAAGCATTAAAAATAAGTTCAACATATTTTGAGGGACATAATCTTATAGTTACACATACAGAGAACTTTACTAAAGAATCCCCCTTGTCCTCCAAAGAGAAATAGATTGAAAAAGAGGAGAGTGGATGTCTCAAGTTCCAGTCATTATAAGTGAGAATCCACTGAAACCTCACTGGGACTAATAAAAGTTAGTGACGCCAGGAGCAGGTGATTTTGGCAGGATTCGAGATTAACAGGAAAAGTGTAAGGTCCAGTGTGTGACCCTGTTCAATGTACAATAAAATTGTGTTGTGATTCCAGCACCACCACTCATCTCTTTTCAGACCATGAAAGCACTATGAGTCTTTTTTTTTCCTGTCTGGTGCTAGCCTTGACCCTAACTGTTTGGAGACTGAGGAGTACAGAAATCTCTGCACTTTGCTTCTCATTGGAATTAGGATTTGAATACTTTCCATACCAAAATAGCATGGAGGTTTTCCAGTAAGCTGTAGGGTTGCCAGGCTCCAAAATATTGTCAGTCCACAGCTTGTTTTGTTGAAGCAAACTGAAGAGATGTGTTTGTCTGTCTGTGCAAGGAATCAAGAACTCCTCCAAAGAACTAGAGACAGTCACTAACCCAACAGGGGCTACTTATGCAAGAAGGTAAGATTGGCCTTCCACAGCACTGCAGATAGGGCAGCATCTAGCAGGACCCCTCTCAGCTTCCATGTCCCTTCAGCTCAGATATGCTACAGTAGACTGCTTAAATTCCCATGCTCTTTCAAGAATAAAATGTAACTGCTTCTCAGGATTAAATTGAGTTTGGATGGTCACAGAAATAAAATCTTGTGGAGGAAGATCTTCAGGTTGTAAAAATACCAAGGAATAGCTTTGTGGTTGCATTTCCATGGTGCTGTGAACTTCATAGCTAGTATTTATTGTACTGGTACTGATTTGGATTAGGGTTACATGAGCACTGCTCTGAAATAGGTCTGACAGATGGGCACGTTCCAGATGATTACTTCCAGCCATCCATTCTAGGGAGGAGGTTCTCAGTGCAGATCCCCTCGTTGCTGTGAAGAGTGGCCAGCCCTGCAGGTCACGTTTGTTTCATAACCCTGGAACTAGAGTGAAACACACAGAGATTATAAAACTTTAAGTGAGCATCTCCTTGCAGGCCTGTTCTCAACAGATTGACATTTCATTCCCCATTCTCAAAGAGATAACTCTTTCTCTGGTCTTTTCCTGACCTGTTTGGGTTGTTTTCTGCCCTTTAGAGCTGTGATGCCTTCTTGGTGGAGATCTATCACAGAACTGGCTTCATTGCAACAAAACACACAGGACATCCAGTAAAATGGATGGTGTTAATTTCCCCAGCAGCAACCTTAGATGTAGTTCTTTGGAATAAAAACTGCTATTTAGATCAGAGCAGAATATTAATTAAGCTGTTGAACATGTTTCCCATATAATCACAACAGCAACAACAGAAAAAAGACCAGTGTATTTTCTATGCAGGAGGGTATTTCTAACCAAGTGATGTGAAGAGTAGTGGTAAAAAGTTATTTCAATTGTTTTGTTGTTTGTTTTTTTTTACTTGAGATCCCACCAAAAATTAGAGATGCTTGTTTACCCTTAAGATATATTACATTATATCCTCCTCTGTGGTCAGCAGGAGCAGGGAGGTCATTCTGCCCCTGGACTCTGCACTGGTTAGACCACACCTTGAGTACTGTGTTCAGTCCTGGGCCCCCCAGTTTAGGAAGGACATTGAGATGCTCGAGCATGTCCAGAGAAGGGCGACGAGGCTGGTGAGAGACCTCGAGCACAGCCCTACGAGGAGAGGCTGAGGAAGCTGGGATTGTTTAGCCTGGAGAAGAGGAGGCTCAGGGGTGACCTTATTGCTGTCTACAACTACCTGAGGGGTGGTTGTGGCCAGGAGGAGGTTGCTCTCTTCTCTCAGGTGGCCAGCACCAGAACAAGAGGACACAGCCTCAGGCTGTGCCAGGGGAGATTTAGGTTCAAGGAGGTAGCTTGGAAAAAAAAAAGACTGAGGGAAGAATCTCATCAATGTTGATCAATACTTCAAGAGTGAGTGGCAAGAGTATGGGACTGTGAAGGCTTTTCCCAGTGGTTCACAGGAAAAATGGTAATAGGCACAAAATTGAACATGAGAAGTTCCATCTAAACATGAGGAGGAACTTCTTTAAGGATAATGGAATACTGGAGCAGGCTGGCTAGAGGGGCGGTGGAGTCTCCTTCTCTGAAGGCATTCAGATGTATTACAATATGACCTTCCCTAGACAACCTGCTTTGGAAGGGTTGTTGGACTTGATGATCCCTCAAAATCCCTTTCAATTCCTACCATTTCATGATAAACCTCTTATAGTCAGTAGACTAAAGCTAGTATAAATCCTTTGCTCGCAATTAAAAAGCTGTGGAAGTCTCACAATTCTCTTAATTATGTGTCTGAATCAGAAACTCCTCATTAAGTAATTTAAAAAACATAAATTTATCTGTAGCAGAAACAGTTGAAAGATAGAACTCCAGAACAAAAATGGCATCTGTCCTAGTAATTGGTACCTAAGTCAGAAATAACTCCTTGGGGGGGGTCAAGAACTGGCTGGAGGGCCAGGCCTAGAGAGTGGTGGTGATTGGTGTCACTAGTGGTATTTCCCAAGGATCAGTGCTGGGCTCAGTCCTGTTCAGTCTCTTTATTGATGATCTGAACAAGGGGATTGAGTTCAGCATCAGTAAGTTCGCAAATGACACCAAACTAGGATCTGTTGGAGGGTAGGAGAGCTCTGCAGAGGGACCTTGCCAGGCTGCATGGGTGGGCAGAGGCCAATGGGATGAGAGTTAACAAGGCCAAGTACAGGGTTCTACTCTTTGGCCACAACAACCCCAAGCAGTGCTACAGGCTGGGAACTGAGTGGCTGAGAGCAGCCAGGAGGAAAGGAACCTGGGGGTACTGGTAGATAGCAGCTGAAGATGAGCCAGCAGTGTGCCCAGGTGGCCAGGAGAGCCAACAGCATCCTGGCCTGGATCAGGAACAGTGTGGCCAGGAGGAAAAAGGAGGTTATCCTTCTCCTGTACTCAGCACTGGTCAGGCCACATCTTGAGCACTGTGTCCAGTTCTGCACCCCTCAATTCAAGAGAGATGTTGAGATATTGGAATATGTCCAGAGAAGGCTGACAAAGCTGGTGAGGGGCCTGGAACTCAACCCTGTGAGGAGAGGCTGAGGGAGCTGGAGAAGAGGAGACTCAGGGGTGACCTCATTGCTGTCTACAACTATCTGAAGGGAGGCTGTAGTCAGGTGGGGGTTGGTCTCTTCTCCCAGGCAAGCAGCAACAGAACAAGGTGATACATTCTGAAGTTGTGCTGAGGGAGTTCTAGGCTGGATGTTGGGAGGAAGTTCTTGACAGAGAGAGTGATTGGCATTGGAATGGGCTGCCCAGGGAGGTGGTGGAATTACCATCCTTGAAGTTGTTCAAGAAAAGCCTGAATGAGGCATTTCGTGCCATGGTCTGTTTGACTGACTAGGGCTGGGTTCTAGGTTGGACTGGATGATCTTGGAGGTCACATCCAACCTGGTTGATTCTATGCTTCATAGGATCATTTTGGTTGGAAAATGCTGTTGAGATCCCCAGTAGAAGAGAGACGAGGATCTGCTGGAGTCAGTCCAGAGGAGGGTCACAAAGATGAAAGTGCTGGTGCTCCTCTCTTGCAAGGACAGGCTGGGAGAGTTGAGGCCATTCAGCCTGGAGAAGAGGATGCTCCGTGGAGACCTTAGAGCTGCATTTCAGTGTCTGAAAGGAACCCACAGGAAGGCTGTGAAGAGACCATTTAGAAGGGTTTGTAGTGTTAGGATGAGGGACCAGAGCTTCAAATTGGAGCAGGAGAGATTTAGGTTAGACATCAGGAGGAAGTTCTGCAAAATGCAAATAGTGACACAGTGAAACAGACAGCCCAGGAGTGTGGTTGAAGCTCCTTCCCTGAAAGCATTAAAGATCAGATTTCATGTTCCCAAAGCAGCCTCTGCTCCCCTAACCTCCCCTTTATCTTCCCAAAGCAGCCCCTGCTCCACCACCACCCCCTTCACTCTGCCTAATCAGCTCCTTCTCTACCACCACCATTTTTGCACCCATCCCAGAACTTGGGTCAAAACCCTCACCTAGTCAAGAAGCCACATAAAGGAGCTCAGCCTCAGCAAGGAGGTCCAACCAGCACCCACAGGTGATGTTAGAGCAAGTATTGAGTTTCTAGCCTGTATAACCGGGGGGCCAACCAGGCCCCCCGGCCTTTAGATCCCACTCCCATTCACCCAGTGTGACCACCACAGGGACTCACCAGTGATGATGAGAGGAGGATCCCTCTGCCCAAATGGGCAAACTTGGGGCTTCTGCCTTCTGGAGCCACTTAAAAAGGGCAGTGGGCAGGGAGGGCAAAGTGATCACACCTGGGGTGGGAGGAGTCTCCAACAGCACCCAGGTGCTCTGGGTTTGGGAGAAAATGGGCAAAGGTGGGGTGGGGTGGGAAAGGAGCAGACAGGGTGGAAAAGGGGAGGTGGTGCTGAAAGGGGGGAGATGGAGAGGAAAAGGATGGAGATGAAAAGAAGAAGATGGGGAAAAGGAAGGAGATAGAGTGAAAAGGAGGAAGATTAGGGGGAAAGAGGAAGATGAGCTCAGCTTGACCTGCTGCTCTCCAACAGAGAAGGGCTGGTGGGAGATGTGACAGTGGGAGGCTGCCTGGGGTGTAGTGATCATGAGTTAGTGGAGTTTTCAATATGCAGGAAGATAGGGAGGAACTATAACAAAACCCACACCTCGGACTTTCAAAGGGCAAACTTCAATTTGCTTAGGAAACTTATTTCCAAAGTCCCCTGGGCAGCAGTCCTTAAGAACAAGGGGGTCCAGGGTGGTTGGACCTACTTTAAACAGGAGCTCTTGAAGGCACAGGAGCTGACAGTTCCCATGTGCCGAAAGATGAGCCGGCGGGGAAGGCGACCAGCCTGGATGAGCAAACAGCTCCTGAAGGAATTGGGGGAAAAAAAGAGGGTGTATCACCTTTGGAAGGAGGGGAAGGCTTCTCCTGACGTGTTTAAGGAGATAGCCAGATTATGCAGGAGAAAAATTAGAGAGGCTAAGGCCCAGCTAGAACTTAGGCTGCCACCTCTGTGAAGGATAATAAAAAGCACTTTTATAAATTCATCAGTCCTAAAAAGAAGGGCAAGAAGAGCCTCCACTGCTTACTGGACCAGGAGGGGAACACTATAACTGATGATGAAGAAAAGGCTGAGGTCCTGAATGCCTTCTTCACCTCAGTTTTCAACAGCAAGGAGGGAGGAGGAGGCAAGTGGCCTCTTGAACTGAGGGATGGGGTCGGGGCGAAGTGTGTTCCCCTGGAAATTCATGAAGAATTAGTTCAGGACCTGCTGAGCCATCTGGACACCCACAAATCCTTGGGACCAGATGGGATCCATCCCAGGGTGCTGAGAGAGCTGGCAGCTGAGCTGGCCAAGCCACTCTCCATCATTTTCCAGCAGTCCTGGCTCACCGGAGAGGTCCCAGGAGACTGGAAACTGCCAACGTGGTCCCCATCCACAAGAAGGGTCGGATGGAGGAACCTGGGAACTACAGACCCATCAGCCTGACCTCAGTGCCAGGGAAACTGATGGAACAGGTTATCTTGGGGGAGATAACAGTGCACCTGAGGGATGGCAAAGGGCTCAGGTCCAGCCAGCATGGGTTTAGGAAGGGCAGATCCTGCCTTTCTAACCTGATCTCCTTCTATGATCAGGTGACCCGCTTGGTGGATGTGGGGAGGCCTGTGGATGTGCTCTATCTGGACTTCAGCAAGGCCTTTGACACTGTCCCCCACAGCAAACTGCTGGCTAAGCTATCAGCCCATGGCTTGGATGGCAACACTCTGTGCTGGGTTAGGAACTGGCTGGAGGGACGAGCCCAGAGAGTGGTGGTGAATGGTGCCACATCCAGCTGGCAGCTGTCACTAGTGGTGTCCCTCAGGGATCAGTGCTGGGCCCCATCCTCTTTAACATCTTCATAGATGATCTGGATGAGGGCATCGAGTCAGTCATCAGCAAGTTTGCAGATGACACTAAGTTGGGGGCAGATGTGGCTGGGTTGGAGGGCAGAAGGGCTCTGCAGTGGGACCTTGACCACCTGGACAGATGGGCAGAGTCCAATGGGATGGAGTTCAATAGCTCCAAGTGCAGGGTGATGCACTTTGGCCACAACAACCCCATGCAGAGATACAAGCTGGGGTGGGAGTGGCTGGAGAGCAGCCAGACAGAGAGGGATCTGGGGGTGCTGATTGATACCCGCCTGAACATGAGCCAGCAGTGTGCCCAGGTGGCCAAGAGAGCCAATGGCATCCTGGCCTGCATCAGGAATGCTGTGGTCAGCAGGAGCAGGGAGGTCATTCTGCCCCTGGACTCTGCACTGGTTAGACCACACCTTGAGTACTGTGTTCAGTTCTGGGCCCCCCAGTTTAGGAAGGACATTGAGATGCTTGAGCGTGTCCAGAGAAGGGCGACAGGCTGGTGAGAGGCCTCGAGCACAAGCCCTACGAGGAGAGGCTTAGGGAGCTGGGGTTGTTTAGCCTGGAGAAGAGGAGGCTCAGGGGTGACCTTATTGCTGTCTACAACTACCTGAGGGGAGGTTGTGGCCAGGAGGAGGTTGCTCTCTTCTCTCAGGTGGCCAGCACCAGAACAAGAGGACACAGCCTCAAGCTACACCAGGGGAAATTTAGGCTGGAGGTGAGGAGAAAGTTCTTCACTGAGAGAGTCATTGGGCACTGGAATGGGCTGCCCGAGGAGGTGGTGGTGTCGCTGTCCCTGGAGCTGTTCAAGGCCAGGTTGGACGTGGCACTTGGTGCCATGGTCTAGCCTTGAGCTCTGTGGTAAAGGGTTGGACTTGATGATCTGTGAGGTCTTTTCCAACCCAGATGATACTGTGATACTGTGATTATTATGAAGTCCCCATTGACTGGAAAAGGGGAAACATAACTCCCATTTTCAAATGGTATGAAGAAGGAGCTGGGTACAGTCAGCATGGCTTCACCAAGGGCAAATCCTGCCTGGCAAACTTGGAGGCCTTCTATGAACAGGTCACAACACTAATAGATGAGGGGCGAGCAAATTGTGTATGTGTATGCATAAAGCTTTTAATGGAGTATATTAAATTTCAGATTTGGGCCACTAATTGCAGCTATTCTATTAAACAGTAATAAGAATAAATAATATACAGATGGGGGGGAGGGGGGAAAAGGACTTTGAAACTAAGGTTGCAAGAATATCAAAACCACTTTTTCTCCATTCCTTAACACAACCTTAATTTAAGGCTCTGATCAGAAATGAAGAAGTAGTTGTGGAAAAAAGCATTTCTTAGTTTGTGCAGGAGTTTTACATCATTCATATTATTCCTTGATAGTAATATTATCTAAACTGAGGGCACCAGATACTCATTCTTCTACCATGCAGACAATTTCTGCCTCTTTAGCAGGCTTGTGTGAGCTATTTTTGCAAATGAAATGTATTTTTAAAAAGCTTAGAAACATAGAATCAACCAGGTTGGAAGAGACCTCCAAGATCATCCAGTCCAACCTTATCACCCAGTCCTATCCAGTCAACTAGATCATGGCACTAAATGCCTCATCCAGTCTTTTCTTGAACACCTGTCCTCCCCCTTTTTCAGATCAGAGACAGAAGCCTTAGAATTTGTTTTCTGTGCAATTGTATTGATGAAAAAAATATTGGCCATGATCCATTTTCAATAGTTATTCTACGTACAAGTAGAAAAAAAACCAAAGCACCATCTCAGGGCATTCCAGTCCTTTCTTGAAGTGCCAATTGATAAAGTAAGCCTGAAATGACTATGAGGGTTACTTATTTGTGAACTGCTTCCTCAGATGTGTGATTTGAATACTGATTTCTTATTTTATTGGGAAACAACAGGAAGGTTTTAATATTTCTGGCTGAAAAATAAAATGGAACACTTAGTCACTTATAAACATGTAAAGTCTTTTTTCTTCCCTTTTGACAATAGCATTTTTACTTTTCCCTTCAGTTTTTTTTTTTCCTAGTGCTGTTTATGTGCCATATTACACTCTCTAATTTCCTTTTATCTTTTCTTTATTTTGCAATGTCTCAGTACATGTCTCTTTAAGACAAGTTAATTTAGTCAATTACTCCAGTTTGGTTTCTGATAAAATCTTTAATTTATCCAGGCTCCTCTTTATTCTTTCTAAGATCCTCTTTCCATTAATTTCATGAAACATTCTAATTCTCCATTTTAGGAAAAAGCTAATTTCACTCACTTACACAGACTTCCTCAGTCTTTTTCCTCTATTGCATGCTTTACTTAAACCAAAGCATGTGGGGATTGCTGTTGCTTTTACATACTAGAAGCATCTTTACTTTCCTGCACTGCCTGAAAAAAGTGTCACAAGTCCTTTTGCCTTCTCCTGCATCTCTGAACAACAGGGAAAATGGTGACTTCCCAAGACAATAAGACATTCTTCCTACTTCAGAATAGTAGGACATATGTCACAGTAATTCCCAACATGTCATGCATTGTGAAGTTGTCCCTCAACAGTATGATCATAGAATCATAGAATCAACCAGGTTAGAAGAGACCTCCAACATCATCCAGTACAACCTAGCACCCAGCCCTGTCCAGTCAACTAGACCATGGCACTAAGTGCCTCAGCCAGGCTTTTCTTGAACACCTCCAAGGACAGCAACTCCACCACCTCCCTGGGCAGCCCATTCCAATGCCAATCACTCTCTCTGGCAAGAACTTCCTCCTAACATCCAACCTGTACCTCCCCTGGCACAACTTGAGACTGTGTCCCCTTGTTCTGTGCTGGTTGCCTGGCAGAAGAGACCAACCCCCACCTGACAACAATGAGGTAGAGAATTGTTTAGGACCAGACAAGACACTGGTAGGACACCACTACTGCTGCCTCTAGGTCAGCATATAGAGCAAAATACATCATTCTGGAGTTTCTCCAGTTCTGAATATGCATGCTGCAGTTGTCTTAAAGCCTCTCACTCTCCTTTGACTTAAGATTTCAGTTTTCATGGGTATTTCACATCCTGACAGGTCTCTGGGCACTGCCTGGGACTTGTTTTGCCTCCTCCAGCAAGTTATTAGTGAGGCATGCAAGATAAACCTATTGCAAAACATCTTGACCACCAATAGCACCACAGGGCATGAAGCAATGAGAAGACAGAGATTGGTTGTTACTGTAAGTAGTTACATATTGCTTCAGAAACGCCTTTGCTTGTTTAGCAATTATCCTGTTTATCTGCACTCCTCACTAGCTTCAGTTAAATGATCTTAGATACAGGAATTGCCATGTGAAAAGTCTCTGACTACAGTCCCCTTGTACTATCATAATGTTAAAAATGTGCAAAGTGTTACCATATTTCTACAGAAGAAGAATTCTTCCTGCTTCATCACTCAGGAAAACATCAGGAAACTGAAATGCTAAAACTTAATGAGAAAAAATACTAAAGGAAAAAAAAAACACAAACAAACAAACAAACAAAAAAAAACCCCAAGAACAAAATCCCACAAATGTTTTTAGCTGGCTTGTCAAGCTGGCCACAAATCTCACACTGACCTTGAGAAGATGGAAATGGGTTGGCAGGTATGGTGCTCAAAATGTGGAAGACATGGAGGACTTACAGGAGATGCTGACTGCTAGCAAAAATTAAGTTCCTGGACCTGTGAACTAAAATCACAGAAGCACAGAATGGTGGGGATTGGAAGGGAACTCTGAAGATCATCTAGTTCAACTGCCTGATAAAGCAGGGTTGCACAGGAGCATATCCAGGTTGTTTTCTAATGTCCCCAGAGAAGGAGACTCCACAACATCTCTGGACAGCCTGTTCCAGTCCTCTATTACCCTCAAAGGAAAGAGCAATCCTTTAGATATTGTTAAGCACTGATAAATCCCCTCTCAGTCTGCTCTTCTCCAGGCTAAATAGCCACAGCTCTCTCAGCATTTCTTAGAATCATAGAAACAGTCAGGGTTGGAAGGGACCACAAGGATCATCCGGTTCCAATCCCCCTGCCATGGGCAGGGACATCTTACCCCTAGATCAAGCTGGCCAGAGCCTCATCCATCCTGGCCTTAAGCATCTCCAGGGATGAGGCCTCAACCACCTTCCTGGGCAGCCCAGTCCCGGCTCTCACCATGCTCATGCTCAACAACTTCCTCCTCACGTCCAGTCTGAATCTCCCCACCTCCAGATTTGCTCCATTCCCCCTAGTCCTCTCACTCCCTGAGAGCCTAAAAAGTCCCTCCCTAGTGTTTTTGCAGGCCTCCTTCAGCTATTGGAAGGCCACAAGAAGGTCACATCAGAGCCTTTTCTTCTGCAGACTGAGCAGCCCAAATTCTTTCAGTCTGTCCTCGTAGCAGAGCTGCTGCAGCCCTCTGAGCATCCTCATGTCCCTTCTCTGGACATGCTCCAGCACCTCCACATCCCTCTTGTAATAGGGACTCTTCATAACAGATAGATGCTTCACTGGTTTTGTATCCCTCCACTGAACTCTCTCCAGTTGCTCCTTGCCTCTTTCAAAACTATCAATAACATTTTAAATTTATTAATAACACAAAAAATATAGTATTCAGCAAAATGAACCTTTGTAATTAAGAACAAATTGACTCTTTTGGAAGATCTTTATTCAAAGGACTTTTTCATCAAAAAAAACCCTCACAAGATGGAGAAAAGGACTGGGTACACTTTGAATACACAGTATGCTACTCCGTGGGAGGTCTATTTCGAGTTGTTCTCTTTTCTACATCTTTACAAGTGAGTCTTGTGAGCCTAAGTGCATTTTTAACTAAGTGTTTCTCTCCACTGTCCTGGAAGTGTGTCAATGACTCAGAATGCCAAAATGTATTGCATAACTCTGCAAAATACTGGAAAAAGTGATCCAGAGCCTCAGCTGTAGGGGTTAGGCTAAATCTGTGGGTCATAGAACCATAGAATGTTCTAGGTTGGAAAGGACCTCAAGGATCATCCAGTTCCAACCCCCTTCAATAGGCAGGGACACCTCCCACTAGATCAGGTTGTTCAAGGCTTCATCTAACCTGGCCTTGAACACCTCCAGGGAGGAAGCAGCCACAACCAACCTGGGCAGTCTGTGCCAGTGTCTCACCACCCTCACTGCAAAGAACCTCCTCCTAACATCTAGTTTCAATCTCCCCTCTTCCAGTTTAAACCCATTAGCCTTTGTCCTGTCATTACAAGACCTTGTAAATAGTCCCTCCCCAGCTTTCCTGTAGGTCCCATTTGGATACTGGAAGGCCACTATAAGGTCTCCTTGAAGTCTTCTCTTCCCCAGACTGAAGAGCCCCAACTCTTGTAGCCTGTCCTCACAATATGTTATGCTAGAGATGTTAGCTATGTAAACCTGTAGGACATGTTAAACTAAAGGTGTGTTTTAAAGTACCACACCTCTCTATTTCTGTGCAGGATGCTGGCTGGAACTCCCCTAAATTAAAGCCATTTTCATGAAGGCACTTCAAAAAGCAACCTCCTTATAGAACACCACCAATTTGAACTACATTTGCTGAGATAACCCCATCACAGTGGACTCATATTTGGAATCATATTTACATATTCAATTTTTTCTATCTCAAAATGCTCTATCAACTGTTACATTCCAATAACCATGAACGTAAATGAGTGCAGACTTCAAATGGACAATCATTAACCTATGCTGTAATGATTACACAACATCCTTCAAATACTGAATATTTTGAATGTGATCAAGTGATCCTTTCTTGTTATTTTGATTTTCATACTAATTATTAAACTTTAATTAGCCATTAGGGATAATTATTAATATTTATTGCACATTATTGTCATTGTTCATGGGCTTTTATAAAGGGAACTATACTTGATATAGAAAAAAAAATCATTGAATTAAATATTCATTTACATGTTTCTGCAGTAACCTATTTTTAAAACAGATGGCTATGAGTCTGCTTTTCTATTAGTTGTTATGCTTACAAATATTGATTTAATACCCATTACTCTTCTTGACTACACTTCTGTGACTCTTTCTATACCTCTCTGTTTTCTCTCTGAGTGTTTTCTCCCTTCTTAAAATTGCAAATGCAAACAGGAAAAAAAATATTCCTGGAAAAAAAACCAAACAAAATATTTCTACCATTCACATTAACACAAAAAGGTATTGCCAGTGTTTGTACTTCTGCTATGGCAGAAGTAGGAAATGCAGTCACAGGGTGCTTAAAATTAAGACAATAAAACATATTGTGCAGATTCTTTTCACACACACACACACAAAATGAGATGGGATAAAGCAAACCAACATTTCAAGAAGCATACAGAGAGTAGCTCATTCTTAATGTGTATGAACATAGCTGGGTGCCTCATAGAATTTTTACTGTACCTGAACCAAAACTTAGAGGTCTTCTGCCCACAGGGTTTGGCCTGAAAGCTGATTGAGGACTTTTGATGAGACATTTTTGAATCCCAGAACAGAACCATTTGAAGCAGGTGAAAGGCTTGGAACAGAGCCCTATGGGAGAGGCTGAGGGAGCTGGGGTGTTTTAGCCTAGAGAAGAGGAGGCTCAGGGGTCTATAACTACCTGAAGGGAGGCTGTAGCCAGGTGGGGGTTGGTCTCTTCTGCCAGGCAACCAGCAACAGAACAAGGGGACAGTCTCAAGTTGTGCAGGGGGAAGTATAGGCTGGATGTTAGGAGGAAGTTGTTGGCAGAGAGAGTGATTGGCATTGGAATGGGCTGCCCAGGGAGGTGGTGGAGTCACCATCCCTGGAGGTGTTGAAGAATAGACTGAAGCACTTAGTGCCATGGTCTAGTTGACTGGCTAGGGCTGGGTGCTTGGTTGGACTGGATGATCTTGGAGGTCTCTTCCAATCTGTTTGATTCTATGAAGTGTTTCAACACATTCCATGCATATACATAAGCTAGTCTAGATTAGACTAGACGAGAAGGTATTGCAGCTCACAAGTAATAGATTTATTGATTCAGAAAGAGAGCTAAAAAGAAGTACAAGACTTTAGTCTGTTGCTTGGAATGTTTGATGTTAATGATGAAAGCTCTTTTTCTCAATCTTTGTAAATGTCTCCAGAGTGGTGCCATAACAAGAAGATGTAGGACATCTCGTACAAAGTGGAGGATGTCTCTTTGATTTCACTTAAGAAGAGATAGAGCTTAAAGTGGAGTTTGCTATTTCCATGTACTCTATGCAATTCAATATCTGAAATACAGTAAATGTATTAACCTGTACTGTTCCTCAAGTTGCATCTTCAAGATTGCTCTTTGAAATACATAAATTCATATATTAAAAGCAGCATTTCCAAAGCATGATTCTTGCAGCTCTGAGCCAAATGGACATAAAATACTATCTTAATTCTGTATTTGATAGTCTGACTTGCTGCATAATCCAGAACTCAGGACTGTAGATGTCACTGTAAAGGTGAGCAATCTGGGAGTTAACAGTGGCAATGCTGAACATCTCAGCTCCTCTGACATATTGAAGAATGAGTAATAGGGAAAAGTATGTGGAGTCTTATGTGAGGTTCTAACCCAGTAGTTATATCCTGGGTGTCCATGTCTTGATGGAGGAGCACACAGTATACTTGCAGTGTGAGGAATGTGGCAAAGAAAAAGTCAAATGAAGTATGAGTTCTTTGAAATAACTGCTACACATGACCTTTAGGCTTCCAGAAGTTATATATATGAACAGAATAAGAGCTGCTAATCACAGTATCACAGAAACATCCAGGTTGGAAAAGACCCTCAGGATCACCAAGTCCAACTGATAACCTTACTCTACAAGATTCAATCCAACTGACACTGAATGAGTGAATTGCAGAGTGGAAGGGAACAACCTGAGAGTTAGTACAGCTTAATGACACTTGCTGTGCCAGGATACCTTGCTGTGGTATCACAGTATCACCAAGGTTGGAAGAGACCTCATAGATCATCAAATCCAACCCTTTACCACAGAGCTCAAGGCTAGACCATGGCACCAAGTATGATGGAAATGTGAGGAAAGAAGTGCCTAAGCAATGGAAGCAGGGTGCTAAGGACTTATTTATTTTTTCATCAGTCTCACAAAAAGTGGAGGAACTCTGCTGATTCCCACCCTCTTTCTGCCTTTTACTCAAAGCCAGACTGAAATCTTACTTTGTCTCTGTTATGTATGTACTTGCATACAACAGTGAAGTCAGCCTGTGTGCTAGTTTGAGCCTAGCTAGAATGTTTTGGTGAGAAGAATTAGATTACAGGCTGTGAAAAGGAAACAGTGGTGATGTCTACTTCACTCACAGGCTTGCTGAGATGTATAAGAACAAGAACATAAATATAGATAACAGAGTCATTCTCTGGGCTTTGTGGGCTGCACCTCTCTCTCTAGCCTAACCTGCTATCTGTGTGACTAATCCATCTGCTTCCTAACCCACCCTGGCCAACCCTCCAAACTTTCCTTGAATACAAAGCAAGATCTTGAGTAAGGTAGAGAGGTGGGAAGTAGGTGAAAGGGTGGTTGGGAGCCCCTCCTGGGGACTCAGGTTTCTGGGAGGGCTGTTGTGTTTCTGTATTACCTTTTAACTTGTATATTTTTGTCTGTGGCTGTATACATTGTAACTATCTGCTTGTATCTTCTGCTAAGCTGTAAATATAAAAGCTTCATTTAATTTCCAGAGCCACTAAGTCTATTCTGGGTGATTTTCCAAAGTGGGGGTGGGGGGAGCAGGGGCCAAACCTTCACATCCTGAAAAAAAAAATAGGACCATTCTTACAGAGACAGAGGGAAATTCAGGTTTAGGGATGGAAAGCTCAGTGGATCAGCTAGCAACTGAAGCACACTAAGGTATCAGATTTATGCGGCGAAAGAGAACCGTGTTGCAAAAGGTGAACGGACCAAGGAGTAGGTTGGTATTTGAGGGTTAGGTTGGGAGCACGAAGTAATACAGCAAATTCAG
Source organism: Pogoniulus pusillus (assembly GCF_015220805.1). NCBI lineage: Eukaryota > Metazoa > Chordata > Aves > Piciformes > Lybiidae > Pogoniulus > Pogoniulus pusillus. The sequence goes on from NC_087267.1 coordinate 41,966,989, forward strand.
GGTGGGACAAAGCTTTACAAGTGCTAACATGGTTTAGGGCTGTGTTTTAAATTTAAACAGGCAAAGTATGGGATCTCAGGTGTCTCAGTGTGATGGTTTGGGTGTTCCCTGCCCCCCCCCCCTCCCCCCCACACTTTAGAAAACACCCAGACCAGGCTCAGACAGCTCTGGACATATGAATGAAGCTTATATTTACAGCTAGCACAATATACAAGCAGATATTTACAGTATAGACAGTTATAGACCGAAATATACAAGGTAAAAAGGTAATACAGAAACACAACTCCCCTCCCAGAAACCTAAGTCCCCAGGAGGGGCTCTCAACCACCCCTTCACCTTCCCCCTGCACCTCTCAACCTCACCCCAGTCCCAAGGAAGAATGGAGGTTTGGCCAAATGATTAGGAAGCAAAGTGTATTGGTCCAAAATGGAGGGTAGAGAGATGCAGCTCAGCCAGCAGCTCGAGCAAGAGTGGTGCTGAGTGTGTCATCTATGTTTTGATTTATGTTTTCATACATCTCAGCAGGCCTATGAGCAAAGTAGACATCACCATTGTTTTCTTTCCACAGCCTGTAATCTAGTTCTTCTCACCAAAACATTCTAGCCTGCTTCAAACCAGCACACTCAGGCCAGAGAGTGAGGTAGCACATAGGGCACAGAATAATTTCAACCCCAGATTTCTTGAAGAAAAAAAAAAAAAAAAGAGGCCAAAACTGAGATGTTAAATTCTTTGAGATCTTTTATTCAAAACCATTTCTTAAAATAGAACTGTTGGTTGCTCTTGGTCTTCAGAACTTTCTGAGGCAGCCTCCAATTGAAGGTTGATGGAGTTCGGTGCCACCATGGTGTGTCCTACTGGATAGAATCATGGAATCATAGAAGCAACCAGGTTGGAAGAGACCTCCAAGATCATCCAGTCCAATCTAGCATCCAGCCCTATCCAGTCAACTAGACCATGGCACTAAGTGCCTCATCCAGGCTTTTCTTGAACACTTCCAGGGATGGCGACTCCACCACCTCCCTGGGCAGCCCATTCCAATGGCAAATCACTCTCTCTGTAAAGAACTTCCTCCTAATATCCAGCCTAGACCTACCTCTTCTTTTGATTAGTTATTAAAAGCGAGCAGAAAATGGATGAGTGTGTGCCATTTCTATGAATTCTGCAGGTTATTTCAACTAACAGTGTACAAGATAAGTTTTTACAGTATCTCCCCTTGTATGTGCCAAGTCCTTTCAGAAATAGATCACCCATTCATTTCTATGGGCCTGATGTGACTTCAGACCCCAACAGAACTAGTCACACCTAAGAAATTCAGCACTTCAAAGAATTTGGCCCAAACTGGGAATAAGGTATAATGCTGTGCCTTTTAATGCTAAAACAGGGCTGTCTCATCTGTGGTTTTATTTAAACCTCACATAATCAGATGCCATACTTTGGTTTGAAAAGCCTTCATTTTCTGTGCCTAGCTGGATTGCTCCTGCCCCCCTAGAAGCCCATAAGAACATTGATTTGAAGCAAAGTACACTCAGCATGGAAGGAGACAGGAGCAGCATCTGGTTTATACACACTTACATACATACTATATCATTCTTACAGGTTCATGCAAAAATAATCTCAGGATTTACTTCTGAATAGTCCAAATCCCCTTTTCCCTTTATGATAGGCTCCACTGCGCCTGTTCAGATTTCCAGGTGTCATTTAAGAATGTGAAGTGCTCCTGAAACAAGAGGCAAAACAGCTAAACCTGCTTCTGAAATAAATGACCCCAGCTGCTCTGCACAGCAAAGCTGACCAGTGGACTTGACCTGGATGTATAGTCACCTGTTTTCTGAGGGCAGAAGGCTGATGGTTTATTATGGTTTGCTGTTTTCTTTAAGTATCATGCTGATTGAAATCTGAGTAAAATGCATTAAAAATAATGAATGTCTATCACAAAAGAAAAAAAAAAATACTGCAGAGGTGTAATCTTTGACCTGGTTTCTCTGGAAATGTGCAAGAGCACAGCAGGATTTTTACAGCTCACATTTCTGCTCCACGGTGCTCTCAGAGGGGCAAACTGCATAGGAAAACATTAGATGCTTGATTAGATAATAGCATTAGCATTAAAGATAAGTTTTCCTTTCTTCACAAAGATAAACCCTTATTGTTTAAAACGTGTTTCATCCTCTAGTTCTTCCACGGGAGGTACTTCTGCAAGCTATCTGCCAATAGCAATTAAAGCTTAGTTTGCAAGGAAAGCGGGTTTAATTGCCAAAGTACTATTTATAGGAAGTCTCCCATGAGGATTACTGAGCTGCAAGAATGCAGATTAAGCAAAACGAGGGCAGCAGGGAAAGCGATGCACTTTGGCTAAACGGCTGTCAGGCTCAGTAGGTGTGGGTGCTGTAACTGCGCTGATGACAGCCTGGCGCTGCTTCCCCCACCCAGAGCTCTGTGTTTCAGACACTGACAGCACGTCTATAGAAATTTCATAGCAAAGCATCTTCTGTCTCCAGGTATTTACCCCCTCCCATCGCCATCCAGAATCCATCACAGCTAAGAAACTCATCCTTTTAGGTTTGTTTCCTCTGTGAGCTGGGGGATTATCGTTGTTCCCATCCAAAAAAGTTGTAAAAAGGAGACTCGGTTCCATCTCAAAAGGGGTTGTAAGGCTTCAGGAAAGGAAATTAGTCCTTCATTTCACTGCACACCTTGTAGAAGTACCCAAGTAAATTTCATTCCTGTTTTAGCATTGCCTCCCTACCCCCTCTTAAAAAAAAAATAAAAGGACAAGTAATGAGAGGCAAACACAAACCCAGGAGTAAAAGTTACTTAGGCTCTCTGTCACTGTTTGCCTTCCTCATGTTTTTCAATTGCCTAATCCAGAATGAAGTAGAACTTCTTCACTAACATCAAAGTAAAAGATTTTTATCCTTATATCTGTTCTGAATCTCCTCTCTTTTAGTTTAAAATCATTACACTTTGGCCTCTCACAACAGATATGCTGAATATCCTCACTTTCAGTCTCTTCAGGTGGTCCTGTTTTACCTGCACAGTTTGCCTTCTCAAAAAGCATCTTCCCTTTATTCAAGTCAAAGCCTGCTGAGAAAATAAGACATTTTATGCTTTGCTATTTATTTTTCATAATCTTCATTACCATCATCATCATCAAGCTGAGTGAGACAAAGATTGAGATATTTTCACAAAGCAGGCATTGAAAATACACTTATGAACAAACGTCACTGAACTTGAAATTAATTCCTAATTTTCAAACTATGTTTTTAAACAAACTTAGATTTTAAAAAAAATTACAAAAAATAAATTACATTTTCCCCCCCCAAGATATTTTCAGCTTTGATTAATGAGTAATTTAGTCCAGAAATTCACAGGAAAATAAATGTTGTCGAACCTACATTTCCACCAAAGGGGTTCCAGATGAAAAATTACATCCTGATTAAATCCCTCATTAAGATTCAGGTCTTTTCTGACAGTAAATCAGTAATCTGGTGGAAGAAAGTGTAATATCATCATGTTCCCTGTTAACTTGTCCATGGACATCTTATCCTACGTTTTCTATATTGTAAACTCATTTCAAAGGTGAGAATGTTCATAACACAGTCCACGCCATACCCAGTTCTCAGATCTCCAGCATTGTCTATTACCTGTTATGCTCCCTGACCTGAGAATGCTACACCTTCTGCAACAATAATGCAAAAGAATCACATTATTTCATCTCATTTCAGACTTTTGCATCATCCAAGAATATGTCTGAACCTAGGGTAAATTTTCAGGATTTTATAGAATCAACCAGGATCCAAGATCATCCAGTCCAACCTAGCGCCCAGCCCTAGACAATCAATTAGACCATGTCACTAAGTGTCTCATCCAGGCTTTTCTTCAATACCTCCAGGGACAGTGACTCCACCACCTCCCTGGGCAGCCCATTCCAATGCCAATCACTCTCTCTGCCAACAACTTCCTCCTAACATCCAGCCTACACTTCCCCTGGCACCACTTGAGACTGTGTCCCCTTGTTCTGTTGTTGGTTGCCTGGCAGAAGAGGCCAACACCCACCTGGCTACAGCCTCCCTTCAGCTAGTTGTAGACAGCAATGAGGTCCCCCCTCCTCTTCTCCAGGCTAAACCCCCCCCAGCTCCCTCAGCCTCTCCTCACAGGGCTGTGCTCCAGGCCTTTCACCAGATTTGTCAACCTTCTCTAGGCATGTTCCAGTATCTGAACATCTCTCTTGAATTGAGGGGCCCAGAACTGGACATAGCACTCAAGGTGTGGCCTGACCAGTGTTGAGTACAGGGGAAGAATAACCTCCTTTTTCCTCCTGGCCACATTGTTCCTGATCCAGGCCAGGATGCCATTGGCTCTCTTGGCCACCCAGGCACACTGCTGGCTCATCTTCCTTTGACTGTGAAAATTTGACAGCTCTGTTTACACTCATTTATAAGGAAAATTGAATGCTCTGTCATAATGCCCTGATGGAGTTAGAGTTTTAGGAAAAAGAAAGCACACAGAGGAGGAACTTGAAACAGAAGTTGCCTACACGCATCTAAGGAGGACAAGCTGTCTAACCTCATGCTGTAGTCATTGGCAATGACAGTCTGTTGGAAGTCATCAAAACCAACAGCAGAACCCAGTAATTCCATAATACTTAATGTTTTCATACTTTCCATATTGTCTTTTTATTTGAACCAGTACAACATCTTATGTGGTAGCATGG